>NW_028301061.1:332500-665000 GCF_049000335.1 Polistes dominula | reverse complement strand
TTGTAGCATAAGCAACGGTGTATAGTATTGGAAGAACAATTAGTAGAATTGGTTATTCTAGCTATGGAAAGATCCGAAAATGATCCTTTACCAGCAGAAGGAACGGATGGGACTGTTGCTAATCATTGGGTGTGGTTACACCTTTCATCTCAATTAATTTATTTCGTATTATTTCAATTTGCATCTTTTCCAAGTCTTGTTATGGCAATACATGATAAGGTAAAATTAATTATTTAACATATATATATTTAAAATATAATTTTTAATTATAATGTTATATATATTTATTTTTTTAGTTGGCTGGTAGAGAGTTGAGAAAAGGAAGAGATCACTTAATGTGGGTTTTATTACAATTCATTTCTGGAAGTATTCAACGAAATCCAGTAAGTAAAAAAAATACACTAGACATTTGTTAATACATAATAAACATTTTTGAATGTTTTCAGCTTTCCAATTTTTTACCTGTATTGAAATTGTACGATCTCTTGTATCCAGAGAAAGAACCTTTACCTCTTCCCGATTGTACTCAAGCACTTTGTACTCATCAAATGGCTATTATTTGTATATGGATGCATTTACTTAAAAAGGCTCAGATTGAACATTCTAATATTCATAGACCTATACCGCATACATTGAAAGTTCATCACGAGTAAGGAAATAATTAAAAAGTATATTAAATCAAAAGTTTATGTATATTGTATTTTGACTTTGATATATATTTCAGGTTTCTGCAGCATTTAGTTATGCCAAATACATCTCTTTGTATGGGTTTAGATTATCGTATCGCTTTATTGTGCAATGCTTATTCGACAAACCAAGAATACTTTAGTAGACCAATGGCAGCACTAGTTGATACTATATTAGGGAACCAAAAGGTGAATATATATTTCTATCTATTTGAGTATTACATATTTTGTAATTATTTGTTTTCAATTAAATAGGGTCAACAGCAACAACCTTTACAAACATTACAAAATAATGCTGCTTTGGCAAGTGGTCCAACTACACCACTTTCTATGTCAATATTAGATTCATTGACTGTGCATTCTAAGATGAGTTTAATTCATAGTATCGTTACTCATGTTATTAAATTAGCACAATCAAAAAGCAACATGGCCTTG
This sequence comes from Polistes dominula, assembly GCF_049000335.1. Classification (NCBI taxonomy): domain Eukaryota; kingdom Metazoa; phylum Arthropoda; class Insecta; order Hymenoptera; family Vespidae; genus Polistes; species Polistes dominula. Next base: position 663,879 of record NW_028301061.1, on the reverse strand, counting down.
GCACCGGCTCTTGTTGAAACTTACAGTAGATTATTGGTTTATACAGAAATAGAAAGTCTTGGTATAAAGGGTTTTATAAGTAAGTGTGTATTAAACATTTATAATATCATGAATATGAATATTTTATGATTTACTTTACATGTATTTTTTTTTTTAGGTCAATTATTACCGACAGTATTTAAGTCTCATGCATGGGGAACATTATATACGTTGTTGGAAATGTTCAGTTATAGAATGCATCACATACAACCACATTATAGAGTTCAACTTTTATCGCATCTTCATAGTCTTGCTGCTGTTCCACAAACCAATCAAACACAACTTCATCTTTGGTATTATACATAAATTTATGTATTTTTATATTTCTTTTTAGATACCTCAAATAATTTGTTTATTTATCTTTTTAGTGTTGAAAGTACAGCTCTTCGTTTAATTACTGGATTAGGTTCGGCAGAAGTACAACCACAATTTACTAGATTTTTATCAGAACCTAAAACACTTGTATCTGCAGAATCAGAAGAACTTAACCGGGCGTTAGTTCTTACTCTAGCAAGATCTATGCACGTGACTGGTAAATTGTCACAAAATAATATAATATTTAATAAATATAAATAAGAAATGATTTATTTATTATATTGATATATTTTATCAATTAGGTACTGGAGCAGAAAATCTTAGTGGTACATGGTGTAAAGAATTATTAAACACCATTATGCAGAATACACCGCATTCATGGGCCGTACATACCTTACAATGTTTTCCTCCAGTATTAAATGAATTCTTTCAACAAAATAGTGTTGCAAAAGAAAATAAACAACAAATAAAAGTAATTATTATTATTATTATTATTATAAGAAAATTAATAATACGTGTACGCGCGAAAATATACTATTATTATTTATATATTTTTAGAAAGCTGTAGAAGAAGAATATAGAAATTGGGCATCCATGAATAATGAAAATGATATAATAGCTCATTTTTCTGTACCTGGTACACCTCCATTATTTTTATGCCTTTTGTGGAAAATGATACTTGAGACTGATCGTATTAGTCCAATCGCATATAAGTATGTTACAATATTTATTATTTTTATTTATTACTTTATTGATTATTAATGTAAAAATAATATTTGTTTTTTCTCAAGGATATTAGAAAGGATAGGAGCTAGAGCATTATCAGCTCATCTTAGAAAGTTTTGTGATTATTTAGTATATGAATTTGCGAATAGTGTTGGTGGACAGCATGTTAATAAATGTGTGGATACAATCAACGATATGATATGGAAATACAATATAGTAACAATTGATAGATTAGTTCTTTGTTTAGTAAGTATAAATATAAAAAATAAAAAATAAAACATGAGGGATTAATATTTGTTATCTTTTAGGCATTACGAACTCAAGAAGGAAGTGAAGCACAAGTATGCTTCTTTATTATTCAATTATTATTACTTAAAGCTGCTGAATTTAGAAATAGAGTTCAAGAATTTGTGAAAGAAAATTCACCTGAACATTGGAAACAATCTAATTGGCATGAAAAACATCTCGCATTTCATAGAAAATTTCCAGAAAAATTTGCTCCAGAAGGTATCATGGAACAAGCTAGTGGTGGTCCCAGTCAATATCAAAGTTTACCTGTATATTTTGGAAATGTGTGTTTAAGATTTTTACCTGTGTTTGATATAGTTGTACATAGGTATTTGGAGATACCACCTGTTACAAAAAGTCTGGAAATATTATTAGATCATTTAGGTTGTTTATATAAATTTCATGGTTCGTATATTTATTAATTTATAAATTTATATATATTTAATTTCTTAGAGTAAAGCTCATGTCAATTATTATTTTTATAGATCGACCTGTAACATATCTTTATAATACATTACATTATTATGAACGCAAATTAAGAGATCGACCATCTTTAAAAAGACGTTTAGTATCTGCTCTTCTTGGATCCTTAAGAGAAATTAGGGCACCAGGATGGGCACTTTCTGAAGCTTATCAAATTTATATGGCACGACCTCCTGATGATGCTATTACTTGGGTACCTGAATTGGATTATTATATTCGACTTGTACAAAGAATTGTAGAAAGTAAGTAATGCATTGATATGAAGTTACAAACATTTAATGATATCAGTTTCAATTTTTAATAATATTTTTTTTTATAGCAATGTCAGGTACAGCACATTTCCCAGCTACTGATTGGAGGTTTAATGAGTTTCCTAATCCAGCAGCACATGCATTGTACGTTACATGTGTTGAATTAATGGCTGTTCCTGTAGCTCCAAATTTAGTTGCTAATTCATTACTCGATGTTGTTGCTAAAGGGTACAGTACAACTTTTATTAATTCTTTTTTAATGATTTCATACATCACACATTTAATATTTATTATTTTTTAATTTATTATAGGTATACTGTAGTACCATCCAATGAAATACACTTATGGATAAATTGCGTTGGATTGCTTTTAGCTGCTTTACCAGAGTGCTATTGGTCGACGTTACATGATAGACTTGTGGAAGTTATTAGTAGTCCAGGCTTAGCAAATTGGCAGTATAATAATTTAACACCATTTCAGATGTTTAATTTCAATATTACGCATAATAGTTTACTTGAAAATAAGTACAGTTATATGCTCGCATTGGCACATTCAATTTGGCATCATGCTGGAGCAGGCCAAATAACTACGATGCCTCAGTAAATAAACTAATTATAATCAAATGATATAAAAAGAACTTTGATTTAACATTAATGACATTTTTCTTATTTATCAGATTTATTAAAGAAAAACTTCAACCAGTGGTACAAAGTGAGGAACAATTGATATATGCTTGTCATTTAATTGGACCAACTTTGGCAAGATTTAATGCTGAGAGACCACGCTGTGTAGTAGATCTAGCAGTTAATTTATATGAAATGCTGGAACAAGTGGATCGTGCTCAAACACATTTAAAATATATGGATCCAGTTTGTGACTTGTTGTATCCTTTTAAAAATTACTATTATATGATTATCTTTTTCACAGATTATTACATTAGCTGGATTATCCTTAATGCTGAATATAACAGATATCACATAAAATATATGTTCGTTGGAGACATGATGAAAAATGAAGTAGAATGTATCATTCGTAGATTAAGACCTCCTTTACAAATGAGATTGAGATTTATCACTCATTTAAATATAGAAGAAATTCACTCTACATAGGTATAATTCTATAAATATATTTTATACTAAATATTGAGTATATTTAAAATACTTGTCATACTTTTGGATATTTTTATCTTTATTACGTATGTATATATTGCAAATATTTGTAATATATACAATAAACTTCATAAAAAAAACTAGAATATCATTAAAACAAATGATCAATGAAATAAAAAAAACAATTACAAGATGATTTTATGCTTAGCAATCATTTGAAATATTTTCATTTACCGCCAAATTTCAATCAGATGCGCATTGGGATTTGCGCATGATCGATATATCTCGATCATTGAATCTATTATTTGAGTTTACTATTAGTTAGATTTATGGTGGAAAAAGTGTATGTTTATAAAATTATAAATTTCAATTAAATTTTGAAAGTATACGTGTATAAATTCATGGTGTAAGGATTAATTTTATCCATAGTGTTTGAAATTAGTAGAAAATTGAAGACAAAAATATAGAAATAATTTATTTGTTAATTTCTATTGTGAGTAAGTAACAAAAGAATTTTAGTTATGTTTGCATTATTTTTTTTTTTTTTTAAATATAACAATATAAAGATATATATATATTTAATATTAGTTTATAAAGTACACTTGTTTGTTAATTTAACAATTTTCACTTTTTATCACAAAACTCTATTCTATTCGCTTAATACACGTAAAAGTACATTCTACATTTATACAGGTTTAATGAATTTAAAAAAAATCTCTACAATGTCTAAGGAATGCTTAATTATTAATTATTGCGTGTTTGTGTGTGTCTATTTTTTTTTCTTTCTAATATTAAAAAAATAATGCAATATATTTCAATATAAATGTAACACGTCGTGTTACATTTATAATATAATTTTATTGTCAAAGTCTAAGAAGTCTAAGCTCTCATTTAAAAACATTTCAAATGGCAGTAAATTATTACTGTATGACACCCTGTAATTTACAAACATCTAAACATCTCTATATTATTAGTTAACATTTTATAAGTCCATTAAATTTACAGCAGATGGTCGTAGATTCGTTTGGAATTCTCCAAAAATCATAGCAGCCATCCATTTATATTGTTCGTCTTTAGACGTACCTGCTAAAATATTACCGAAAAAAGGATTTTCCTTGCATCTACAAATAATATTTGAATAAATTATCAATTCATTTAACTTACGATTATAATGAACAAATATTTATATTTACTAATAATTACTATACCTTGTTGGTTTTTTATTTCTTAGTATAAATGTGATGGTCCAGCTATAAAAAAAAAAAAACAAAATAAAAAATAGAAGAAAATTAATACGATGAAATAATTCAAATGTCATTGACATTAATGAAAAAAATTTACCCCATTTGTGGATTACGTTTGGATTCATGGCCTAAATACCAAATAACATCTTCAATTTTCCATTCGTGTAATTTAGTCGAACAAACTTTATCTTTGTAACAATACAACTTTGCTTGACTAAATTCAAATAGATAAGTTTTAAAATTTTTTGACTTAACATCTGCAAATTTCAGTTCACCTGATATTGTCATGGGTGGCTTGACCTAGAATAAACAAAAGAATATTTTAAAAAGCAAGCTAATTGCAAGTGGTAATGGTTACATCCTGTTTTGTCATGTAAAATCACTTTTTTTTTTTTTTAGTATTATTCTGACTCATGCTAATTGATCTATATACATTGTATAAATGATGTGTGGGAAAGAAACACGTATACCAACAACTTTAAATTCTTGTTTGCATATGTGTTTCTATTAATAGAAATATTACCAAAGGAACTATATCCTTGTATAGGCTATCCTTCTTTAAAATTAAGATATTATCTTTCCTATCATCTGGATCCCAATAGCCCCATCTCGCAACTGTTTCTAAAACCCGTTCATTATGATGCAATGGTCTTTTCAATGCACCAGAAAGTGCATATTCTTCTAAACATAATTCATGAGCTGGTAGATTAGCTTTCTCTGATAATTCTCGACAGATATCGAAAGCTGTCTTTTGTGCACCAATCTACAAAAAAGAAAAAAAAAAAGAAGAGAATTATTTCGAGAGTATATAATAATTATGATATTAATAATAAAAAAAATATATTTACGGTAACGTTAACGCATTCTCCTTCTCTGGAAATGAGGTATATCCAAATTTTTAAATCGCCAGACGGTGCACCACGAAGTCCATTGTTTGAAACGTGATGTTTCTCAAGTACTTCTAAGATTTTAGCTTCCTTGGCTAAATCGGCATGCGACAATTGATATAACTTTGGAAATAAATGTATCAAATCGCTGATTACTTTAGTCTCTTCTCTGTTCCAATCTTCAGCACTATTTTCTCCGGCGTGCATTAAAGTAGGTCCCCAAATGGCAGAGAGATTCTCAACAGTCATTAAGTTTCGAGAACTTTGTTGGCTAAGATAATGAAGATGAGCTAGAATTCGACGTATCGTTGCTGAAGTTATTGAATCTAACTTTGTTAATAAATTTCTATAGGCTTTTATCCTTTCATCTTCGTTGGTTAGCTCTGAAAAAGGGAAGTTAAACTCAGGTATAAAATTCCAGACATTTTTTGATGCATTTATATCAAAAGTACAATGGATATCTTTTACCTGAGCTTTGACAAAGGGAATCGTGTATACTAGCAGGAAATAAGGATTCAGGTAAATCTCGAAGGAATCTTCTAAGGACCGTAGCAACATCGTGTTCACTGTAAGATCCACGTGTAATTTGTATAGCCCAGGCATCTCTTCTAAAAGCTTCCAATAATCTGATCACAGCACTGCTAGATCCACTGCGACGATAAATTCCTTCAGTCATTATACCTGTTATTATAAAAATTCATTAAACTTTAATCACAATAATAATTTATTTGAAATTCATGGGGGGGAAAAAAAGAATGATTAACCATGCGTGGAAATAAAGTTGATGCATTTGTCAAGAATAACAGGAACATTGTCTTGTGTAATTTGTTGTTGATGTAATGCTGGACCACAGTCAGTAGCAGCTTGATACAAAGCATGTCTCCATGCTGGAGCTTCTTTTGTACCAAATGTCGCTATATGTAAAGCACCGGAACCACCAGTGTCAACAACCACAACAGGAATACACCCATTATCTCGATTCGGTCCTTCTTGTTCCCGTAGCACTAAACCAAATATTTAATATACATCAATCATTTATGTAAAAGGGAATAATGTGTCATAACAGGAAACGAGATGGATTGTAACATCCTATGAATAATAGGTTCACGAGACAGTGGCTTATAATAAAGTCCAAATAATTTCTATATTATATATATCTATTATTACTTTTATATTATTTTATAATTACCAATACAACGTGCTTTCCGTAAATCTAAATATTCCAAAACTACAGGCTCCAAAGATTTCGTATAAACCAACGTCCTTTTTTGAAGAAGAACCCAAGCAGGAAACCATGTACCAGTTATTCCTTCCTACAATCAAAAATATATCTTTAAAAAAGAAATGTCTTTCTCATAAATAATAATTGCATACCTTTTATTTTAGATTCCATGGTATGCTAAGAAAACGATAATATTATTATCGTATTGATAAATAATGTTGTTTTAACATTATCCTTAAATGTTTTCATACCTTTAAGTAAACCGAACCGGCTCTAGTAAGATCGGCTGTGTATTTAATAGGAAAAACCGTTGTCATTGCTTCTAAGATTTTTTGAGCCCAAATTCTTCTCTCTGATATACCCTTTGCATAGAATATATATATATGGGGTCTAGTCTCACAACTGATAGCTATACAATGTACTGTTTCACCATCGACTATTCTGTCATTATGGATATATATATATATTAATTTTTATATAATGAATTTTTAGAAAACATATAATGAAATAATAAAAGATAAAAAATAACTTACTTAACATCTTGCAAAAGATGAATACTATAAACAGTTTCAAGATGAATGGTTTCTTTCAGAGTAGACATACTTTTGTCAGTGTAAAAAAATAACTTTTGATCTGTTAAAATAGCAGCTCTTTGAACTAAATCCTTCGCTCTTTCTATACCAACTCCAGTTTTATAAACAATCCCTCTATGAGTGGAAGCACATTGAGAAAGTTTACACTTAGGTCTATCCATTTTTAATTGTCTTGAACTATGATCACTAGAACTGTTGTCTTGATCACGATTTCTAGATAACAATTTACTACTATTTCTAACAAAACTCATCACATTAGGTTTGATCACATTACTCGTTGAATCTTGACTCAATTTTTTCAATTTTTGAATGACACTGATTTTCTTCGTATCATCGGTGCTTGTTTTAACCATTGGAAAAGAATTAGATGTTGTTTCATCAACGAGTTTTCCTGTAGCCATCGTAGATTCTATTGTTTTAGATTGAGCACTTGTTGTTGAAGTATCAGTAAGAATTTTGGTCGATGATTTTCTAGGTGGTACAGCTGGTTGTTTTCTTCTTGTCATTTGAGCAAGCTTTGGTAACAATGCTGGATTTTTACCTGTTGTTGATAAATAAATATATAATTGAATAAAATATTGAAATAAGAAAGATTAACAATAATATTTACCTGTTTCAACCTCGTCGTATTCATTTTTTGGAAGAGAATCAAATCTCTTAGGTGGTTCTGGAGGTGTCATAGAGTCTTGCAATTTTTTCTCTTCTAATTCCGTTGGTTCCTCGTCTTCGTTATCTTCGTGCAAATCTAATGTACTTCCAGCATTACTCGATGAATCATTATTTGCTAAAAGTGCTTCTAACAACATCAAATCGTTGTTCTCAAAATTACTGTAAAGGTTTTCTTCAGATGCCTTGTTAGCAAATGGATCAAATTCGAAGAGTAAAGATTTATTACTACTTTGTTGTCTTACATCTGAGAACATTGATTCCAATACTTGATCATCTTTACTCTTTGGTGATATGCAATTTTCATAAATAGAATTTTGTAATGAAATGAGACTGGTGTTAGATGATTTAAATGTTCTTCTATCAATGTTTATTGCCTGTTCCAAAGTTTCTTCTTCAGCACTTGATATCCTATCCAATTCATTAACAGTTTCAGATTTAATAGCAGGTGGTGTGGTATCATAAAATGTCCAAGAATCTGATCTCGATAATTTCCTTTCGATGTCTGATTTATCACTCGTAAGACTAACATTTACATCGGACAAATTTAAACTTTGATCCGAATCACTGGCCTAATATTCAAACAAATAAATCATTGAAATAACAACATTACAACTTTACTATTTGACTTATTGGAATAGCTGGTTTATTATCCAGGAAACTCGATAAGAACTTAAATCTCTTGAGATAAAACTAGATACGGGGGATTATACGAAAATAGATAGAAAGAAATAGAAAACTATATGTACCTGTCGTTGAAGAAAATTGAAGCTGTTGAAATTAGTAGACTCGGGAAAATCTCGTTCAACTTTTTCCGAGATTGTTGAACTGAGAGTATCATAACGACCACTGCTGCTAGTCGATGTAAATGAATTTAATTCGTCGTAGATAGATTCAACAGGAAGCGGGGGTGGCGGATATACCGGTGGTGGTGGACTATGTCGTAGTCCGGAAAGATCTTCCTCATTTTTGATACTACGCAGATTACCACTAAATGGACTATGAAAGGTAATACTGCTAAAAATATCATCGGTAGGCATTGAAACGCATCTGTCATCTTCTACAGGATCAGCTATCTTTTTCGAATTGACATTATTGTCATTTAACAAATCATCCTGATTAAGGGATGTCAATCTACGCGTTAACAGATTTTTCACCGATTTCTCAAGACGTATACTAGCATTCTTGGTACTAGAAATAACAGCACGTCCCTTTGACGACATCTTCTCTGAGATTTCATCTTTCAATTGACGAGAACTCGTACTCAATTGACGAAAAAATTCACTCGAATTTCGTGTTTCCGTACTTGTCGTTGATTTATTCTCATCACCACTTTTTTCCGATTGACTCGATTCGCTAGGACTTTTGCTACGAGTTGGCGTTGGTGGCGATGGTAATGGTAAAACAGGTGGTCCTATTTTTCTAGGTGCTGGTACAGGACGTTCAGTTATTATTGACCTTGGTTTTGGTATCGGTTTAGTCTCCATTTCTCTTGAGATATTTTAACATTCATTCGTATAACAAAGAAAATCAATTCATCATAGTATTGATTTTGGTATTGGATTTTTTTTTGTTTTTTTTTGTTTTCTAATAAAAATCCTTTTAATAGAGAGAATTATGAGCTTAATTTATGAGAAAGAGATCGTCTCTCGATATGATCGTAATGACAAGAAGATAGAAAGTAATAAATTGGAGTAACTGTTGTTCTGTTCTGTGGTACGTGAAACGTGAGTCACTCTTCTGCAATACGATAGGCAACATTTCCGGTTTAAAACATGCTTATCGAATCCGAGGATAGAACACTGTATATTTATATATTCTCTTCCTCAGTTTTATGTTGTATCTTTCGACTATCTGTCGACGTTTCATTGCGTTTCAAAGAAAAATAATGTTATAATAATAATGAAGATTTTTCCTTGTTAATCGTGGTTAATTGTGATTCATATTTCCAAAGGACTTTGTCAAATAAATTCTGTAATTAAGACAAAAGAAACAACAAATCTATAATAATATTCTATTTGAGATATACTTTGTATTAAAATTTATTTATAATTTCAAATTAATAATAAAAAATGATTGCATTTCCAGTAACTCTCGAGTGTTATCTGGGTACAGCTGTTGATACACGTTCGACAAATATTTACCGAAACGTCGATCATTGATCCATACTCGAATACTCGATGCAACTTGAAATGCATTAAAACGCATTTCGAAGGACACACGTTCAAAACGAATAACATTTATTCATACTACTACGTTCCTCGAATGAATGTAAAGAAACAATATGGCGATCTATGATCAAACAGCCAAATTATTTATATATATTTAGATACAATCAATCTTGTCCTTGTAAATGTGTGTAACTATAAAAAGAATATCTAATAAAATAAAATAATCACTTACACACATCATCTAATCAATAACAAATATTAAATCTAATAATTTATGCTATGCTAATAAAATTCTAAATAAAAGATTAAACGTCATAGATGATGAGTGTCCTTTTAATCATTGAAATTATACTATAACTGTTACTGATTCACACACAACTGATGAGAGAACAAAGAAACTCGAATGATAGATAATAAAATAGCTGAAGGAAATGATATTCCTCGACACTAATGTAAAATTGATTAAAACGTTTTTGTTCGACAAATGTAACGTGGCAGCAAAAACGTGGACATTAACAAAAAAAAAAAAAAAAAGAAAAAGGATTCAAAAAGACTAAAAATGTGTCCAGTCAGAAGAGACATAGTGAAAGTTAAGCATTATTCTTTGAGTCAGGTATATATCGTCATCATGGGTCAGAGACCCATTCACACATACACATAAACACACACACACACACACACCTAATGGATGCTTGCGTTGGCTCTGTCACAATTCCTTTTCCCCTCTTTTCCCCTTGACCGTTGTCTTCTTTTCACCAATCCTTCTTTCTCACTTTACTCCTTGCATTGAAAAATGGACAGAGAGAGTTAGAGGAGAGAGATAAACGGTGTCAAATAGTTCAATTTGATATCAAGAGACATATACTCGGTATTCTGATCTATATGACGTGTACATGATCAGAAGATAGTATTCCCTTTTTTTGTTAGATATATTCGATGTAACTAATTAAAAAAGTAAAAAACTACAACATTCCTTATCACACTTCAGTTCCCTTAGTTACACGCGATAAAAGAGTTAACGTTGCTTCGAATGAAAGAATGCATATTAAAAAAAAAAAAAAAAAGAAAAAAAGTACTTGGATAACAACAACAATAACATTAATTGTAGAAATAAGTAGCACAACAGGTTCGACCAAGATCGAATGCAATACTGAAAGTCTATCCCGGGCTCGGAGACGCACGAAGCCCATTATATTTCTCCCTCCATCTCTTTCTCTTTCTCTCTCTCTCTCTCTCTCTCTCTCTCTCTGCTCTTCTAACATCCATCTCTCACACCTTCCTTCTCTTTCTATTTTATCGGTCTCGTATACGATGATCCTTTTCTAATCTGTCTCTCCCTACCACCTCAAACGTCGTCCTCAGCACAGTATTTTCTCGGTGTCTGAACGATTCTGTACTATACTTTACTAAACTACACTATATGTCTCTCTCGTCACACGTTATTTTTATTTAGTTTTATTCTATCAGAGATTAAAATGAACCTTTTTTTTTATTTTTTTTTTTTTTTTTGAATTATTTCCAAGCTTGGTTTTCTTTGAAGGTTTCACTTCTACCGTATGTGTGTGATCTGCACACATCTGGTTTTTTGTTGTTGATATATTAATTGTTTATGTTTTTTTTTAATTTTCTTCATATGAATTGTTAATAGTTTTACCTATTATGTAATTGTTAAAAAGAAACTATATATCTATTTAGATATGATGAGCATATATATATATGTGAGATGATGAGCATCATGAATACGAATGATTCATTCAATTGCTGACTAAACTGTTGCATGCCGATAATTATTATCGGTGTAAGTAATGTGATAATATTATATATGATACTAGATATAATTTTTATCATTTATATCTTTTAAAGAGAGAGAACACACATCAAAAAAAAAAAATTCATACACATATAATATGTTCGTGTTATCTTTTTAAACAGAGTTACTACGCTTTGAGTGAAGTTAATTAACGATGTTATGTATTTTGTAATAGTTCTGTCTGTTTGTCAATTTTTTCAAACATTCATTTATAATAGGTGATATATTGAATAAATAATAACTCGTTATAATAAGTATTTTAATGTAATTTTTATTAAGATTTATGTGGTACCATAGTCAAATAATGACTTTCGTTATATAAACAGGGTAACACAACTTTCCCAAAGAAGTCTTTTCTATGTAGACTAATGCGTTGATTTATTTGAAATTATATTGAAATCATTCATTGAAATTATAATCGTATTTATTCTAATCGATATATATAGATATTAACAAAAACAAATGGTTTTTTTTTGGGTTGCATTCCACATTAGAATTCAACTTCAATGGAAATTTCAACTACCCTTTCCTTTTTTTTTCTTTTTTTTTTTTTTAGATCACAATGGTTACGATAAATTGATTTATTGATTTCTTTATTTATTTATTTATTTATTTATTTATTTATTTTCACAAAATGATCAATTACTTAGTAGGGTAACTTTAATCGTGGTACAGATTCACGCATACAATTACATCAAAATTCGTATACATATACACGTACAAGTGTACAGACATATAAAACCATGTCGAGACAATTTTCAATATAGTTACGATTTAATAAAATTGTTGATTCTTATTATTTATCATTAAAAAAATGGTTTTTCTGATTAGAGGACGGTGTGCTAAGGACGAGTTGTTGTTTTTTTCTTTTTTCCTTCATTTCTTCTTCTTCGTTTTTTTTTTTTTTTTTTAATTAACCCCTTCAGCAGCAAGTATTTTGAAAAAAACAAAACCGGCCAAAAAAATCATTTTCTTTTTTTTTTCATAAAAGCACAGTTTTAAAACATTGTTTTGAGAAAATAATTAAAAAAAAAAAAAATACAATCAATATATTTATGTTAATTTTGGAATTTTTGTTCTATATGGAAAAACAAAAGGTTAGATTTTATTAATAAATAAATAAATAAATAAATAATTGTTATAGCTTGTAAATGATCATTTAATATCAATAAAACTTAAGATTCTTTTTGTAAAAAATCATAAAAATATAAAATAATACGACGCCCCTCCGAGTTAACTCGAGCGTACGGAAATTGGGCCGATTTAAGGGCTGCTTAAGGGGTTAATTAATTAATTAATGAATGAATTAATTAATTTATTCACTAATTGAAATTTGACGACCATTTGGCAAATTCTGTACACTGCACACACAATAAGTTTAATAACAGCCGTATAATGATCTTCATCTAAAAATCCTGTGTGTTTTTTTTATTTTTATTTTTATTTTTATTTTTTTTTTTATCATTATTTTTTAGATATTTACTTTTTCATTAGACAAGTCAGATATTTGATAAACCTAAAAAGTCTAATTTTACAATATTACAGAGTCTCTCGCAACATTTGATAAAAAAATACTATAATAATAATAATAATAGATTATTATTATTCTTCTTCTTCTTCTTCTTTTTTTTTCAGCATTTCTTTTTCTTTTTCTTTTTCTTCGTATACTTTTTTATTTTTCTCTCTCTAGATCATTTACGACCACTAATTTGAACGCATTATAGATTTTTATACACCCGATTCTGTACCACAACTTCAGTCATATTTTTTTTTGTTGTTTTTTTTTTTTTTTTTTTTTTTTTTTTAATCGGAAAGAGAGGAACGAGTGAGCTTTAAATATATGTTATAAGTATAACTGGAACACAGAGAGACGATTGTTTAAACAACTCGTAATGTGTGTGTGTGTGTGCGTGATTCTTGACCGATGATCATGACAAATCATTATTTAACTTATTTTTTTTTTTAATTTTTTTCAATTTAATTATTTTACTTTGAACAAATATGTAAATTATTCTTAGTGACAAAAAGATTGACGAAAAAAAAAAAACAATGATCGAATAAAATTTGAATTCTTCACACACAACAAATTTTATTTGTAAATAATTCAATTCGAAATGTTTTTTTTTTTTCTTTTTTTTTGTAAAATAAATTTTACAAAAAAATTTCATTTCACCGGACAAGAACGACAGTTTTATTTTATAATTGCGTTGTTAGTTTTATTTTTTTTATTATTTTATTATTTTTTTTATTTTTTTATTTTTTTCAATTTGTCAATTGTCTATAACTGGAATATTATAATTGAGAAAGAGAGAGAGAGAGAGATAAAGAGAGAAAGAGAAGTAGAGAGAGAGAGAGAGAGAGAGAGAGAAAGAATGAAAGATAGAAAGAGATTTTCGAAGAAAATATTTGTAGGCACACCCACATACACACATATACATATATTAATACATTCGAAGAGCGCATAAGTCCTTCAATATCAGGTTTTTTTTTTTTCTTTTTCTTTTTCTTTTTCCTTTTTTTTTCTTTTTTCATTCTTTTTGGCAAGAGCAAACCGCAATTTTTAAAATTGGATTTACCATGGACCGTCCCCAACACGAGCCTTAATAAATGACCAAAATTTCATTTATAATTATCTAAATATATATATGTATATATAACTATATGCGACTATATATTAAAAAAAAAAAAAAAGAAATAAAAAATCAAAAATTAATTACAATATAAATTGTTTATAACAAAAAAATATTGCTCGTGATGGATTACAATTTTTTTTTTCTTTTACTTATTTGTACGGTTCGCGCAGATTTAATTTATATATAATTACTGTATTATTTATATATATAATATATATAATATATATATATATATATATATATATATATATATATATATATATATATATATATATATAGATTTATTATATACGTTATATTTAATTTAATAGCAAATATATTATCACATTTAGATTGTATTAATTTTTAAGACGTCTCTTTCTGTCGATAATCCTTCAACGAATTATTCGTATGTTTAAAAATTCTTACACGATTATTAATCAAATTGTTTTATTTAAAGATGATTACAAAAAATTATAAAAAAAAATAAAAAAAATAAAAACAAAATGAAGTATACGGGGCTAACCGGACTGTTGCGCTTCGCACGGGGGACGGGGCGACCGGACTGCTGCGTTTCGCACGGTGGACGGGGCTACCCGCGGGACCGCCACGATGATAGAATATTTTTTGGGCTTGACTAACCCCACGAAGAAAAAAAAAAAACCTTTGTACGAATTATTTCGTAGTATACTTTGAAACAAACGTACGATTTCATTTACGACGATGTTGGTTGAATTTATTCAATAATTATCATCGAATAATTCGTCGAAGGATTCATCTCAAAGTAGTTTTAAGATGGACAGTTAAAATTTTCACGAAATAATATATTCATATATACACACACATAACTATAAATATTTATGTATATATACATATATATTATTTAAGAAATATTATTACTATATCAAATTCGTCCTGTCCACACACTTATCGAATTTTAAACCTAAGAAACATTAATATAGAATATATTATATAGTGTATATGTATATATACATACTTTATATATATATATAAAGTATATACGTTTAAGACACTTATTGCTACAGCAAAATTCAACAATTAAAAGATTTTATAACAACCAGTTTTTGTTTTTTTTTTTCGTTATCTGCTTTAAAGTCGAAATACGTATCTTGTTTTATTATTATTATTATTATTATTTTTTTAAAATGATTTTTATTCCATTTTCAAATTTTTCTCTTTTTTACTTTCCTTCATTTCATGGAGTCGAAACAATTCGACGAAAAATTTCAAAATGGAAGAAATAATTGCATTTCGACCTAGCACGGCATATTTTTCGTCTCTTTTACTTTTCTTGGGGGGTTTTTCTTTTTTTTTTTTTTTTACAACATTAATCTCACTTTATTTTTTTTTTTTTTTTTTTTTTTAATATTCTTCGTCGTTTGGATCCTTCTTCTTTTTCTTCTTTTTTTTTTTTTTTGGCACACATTATATATTATTTCGTTTTAAATTGATGGTACGAACATTTATGATAATAAAGAAGAGCCCTTGCTTGCGTATTTACGATAAATTAGAATAAATTTCGCATACTCACACCTGAGACACTTGCTCGGACGATACAAGCTAATTTATTTTTCTTTTTTATGTTATTATTATTTAATTATTCATTTGTTAATCGTTTCGTTTCGTTTCTTTTTCTTTTTCTTATCATTGTGTTCTTATTCCTTTACTACCTCTTATCCATTTTTAATCAACATATAATTAATTTACATACGTACCGATAATTATACACAAAGTGTATACATATATATATATATATGTATAAAAATGGAATATTTCAACAAAGAGATACTTTGAGCTAAATTACTTGCTATTATCATTTTTATAATATTATTAATAATAATATGAAATCATTCAAAATGAACAAAATGATCTCGTAGAACCAACCCATTTTTTTGTCTTTGAATACTCGTTAACAAATATTTCGAATTAACCCTTAAAGTGTACACTTGGTAAAAGTTAGTTAAAGTGCACCACTGTGAGTGTTTGACACCCCCAACGTGTTCCTGAAGCTGCTATTTAATATTTAAATTCCTCGCAATGTTTTTTTAAAGTAGTTTGATACATCTTTTTTTAAAGTAGAATAGGTTTTATAGCCATCTGAATGAACACTAGATGGCATTAGACAAATAACCAAATTTTTTCAAATTCAGTACCGTTTTCGAGAGATCAAACATTTGTTGGAGTGTCAAACACCCCATATGCACTTTAAGGGTTAAAATGATAAATATATATATATATATAAATATAAATATAAATATTTTAAATAACGTTCAGACGTTGTAAGAAAAAATAACATAAATTCATCTCTCAAACTACATTTAAATACTATGCAACAATTATAATATAATCAGGAGCCATTTTATAGGCAGGCGGTGCATATATACATAAATATGTCTTATGTATATATATATATATATATATATATATATACATAATTATGTATATATATATATATATATAAAATCATGTGTGAGATAGAGATATATATATAAAAAGATGTCGTTGATAATTCATCGTTCCACCATTTGCAATAAACACCGTTTACAAATATAAAATATCATTTAAATACAATATATATCAAAAGCAAGAAAGTATATTATTATTATAATTATTATTATTATTATTAATATTAATATTAATATTATTATACTTGTATGTGTCTTCGTATATGTGTAATATGTGTATGTATGTATGTATGTATACAATAATTACCGAGAGCTTTCATTTAGCGCTTAAATTCATTTGCAATTTTAATCTCTCAAAAGATTTTCACTGTATTTTAAATCGTTTTTTCTACAAAATGTCTTTGCATTTCTTTTTCTTCATTTTTTTTCTCATTCCCTTTCTTTTTCGGTCTTTGTTTGTATGCATGCATGCATGTATGTATGTATGTATGTATGTATGTATATTTTTGTTTGTTTAATTAATTAATTAATTATCGACTAGAACGTAGTACGATAGATTCAAAATTGACACACATTTATAAGTATTGGCTTTCGTTATTTTTTTACCACCCCCCACCCTGACACTTCTTTCAATAGTATTATTATTTTTTTTTCTTTGTTTGTTTGTTTGTTTGTTTGTTTGTTTGTTCTCCATTTTCATCACTTCATTTGTCTCTCTCGAAAATCTTAATCGATTTTAGGGGACGGTTCTTTTTATTTTTTTTTTTTATATTTTATTTTATTCTTTTATTTTATGCATATTTAAATAAGAATAAAACATGCTGTATTAATGCCTTTTTTTAAAAATAGAAATCATTTAAATGATTAACCCTTTCGCTATTACGAGACCACTATAGTGGCTCTCCATAAAATACCGCGTATTTTACACACGACGAACATATGCATGCATATGGGGGTTGGGTGGGGTCGGGTGGGACGTCAAATATCCCACACTGGACATGTTAATTTTAATGTTTTGTTTCTTTTCATTAAAAATCATTAATATCAACAAACAAAATTATTTAAAAAATCAATTGCAATTTTGATGATGCGACACGTATTAATAGCCCGTTACAATAGAAATAGCACCGCGAAAAATACGCCCTTTAGCGAAAGGGTTAAATGATTTTTAATTCAAAAAAATATCAAATCAGTCAGAAAATAGCACCCTTTTCTTTCTAGTCTCTTAGCCAGAGTTCTCCTGATAAATCGAATCTTATGAGATGATACAAGCGATGCGACATTTAAATTCAATTTTAATTATATATCAAAAAGATAGAATTAATTCAATATATATATATATATATACATATATTATAATATTTTTTTGGAACAGGAGATACTCTAGCTTTTAAATCGGTATAGAATTGCAGTCTTAATCTTTCTCATTCGTTAAATCACGGCATAATATTTATGTAAAATAAAATGAAATATACATATACATAATAAATACATATATATATATATATATATGATGCCGTGTAAACACACCTACTATCAGTCTTTCACTATGATCCAGTCTACGATTCTAGCACCATTATGCAGCTTTTATTTTTTCGTTATTATCGAAACCCAAATGGTTCGAATATCGAATTTTAGTTATTTACGTGTTTTATTTTAATTATTATTAATATTATTAATATTAATATTATTATTATTATTATTACTTTTTTTAAATTTAATAACAATAATTAATCAATTAATTTAATTAGCGCTTATTATTATTATTATTAGTATTATTATTATATGTAATTGTTATTTTAATAAAATTCGAAGATTAGAGATTGAAATGATCAACATGATCACATGCAGATTTCTAAATAAATCATTGATTTATCAACGATTATGATCAGAGATCGATTATTCTTTGAACATAGGTTTTTCTTTTTCTTTTCTTCTTCACCTTTTTGTTTAATATTAAATAAATCAATGTTATAAATAAACGCGACGAAGAGGATCACCTTGTTTTATCAATCTCTGATCATTATCGATCAAAATTCGTTCGACAATTCTTTCGTTTTTCTTTTTTTTTTTTTTCAATCGTTTATCCTAAAATAAATAAAATAATAAAACAAAAGGGTATAAAAAGGAAAAGAAAAATAAAATAATACATAGAAATATTAATCTTAATAATTAAAAATCAACGTTTCGTTCGAAGTTTTACATTTAGCCTCTTGTTCTTCATTTCACAGCCATTCACTTTCAAGATCTTCCTACCATGCTACCATTTAACAGTAGCTGAAATATCAGATAGTAATTATTTTTTTTTCTTTTTTTTTTCTAGATAGTATATATATCTATATCTACTATCTAGATAGAGGTCAAAAGTATTTCTAAACATAATTTATTATTTATTGCATCCTATTATTATCATATTAAAATTGACAAACCAAAAATTAATCTTAAAGAGGGCTATTGTAAAAATTCACTTATAGGAACCTTTTTCATCGCGCAGACCTATAATAAATAAATAACTAAATAAATAAATAAATAGAAAAAAATGAATATTTACCTTTGACTGAAAGTCGTTAAGAGGCTAAGAATATTTCCTTGAATTACTAATATCTTCGTTAGCACTAATTCGTCGACTCAGGATTAGAGGACGGTGAAGACGCGGGGCTTTGTACGACGATCGAATCATCTTTATCGTTCATAGTTGGTGCTATCAACATACCACGTGGACTGAACGTATCGCAATATAAATTTTCTTTCTTGTGAACTCGCCTAACGTGACTCCGTAAATTATCACGACGTGCACTTCTGTATGCACAATGCGGACAAAGATGTGGTTTCTCACCGGTGTGCATACGACGGTGTTGAATCAACTGAATCATTAATATTTAATCTAGGTCAAATCTATTTTTATTAATTGTACGAATATAAATATGATGAGAAATTGATCTTATTAATTACCTTTTTCAATTGAACCGTACGAAAGATACAGATATCACAACAAAAGTAACGATCATCTCTATGCCTTCTCATGTGTCTACTAAGATCAACTTCGGATGATCTATCGGCACCACATACTGCACAACTAACTCTTGTCTCTGGTGCTGTACCTCTCGCGTGTGCTCTCAAATGCCTTTGAAAAGCTTTCTCGATCGTACAGGCATAGGAACATAAAGAGCATCGATATTCCTCCCTTTCGTATCTAATTTTCGGAACAAATAATAAACCCATAATCAAACAAAATCATGAGGAACATGTAATGTAATGTATTTATACAGAAGAAGATGAAGAAGAAGAAGAAGAAGTAATAAAAAATGATTTGACTTGAGTACCTATACCTGACGCGTTGCAATGCCAGGGTACGTTTCTTTCCAGTAGGTGTCATTCCTTGAGCCACATGTGCTGCTACATGTGTTTCCATGTCACATCTACTATTCGTTGTAAAATCGCAGCCAGAGGCGGGACAAGTCCTGGATTCCCTTGTTTCCGTACCATTTAATGTTGGATGACAATCCGCTATGTGCTTTCTTAAAGCTGGTCGCGTTGGTGCTACTACATCGCAAGAACCACATGAATATCCTCGATGAATGTTATTTCCATTTGGACTACTACCCCTTGATCTGTACATCATTAAAATATCGTTTTTTTCATTATTGCAATTCGTTCTTAATATTAATAATAATGTAGTATAGTATACCTTTCCGTGTAAGAAGAGTTCTCACTTTCTGAGTCACTATCCGATGGTATATTAGGAATTTGTGTAGCTTCTAAAGCTGCAGTAGCTGCTGATAATCTTCCTAACATTGCTGTATATGCTCCTAATACCCAACCATTCAATACTGGCGACACTGCTCCCTCCTATATATTGAATATGAAGGAAATATATACTTGTAGATCTTATTAAAACTTCATTAAATAATGATATACCTTATCGAGACCTAAACATGAAATAGGATCTAGCAATTTCGTAGGAAAATTGTTGTTAGCCGACTTATGGGAACTCCCGGTACTTCCGCTATCACTTTCCTCTTCATCTTCGTTCTCGTTATTTTCGATTTGTTCGGAAGTCTAAATAATTAATGAGGAAATTTAATTCTCATATAACGAGATTGAAATGAATAATGAAGAAAATATAAACCTTACTTGATTTTCATTTTCGTCGGGCTTTTCGATGTTTTCTTCGTTGCCTTCGTTATCGTCGCCATCGTCATTATCTTCGCGACGAAAATTATCGTTATTTTCATCTTTGACCGATTCTAAATCGTTAGTACTGCCGGAAGATTTGGTAACCAATTCCATTGGGCCATAGGGTGGGCCAGATAATGTTAATGGCAAAGGTACCATATTTGTTGGCTGATGTAGGGCACTTAGGGCTAAAGCAGCCCTCGGAAGTAATTGTGTCGCATTTGGGGGTAAGATTGGATGTCTACGGGCGAGGCGCGGGTCTCCCCAAAGTTCACCCGCAACGTGAAGACTCCAAATCCCATATTCCATCTAAAGAAAATATCTTCGATAGATACATTTGTTTCGATGTATATATTTTTAACTCGAAACGATCGAAAGGGAGATCTAAATTTATTTCATGGAACACAGATTAAAGAGAAGAAGAAGAAGAAGAGGAAGAGTTTTAACGAGCAATTACCCGTCTTATGATCTGTGACGTCAGACATGTGCCCCAGTTCGATAATTTGACTGAAATGGTTGAAGATAAATTAACTTAATTGTGTGTAT
Organism: Polistes dominula; assembly: GCF_049000335.1. NCBI lineage: Eukaryota > Metazoa > Arthropoda > Insecta > Hymenoptera > Vespidae > Polistes > Polistes dominula. Next base: position 642,315 of record NW_028301061.1, on the reverse strand, counting down.
GGGTCCCAAATAAAACGAAGAGATAGACCCTAAAGAATTATTCTTCTGAGGAAGAATAAGATGGACAGAGGGATTGGATGTTTCTTACATGGTGCCCCTCTGGTGGCCTACCGCAACTGTAGCCGATCGTCATTACGTAGTCTCATCCCCCATGCAGTAGTAATAGACCATGTTAGGTCCTTGCAAGAATCGGCCGATTTTAATCGTGTTATAGTGTCGAAAGTGTTAGCCGCATGTACCACCAAATAGATAAAAATACAAATGCACGATAGATAAATAGGTAATGGCAAAATTAATAAGTATGTAAACGAACTGCCCGGATACGTGCTGGCGCAGAACGAACGAACTCGCGATATTCCTGACCATCGGACCAACCCTCGTGCATGCATACTTTAGCATAACGTTCTCTATACAATATCTAAAAAGAAAGAGAGAGACCGAGAGAGTGCGGGGGATGAGAATTGAGTACGTGTATGTGTATATATGAGAGAATGAGAAAGAGAAAGATAAAGAGAAAGAGAGAGATAGATAGGGTTCCCCTCTATTCGTGTAAAGCGCCATCCTTGTCGCCCTACTGCACTGACCCCCTCCCATTGCTCTCTCTCGCGAATCGATTTGTTATTGTTTTTGTGTCTGCGGTCGTCGCGGCAGGAGGCGAATGGGAGTATATATCAGGGAGGAAAAGAGAGAAAAAGAGAGGGAGAGAGAGAAAAAGGGAGATACGGTGAGAGAAGGGGATGCAGCCAGGGGGATACTCGTACTCAGAAGTCTCGGTTTTCGGAATGGCTGGGATAAAAGGGTAAAAGGGCAAGAGAGGTTGCCGGCGGCAGTTCGTGCCTGGGAGAGAGGTGGCGGTACCGCTGGGATGGATATAACATACTGGTGAAAAAGAGCGAGGGAAAACGGGTGCTCGGAGTATTTGGTGGGTGAGGTAAAAGAGCTGGAAGAGGTGGAAGAGGAGAAAGAGGAGCTGGAGTACTAGATCGAGGGTGGGAGATTCGCGAGGTTCTCGCGAAAAGGGTAGTAGTGGTGGTTGGTGGTGGTGGTGGTGGTGGTGGTGGGTGGTGATTGTACTGATGGTGGTGGTTGTGAGAGTATGGTGGGAGAATCCCTGGCAAGGAAGAGTTGTGCGGGGATTGGGGGGTGCCTCCAGAGTCAAGGGGGAAGGGGACTGAGGTAAGGCGAGGGATTCGTCGGCTTGACAGGTGACAGCCGATCGGACCACTGACGTCACAGATCACTCGCTCGACCGCTCGCACGCACTACCCGATCAACGGCACACTACAAAGACGACCAAGACGACTACTACAATAATACGGCTAGGACGAAGATGGTACACGTTCAAGAAAGACACAATCAAGCAAGCAACCAAGCAACCAAGCAAGCTGATCAACGCTCTCTCCTCGTGGAACGTGTTCTTTTCTTTTTACACTCGCGTTTCGTGTATCGAGAGAACGTACACGTATATATATATATATACATATATATGTATGTATATGCGTATAAAAGATCGCTGGAAAAGAAATGTGTAAAAAAAAAAAGGAGAGAGATACAAAGGAGTTAAGTATAAAGGAAAGAAATGAGAGATAACTTCAGGCAACGTTACAATTAAAGTGATATCTCGCAAAACACGTATTGTAAATAAATAAATGCAATTTTTAAGATTAGATTTTTTTGGCGCTAGTACGGTAATAGGGTATTTACGGTGCTAACCGGCCGATATCCCCGCGCGACGCCTCTATCTCGTTACCATTACACTCGGATGTATGAAATGCGCCAGCGGCATACACCATCCCCCCACAATAGCCCTATTTATGATTGGGCAAAATTGCTTTCCATGCGCAGAATAAAATCGCGCGCGTCTGGAAAAATCCGCGGTGCCTAGAGCGCATCAAATGTATTCTCATAAAACGCGGTTTCATTTTTTTTTATTAACCACATATCATAATTTCATGATTATTGATATTTTCTTGTTATGATTAGCGGTTCTATGTAATTGTCATCATTTTATTGAATATATTTTTTTATTAATTTTTATTCTTATCATTCAAAGAATAAAACTTGCGAAAAATTAAATATGGCGATATCTCGAGCATGCGCATAACAATCGCCACCCACGGCTTGTATTCGCCAATCAGCGCTAGTCAAAATTGTTCCGTTCGACATCGCGAGAGTACGCCACGCGTGACAACCTTCTTTTTATATCTTTTACATGTATTAAGTACGTGTGCGACGCCATTTTTTTGGTATCATCGGTCACTGCACGAGGAAATTATGGACAGTTGTGTTTTTTTTTTCTTTCGATTATTTTTATATACTATTTTATGTAATGATTGCAACAGTGGCAAATATTCGATTATTTATTCTTCATCGTTTTTTCGAAAGCTTCGTCAATCTAACTAATCGTTTTTGTTCGAAATAAATTGTAATTTTATTATACATACTTAATGCCAAGGTTTCTAATATTGAATTAAAATCAAATTATAATTTCAAAATAGACATTTTTTTCATTTCCAATGGGGGGACATTAAATATTAATCAAATATAATCTTGTAACAAATATTACTAATACAATGTTGTAACTTTTTTTCTTTTTTTTTTTACTTTCTAATCATCCCATCTTTTAGGTGTCAGTAGTGCTATTGAATTTTTAAAATCTATTTGAATGTATACTTTCGTATATCACCGTCAGATATTAGCGCCATCGAAATTTTTTCTGTATTGTTTTTTCTATTCCTAATTCGTGATTAGTTTAGGTTAGGTTCGATAACGAGATTTATTCTCTTGAGTTAATACAAGTTAATATATCAATAAGATAAGAAAGAACTGGTTATTATTTTTTTGGTTGTACTCTCATTTAAATAATTTATTCAAAGATTATCATGGATCAGGTATTTGTCTAAAAATCATTTATTTATAGATATAATGCGATAATAATATTTTATTAATTAATATTACTTTGTTTCATCTCTTTTCATAATGCAGACTAAGAAACGACAAGTACCTTCGTCATTGAAAAAAATATTAGCATTTGATATTTATTTAAGCTATGCTTTTGTAACTACATTTGAAAAATATGTAACATTTAAACAACTCAAAACACATTATAAAGCATTAGAGGTATTTATAAAAAAAAAAAATATATAAAAAAAAAAACATATTTTAAGTATAATATGTCATGTGTCAAAAAAGGTCAATGTTCAAGATGTTAACAATTATTTCATTTTCAAAGATATCGTGTCATGGAATTACTTGGATGGCATTAACATTAGCTTCGATATGGATTTTTAACAGTACATCTCTTTATCAAATGCAAGTTAACCTTTTCATAGGTAAGTGGTGATCATAATTTCTAAAGTAAAAGTAAGGTTAGACTTTTAAATATATATATGTAAATATACATAACTGAAATTTCTTTAGGCTTCATTATTGATATATTCATAACTGCAATATTGAAAGCATTAACAAGAAGAAGACGACCTGCAGTTAATGATGATCTTTTTTCAATTGGTCCTGATAAATACTCATTTCCATCAGGACATGCATCCCGATCTACTTTCATTGTTTATTTCTTTTTATATATATGGGAAGTGCCTTCTATTTTTACACTATCCCTAATATCTTGGTGTGTTTGTGTATGTTTATCTAGACTTTTAATGAGACGACATAATATTCTTGACATTTGTGCTGGTATAGGTTTAGGTATTATTGAAGCAAAGTTCATTAATTATTTATACCTAAGTCAGGAAACATGTATAAATTTAATTTCCTGGATTACAAGTGAGAGAGTTGATGACCTTTAAATTAATTCATATTTTATTTATTTATATTTCTTTTTTGTTGGTTACAATTTTATTATATATATATATATGTTTTAATTCTTTTCTTTTTTTTTGATTATATGAATAATTTAAGATTAGATATTTGATTAATTTTAAACATAAATTTGCATCATAAATAATTTTTGTTTTGTTTTTATATTTTATTATTTTTAAAAAGTTTCTTTGCCACTTGTTGTAATAGAAATAAATTATGAACTTGGAGTAAATTATTTGCTTGTATTAGGATTTTTTGTTTTTGTTTGGTGTATTTTTTTTATTGCTTTATTATATTAATAGTCATTAAATGAAACTGTGTCAATACTGTTGCATTTGATATAACACAAATTAAATACCAATACTTAAGTGTACCTAAAAAAACATAACATTAACATTTAAAAAAAAAAAAAAAAGAAACTAATTAATAATCTTAAATCAAAAGTATAAATTAGTTAATGAAATAAGAAAAAGTGTTGTCATAAGAACTGGATATTTTTCTTCATATTCATTAATAAGAGAACATCTAAGACAGAACAAAAGTTACTTTAGCATCAAATTTATTTGTCTATTTTGTGTTTACGATAAGTATACCACTTATAAATGTATTCTTTTTTTTTTTTCTTTTTTTTTTTTTTTACCATAATGGCGAATGATAAAATTTAAGATCGAGATGAGTGTGTTGATTATTTCCAGTTACTTCTTGGCTGCATGAAGGTGAAGCTTTAACAGTTTTTTCAGTATCTTTTATAACGGTAGCAAATGATGTTGCTTCGTTATTATTAGGAACAACTGTCTTCAATACCGTTGATGTTTCATTTGTATGTTGCTTTTGATCATCCTCCGAATATAAACTTAAAGACCGAGGTCGTTCCAGTTTTGGTGTTACAGGGGACGAATTAATATCCTCACTGAAAATTTCATCTCTTTCCGTGATGGCGTAAAAAAATGTCATAACGTCATAAATAAGGACATGCAATTTTGTGTGTGTGTGTGTTTATATACGATATTAAGTCTTTTATGATTTATGATTTATTTTATTTAACAATAAAATTCGTTAATATATATATGTATGTATGTATGTGGATGATAAAAATGTATACATAAAGAAATAAAATTACAAAACTAAAAAAAGCTTTAGCAACAACCTTCTCTGAAGGCTTAGATATCAATCGGATTTAACAAAAATGTAAACGTCACATGTGCTATTTTTAAATAATATTATTTTCTATGATCAACATTTAATAAGAATTAAATTTACCAAAGATTAACTCTTAATAATAATTATAAGATATAAGTAAAAAAAAAGAAAAAAAAGATATATGCGTTATTTGCGTGTGTTATTAATGCAACGAAAAATAATTTTACAATGAGCAAATTTTTAAATAATTTTTAAGATAATAAGCATAAGACTTATGTGAAGCATGGAAAAAAAAATAATAATAATAATTAAAAAATTAAACGAATATAATATATAATAAATGAGATCGGTGCGAATAATTTTAAATAGTAGAATATAAATATCACAAATTAATTAATTATATACTATATATATATATATTTTTGCATGTGTGTAAAAAAACATGCATGATAAAGTGTTCAAGTATTTTTTTAAATGTGTAGTATTAACGAACAACATATTATAATATTGGAACAATAATATTTTCTTATAACATATGAAATAACTTTTACAATATAAATATATATTTTTTTCTTTTTTTTTTTTTGTATATCGTTTTTTTAAACATTGAAATATTTCGTCAAAAATAAATTATTTAAATAAATATTATCCTTTTTTTGTATTTTTTTTTTTTTTAATAATCAACTACAAAAGAAATTAACAAGTGATTTTTGTCATTTAGTAATCGGAAGAAAAAAAAACAAGCAAACATATTTTTTATGCGTTAATTGCACAACATTTGTCTTACATATTTACATAGAATAATAATTGAGAAAAAAAAAACAAACTTAATCATTTTTCTAAATTATAATTTAACGATTTATATATATATATATATATATATATATATATATATATATATATATATATATATATATATATATGTTGAAAAATAATCTGTTACTTTGGCAAGAACAAATATTTCGTTTAACGATCGTCGAATGAAGTTTATAACTTTCGTTTCTATTTTTATTTTATTTTTTTTTATTTTTCCAAATAGATTATTATTGTCCTCGTTAAAAATTCGGATTATTTCGCGTATTAAAATAATAATAATAATAATAATAACAAAATAAATATAATATAATATAAATTGTTTAACTAATAATCGTTTGTACAAATGTTTTTTTTTTTTTTTTTTTTAAAAAAAGATCGCACAACAATTTCAATCGTCGTTCAAACATTGTACTATCCGATTTTACTCACCCTGTTCGTTCAACTGATTGGCCAACCATTGCAGTGTTATGAATTATCTATAATAATTATATGTATACATTTTTTTTCTATAAATATTATTAATAATTATTAAGATATATTATATATCTATATATATAAATTTATTTACGTTTGCCATTGAACAAGGTGGTCGTCCAGCAGCGTATCTTCCGTAAGAACTTCGTGAAACTGTAGAAACATACGGGATATCATTTGTACTAAAAAGAAAATTATTCTATAGAACAAAATATTAATTGACAAATATTTTTTTATTATTATTTATAACATATATATATATTCATATTATATTTTTTTTATAATACACTTACCTATTACTTTTCGTTGCATTATTATTATTATTATTAGTCATTCCGATATCAAATGAATGTTTTGGAGGTAAACTATATCTGTTAGCTCTAACATCTTGAATTTCTAAAAAAAAAAATGAACAAACACAAAATGTAATAATACAAATTAGATCAAAGTACGAAGTTTTTTTTTTTTTTTTACAAAGCTATCATTTTACAAATGGGGAAACTTATAAGTTGTTAGTTATATTTAATCAACATAAATCTAAGTCAAGGATAAAATCATACAATTTGAAATCAGATTGTTAGTCTATAAGCTCTTTTAAAATTAAATTATCAATATAGCATTGACTGCTATTTCCAACTGTCCCCTCCCTCCCTCCCCTCCCTCCCTCCTCCTCCCCTCTTTTGTATTCTTTTATTTTATATTTTTGTTATTTTATTTCCAATGCAATAACATTGGCAAGTATCTGGCCTATATCAGACTGTCTGACTGACTGACCTTGTGGGTGTACCTTTTTCGTACCTTTAAAATGAAGTGGGATCGACGATGACTCGACTTTAGCCTTGTACTTTTATGGTGTTATTCAGATTACCAGACAATCCTTCGTAAGGATTTTTATAATGGTTAATATGACATTTTTGATATCATCAATTAAATTTATTTTATTGAATTAAACAATTAATGTCTGTGCTAGTATTTTATATTAGAAATTTTTCATTTGACTTGTTGATTAATTCAATAAAATGATATAAATATTATTTAATATTTTTTAACACAAAGTCTTCTTTTCTAGTTCAACACTTATTGATTTTACGTAAACACGAATAAACACAGTGACCCAAGTCTCTTAATGGGTTTATTGATTCAACAAAAACAAAAAAAGAAGAAGAAGAAGAAGGAAGTTCTCACCGTCGTCAAAAAATCCTTCGAATACTACAAATTTATTATTTTGCGGTATGATTTTGGACAATCCATAATGTTTTTGTAAAAAGGCAAGAAATTTCTCCGATGGTCTGTCGATCGCTAATTTCACTGGCCTGATATTTTCTTCCTAGAAAAAGAAAAAACAAAACAAAACAAAACACACATGAGAAACACGCGTATAGAGATAATTTGTAATCGTTCATCAAAATATCTTTAAAGAAAATAATTAATGTAATAAAATTCTAATTATTCGCCGTGAAATATCAAAACGATTTAAAAGTATATAGAAAGAAATGTTGATCGTTGATTTATCTAATATTATTCATATATATTTATTTAATAAAAATTGAGGGAGAAATTTTTGCTCCTACTACTACTAACTACCATGGATTAGATACAAATCAACGAACCGTGTCGAAATAAATGGCCTAGCATGATGAGAGTTCACTCACCTTATTCATGTTACCTTTAAATCCGTAACAACACCTATTATCTTACTTTTATCATTTTGTCTTCTTTTTTTTGTTCATCATGATATTAGATGAATTATTTTGTACGTTTACAAAATGTCGAAATTATTCTTGTATAATCGTCACGTTTTATATTCAATGAAAATTAAATGTATAATAAAACTTACGGTTAGCATGTATTGATAAAGAATTTTTCCAAGTCCCATACGTTGTCGTGATTCATGAATATAAAAATCCAAGATACACCGTGGTTTCAATTGATAACTTGCACCAGTTTCATCGAACATAAATAAATTTTTCGATCCAGTTTTCAGCAAACCTACTACGCTTCCCAAATTGCTACAAAATTGAAGATCATCAAATGATATTACATATATTATAATTGATATGATTAATTAAATATCATATATTTAAGTATATTATAATCGTAAATTAACATCTAACGTGTTTCGCGATACCGAAAAAGATTAATTTAACACTTATCCTTATCTCTAATTTCATCTTTCTCGAATTGTTACATAAGATGATTACAACAACAACAACAAATATTCGATATATATTAAATCCATCATTTTATTTGAAATAATTGATCAATGATAAACAAAAATATCAATTAAAATGAATCAACAAAATTCTACGTCAATTTAAAAAGAAAAAGACGCTACAAAAGACGCATTTTATGCAGTAAAACTCAGCTTCGTTATCGATCCACCACCATTGCTATATACAATGAAAGCTCTCTTTGCTTTCATAGAAAATATTACAACTCGTTTACACGAGCATAAACATATTATAATATATATTTTTAATTTTATTTCCAAATTATTCATTATTATCTATTTTTATATTATTATTTCAGAATAATTTTGTAAACAACAAATTACTTGTTCGCTTCGCTGTCAACAAGAAGATAAACAATATGGTCAGTGTCTCGAAGTTTACTAGCACTGGTAATTGGTTTGCTTAATCCTTGAGCTTTGGCAGAGGCTTCACCCATGTCATCCAAAATCTTTTTTATTTGTCGTTGATCTTCGCTGTAACATTATTCAAAATAATTCATTTTGTTTTATTTTGTTTTGTTAAACAGATTTGAAACAACGATAGAATTAATTAATTCGATGGGACATTGTAATACGTAGAAAATGACATCACGAATAGAGCATCGTTACATAATACACGTTGGTATGTTCATTGAATTACAACTTTCAACTAATCTTGTAATAACTGATATATTATTTCAATGTCCTATAACAGTGTAATTTACGTCTAGATTTGTTTGTAATACTTTTTTATAATAATAAAACATTATTATAAGTTTGTAAAGATAATAATCGTCTATAGACATCGACCTTAACATCGATTGAAGTAGTCTAAGGACGATTCGATAATATTTCATCACATTTATGTCTCATAAATAGACATATTTAACATATCGATCAATTCAATTCGTGTTCAACACATATTTCAACATTTATTTGTTAAATTGTTAGCAAATTTATACCCAGATCTTTTTAACTTTAAATCTTCCAAGTATATTCGATTGTTCGGAAAATAATTTCATTTTTCTTTTGTAAAAATGAAAACAATTTTCATTTCAAAGATAAAACCTAAGCCTTTTGAATGAGCATAAATAGTTGAATTTGATAAATTGAACTTCTCATCGATCTCACGTGTTATTATTTGCCATTTTGCATCAATTCATGCATTTATTATTTTCCGAACAGCCCAATAGTTCAAATATTGTACAATATTTTGCAATAACATTAAAAATCATTGATTTATAGGAAAAGTAAAAAATAAAATATTGAAATTGGTGAACGCATTAAGGAAATATTTGGAAAAGTAATATTATTTATTTGTATGTATGTAGGTAAGAGGAGAGTTGGCATTACACATTTATCCAACTCCCCAACAACGTCGTTGTTCTGTTCTCTATGCAAAAAGGAAAGAGGGATCCAAGAGAGATAGTTTTCCACATAATAACGGAGCAACCAACGGGAGGTAAACGGTGAGAAAGCACTCTACCATTTCGTCATAGACTTCCGTGAGCGTTCGTTCGTTCGTTCGTTCATTCGTTCGAGTCACTGCTTAAGAATTTCTTCGAACGTTCTTTTAAATTTACACCATTTTACATACATATATACATATACATATATATATATACATATATATTTATCGCATAATATATTAGAATTAATTATTTCCAGATGTTTTATCGACATTTATTGCATCAATATTAACATCATCATCATCGTCATTATCATTATCATTTAATTGATAATACAACGAAGTGTTCGTTAATAAAAATTGGATAAATAATTGTAAAAAAGCAATTCGGGGATGAAATATTATGCAAGATTATTATTACGATAAACATATATGGTCCATTTAAAAAAAAAAAAGGTCATCAATAATACTGGGGCGAAGCCATTCGTTCTCGCCCACACACAGCATTTCGCGCCAGCGTATAAGCGTTCTTGTAATGACCGGCTAATAACACAGGTGTAAAGTCCTCTTACATACACACTAATATATATATATATATACATATCTACTCGTATGTATGTTAATTAGAATAATAGAAAAAGAAAAAGGGGCAATATATATAAGATTATTTTTCTAATAATAATGATAATAATAATAATCATAATAATCATAATGATTATCTTACTTTAGCTGACGACGATCCCCTTTAAAATCTTCTGGTATTAGCATATGAGTAGCCTTGTTGATCTTCCTAGGTAGTAGTTTATTGACGTTGAACTTGAACTCCATCTCGTGAATCTAGTATTTCCCTTCTGCTGGTTTTAAATAGTTGATCAACGTGTTTGTATGTATGTATGTATGTATGTATGTGGGTGGATGTACTTGTATGTTGGTGTTACACACTTATTTCGTAAATCAAAAGTTTCTTTTTATCTTTCCAAGAAATTGGATCACCAGAATTTTTTTTTTTTTTTCTATTTTTTATATATTTCTTTGTTTTTAAACGGAAAGATCAAATAACATTCTTTTTCTATGTATTCGGATTATGTACATGTAAAAATGTGAATATATATATATATATGTATACATATATACGTAGTATTTGAAAAATTAAGATACACTGTCACTGACAGGAAAGATTTTAGGGGTCGTCCATAATAAGCAAACTTCGGATAATATTAAATTATTGTTTAATTAAACAAAAACAAAAAAGAAAGAAAGAATTATATTAATTTTTTTTTCTTTTCTTTTTGTTTTACTTATATTATGTTAAACGTCCGATGATTATTTTTTTTTTCTGTCGATCTTCGTGAAATCACGTCATTTCTTTTCTTTTTTTTTTTTCTTTTATCCCTTTCTCTTAAATTTTTTAATTAATATTAATAATTAAATTTGAATGAATATTTTGTTATTTTTACAGATAAATGAATAATAATATCTAAAGAGAGAAATTTTTTTTAAATAACTTAAACACTGTTTTGACAGCGATAGATGCAATCTAACAATTGTCTTACGTAGTCCTATCTCCGAAAGTATGATAATTTTTTATAAATATAGAAAATTACGTAGCGTTTTTATATATGTATTTTCTCGATCGTGTGCGTCTTAACACTTTAATGTCCTTCACGGTACTCACAGCCACCGTGATACGAGAAACCGAGCAAGAGAACGATGTGTCTTTTCTGAGGAATCAAGAAAGAGTGAGGGAAATATTCGCGCGCATGATTTCTACGGATTGACCAATCATCTATTCACCCGACGATGTCGTCATGCGGTCACATGGTCAGTTTTCATAATGGCGGTCAATTTTGAAATTGAGTAAAATACAAGTATATTATTTCATTCAAAACAATATTTTAGTCGATTTAAATATTTATTGATTCGGTAAATCATATTTTTAATACTAGTCAATGTTCAAATACATTTACGTACATTCTTTTATTACAAATTTAACAACCAATAAATTGTGTATTAGAGTTTGAAAGATGGCGTAACTATTGCATAATCTATATTTTATAATGGTGATTAGTTTTAAAGTTTCCTACAATAAAATTACGTGTATTAGGTTATTAAATATTAAAATATTCTATTAGATTTATATATTTATTTATATGTGATGCATTTAGCGATTCAAAATTCCCTCAAATCGAAGTTCGATTACGGAAGGTACGATAGACCAATGAGAGGAGAGTATCGATTGAGCGTTAGCCAATAGAAAATGTTTCTACATGACCAATAGAACGAGCAAAAGGAGAAATAAAGAAAGAAAGAAGAGTAGAAGGAGAAAGGAAAGAGAACCAAGAAGAATCAAAACCTATGTAGAGTCTCTTCGTGGAAGGCGTTCAAGTTATAACATTATTTCTCTTATTCTTTGAGCAAGTGTAAACATATTTCTTCGTCGAATAAAATCAACAAGGTAATATTAATTTTTATAATATCGTTCGTGCATAGGAAATTACAGTATATCAATTCCATTTGAATTATTTCATTTTTTTTCAAAATATATATATATATATAAGCACGAGTATAGAGAGAAAATGTCGTTTCGTCGTTAGGAATGAAATGTGTTGCGTTAGAATTAAAATTATTTGCGGATCGTTGTTAATGATTTTGAATTCAAAAAAAAAAAAAAAAGAAAAAAAGAGAGAGAGAGAGAAAAAAAAACAAAACAATAATTCGTAACAAATATCAAGTGTAATTGCTGTAAACAACTTTTGATATTTACCCTTGATGCAAATTATTTACAAGAATCTATATATCTGCAATTACTTAGTTATATGCGTAATACATATGCGTCGAGGTTAAGTAGAAATATATATATGTATATATACTTAATGTGCAACATTGTGTATAAAAGAATGACTAAGTTTATCTATTTTTGAAATATTTTATTCCATTAGAAATTTCTTTTATTATAGATGCCTAATATCAAGCTGCAAAGTTCTGATGGAGAAGTATTTGAGATAGACGTAGATATTGCAAAATGTTCTGTTACGATAAAAACTATGTTAGAAGATCTTGGTATGGATGATGAAGAAGAGGAAGCCGTTCCCTTGCCTAATGTTAATTCTGTTATTCTGAGGAAAGTATTACAATGGGCAACATATCATAAAGATGATCCACCACCACCTGAAGATGATGAAAATAAAGAAAAACGTACTGATGATATTAGCTCTTGGGACGCTGATTTCTTAAAAGTATCTTATCTTTATTATTATTATTATTATTATTATTATTATTATTATATTAAATATATATCGTTATACCTAGAGAAAAAGTGTACAAGGTGACTCATTAATCTATTAACATAAACGTTCTGTTGTTATAAATAGATTATTCAAATTTAAAAGCAATATTTATTTCTATACAATAATTAAGTAAATGCTAACGTTAAACGAGATTTATATAAGCCACCTTTGTATTATGAAACATGTCAAATCATTTGTTTACCATAATTTAAGAATATTTGATAAGATACGTTATTATTTCTTTTAGGTTGATCAGGGTACACTGTTTGAATTAATTTTGGCGGCTAATTATCTTGATATTAAGGGACTCTTAGATGTTACGTGCAAGACTGTTGCTAATATGATCAAAGGCAAAACTCCTGAAGAAATTCGTAAAACATTCAACATTAAGAATGACTTTACAGCATCTGAAGAAGAACAAGTTCGCAAGGAAAATGAATGGTGCGAGGAGAAATAAAAAGCCAAAGGATCTCTTTTTAAAAATATATTTAATTTTAGTATTTCAAATTGTTACATTTTGATCTTTCTTTCGTCTTTTTTTTTTTTCTTTCATATAACTGTGCTATAAAACGTTACGACACGGAGTACATTCAAAACAAATTTATATGAAACCATGATTTCATTGATGATGAAGTGCTTAAATGGTGTAATTTAAAAAAACAAGTTTAATACTTTTGATTTATATCTAATTTTGATCAACTTAGATTAAATATGTGTAAATATTTTATGGCAAATATTAATTAAATTTCTATATACTGTATATGACTTGTTAACAGATTTCATCATATTTTTTATAATTTTTTTTTCTCTCATACTTTCCATAACACATTTTAAATTATCTTTAAATCTAAATCTAAATCTTTAAGATTAATTTGTAAAATTATAATTTAAATATATTTCCGTAATTCTTAGGTAATAATATCTCTTACCCTTTTTGTCTTTCTATCTTTCACTCTTACTCTCACTCATTTACTTTCTCTCTTTTCTACTTTGTTAAATAAATATTTGTTAAATTTGTAAATTTAAAATTACAATAATTAGCAATATTTATTTCATTGTAATAAGTATCTTGAAAATAATTAAATCATTTCATGTATATTTTGTTATTCGATAATAGATTAAAAAAAAACAAACAAAATTAAGAATTATATATATTTACATACACATATACACACAACAGCAATAAAAAATTGTTTTGGTATTGTACAAATAATAACAATCGATTTATCATATTCGATATATATTTTAAATGAAATTTTAATCGATACATAGCTACGATCGGACTAGTAAACATAACCTAATTTCAAAAAGTGAATAAAAGGAAGTTCCTCAAAAGACCAACGTTTTGTGTTAAAACAAAATTGTGATATTACTTCTAATTATGAGTAATAACAATAAAAATGATATATTTAATGTAATAATAAATAATTAAAACTAATACTTTTAAACGATAAATAATTCAATTATTATGGAACCATTAAATAAAAAGCAAAAGTTAAATAATGATGATGATGATGATGATAATGTAAACGACATATTCAAATCTTTGATTGATATCATTGATTGGAATTATTTAAATAACACAGCAGTAGAGTATCATGAATATAATAAAATTTATACAATTACATATAAACATCTTAATGAAGGAAGATATAAAATTGCATTGAAAGTGTTAAAATATATAGAACATTTTGAATTTATTGGTATTTGCGATGATGTTCCTGAATTTTGTATACCAACGTTAATATTAGGGTGAGTAGGATCAATTTTAATGTTAATATATATATATATATATATCACAGAAATAAGAAAAATAATACTAATGTATTTATTTCATTCATAGAATATTAACAAAAGGATGTGGTTTTGTTAATTTATCTTTAAAAAATGTTACTACGTATAACAAGTTTGTATCTACGTTATACATAAAATACATTTTTCTACGACATCCTGTAGACGTTGAAGATATTATTTGTAAATTTAAATTATACGGTGCATATATATATTTAACCATAGTAAAAGAAGCACAGGAACGATATATAGAAAATGTTCATAGTGGTTATGCTTATGCAATTTCTACATCAGGATCAACTGGTGAAGAAAAAATTTGTAAAGTACTTCATTCTTGTATAGTACCTAATATCATTGATTTAAAATTGATTCTACGTATTTCACATCGTGACAAAATTGCACAACTGACAAGTTTAACATTTGATCCTAGCATAATAGAAATATTTTTAAGTCTTCATTCTGCCAGTACAATATTTATGGTATCGAAAAGAATTAAAAATGATGCTGATAGGTAATCATTCAAAAACTAAATAACATTAATTGCAATTAATTTATTCATCTGTAATATTAATAATGTTATATTATTGTATTTGTAGACTTTTAAATGTAATACATTGGAGCAAAGTAACCGTATTGCAAACAACTCCATCGCTACTTTTTCATAGATGGTCTCCTGAACGTCTTTCCAGTACAATTCTTGGAATATTTAATCCATTGCATGTAATTATCTTGGGTGGCGAACATTTTCCCGAGATAGACAAACTTAAAAAGATTAGACATATTGAAAATAATACTGCATTTTTTAATATATATGGCATTACAGAGGTATCATGTTGGGCTAGTATTAATGAGATTGTTAAATTAGATAGAAAAAGTATACCTTCTAATCTTGGTAAAGTTTTGTCTAATACAATATTTGAAGTTAGAAGTGAATATGATGGTAGTCTAGTGACTGAAGGTTCAGGTCATCTTTTTATTGGTAATAAATTGTTTATGTTTTATATATATATATATAATTAATATATTATATTTATTTTAGAAAATATATATTATTTTGTGTATCATTTAGGAAGCAGCAGTAGAATATCTGTTATTGACAATGAAGTTTTTCATAAATTGACTAAACCTGTATTTCGTAATACAGGTGATATTGTACATGTAAGAGATATTTCTTTTTTATTACGTTATTCAAATATTATATTTGAAATATTTTATAATATTATATTATTGCAGATTGATCACCTTGGACGAATATTTTATCAAGGAAGACATGACGATATTATAAAACGATATGGAAATAAATTAAATTTATTAAAACTTAATGAAATAATAAACAAATTAGATTTTGTACATAATTGTTATTCTTGGTGGAACAAGGAGAGACATAAATTACATTTGTGTATACACGTTAGAATGATTAATGGAATTAATAAGTATAAATTAAAACAAAAAGTTAAGTTGCATTTAGAAAGTTTACCTGATTTTTACAAACCAGATAAAATTCATTTTATGAATGATATTCAACTTACCAAAAATGGCAAGATTTGTAAGAAATATTTACAAAATATATGTACGCAAGATAAAATTGTATTGAATAATTATCAAGATGAAATTGAAGATATTTTTACAAGTTTATGGGATAATTATTTATATTCTAAAACATATGGATTTATAAAATCAGGTGGAACTTCTATCATGGCTCTTCAAATTTCAACAGAGATTTGTGAACTTGTAAATATACAATTTCCTAATTTAATTGGAATGTTATTGAAAGATTCTACATTTGAGGAATGTCTGACGTATCTTAAATCATCATTTAATTTAACGCCCAATGAAATTGATGTTTCTATTAATAATACGTCTAAGGAAACATGTGCAATTATGGATAAATCAATTTCAAATAATTCTAATAATATAAATGAAGAAAATATATGTTTATGGCAAATATGTAAAGGAGAAACGAATAAACATATATCTTTTAATAATCAAATATTAAAGTCGTATAAAAAAGTATCTAATATTCGTGTTAAAAGTACATTTAATTTAATTAGTTGTGTAGATTCGTCACCAACTGTATTTCAGTATAAGTGAGTATAATTGTATCCATATATAAGATTATTTATACATATATATATATATAAATATAATAAAATTGATTTCTTTTTATATTATTTAGCAAGAAAATATTTGTTACTGTAGGTTCACATTTGGGTGTAATTTGTACAGTCGAACTTGAAGCAGAAAATAATAGGGATGCATATAAAATTCAACTTCCAAATTCAGTTGAAGCTTCAATTGTAGTTTTAGATAATTTCAAAGGTATCGTTGGTAAGTGATTGATTATTATTATTTTTTTTGTATTCTTTAAATCATAATACGATATCATTAATTTGCCATATTTCTAATGGTTAATCTATTTTTTTTTTTAGGTTGTTACGATCATCATATTTATTGTTTTTGCTTAAAGACAGGAGAAATTGTTTGGAAATATGAAACAGGAGATATAGTCAAATGTACAGCTTTATTATCTGAATCTAATAATGTATTATATATTGGATCTTACGATAAAAACATATACTGTCTTTCCACTGAAGTATGTAAAACTGTATATACGTACATATATATTGTTCATTAATGTGATCAATTTAAATATAAAAAAAGAAATGTATAAATATGATATTTAGAATGGAAGGAAAATTTGGAACGTGAAATTCAGTGAATCGAGTATTACAGCAAAAGGAATTTTACATTCAACAACGGAATCAGTATTATTTGGAACATTAGGTGGTACTTGTATAGCATTAAATCAATCTAATGGAAATATTTATTGGAGACGTGAAATATCTAGTTCTATTTTTGTATCACCTGTTATACTTCACAATGGATTTGTACTTTTTACCGGAGTAACAGGTTTATTAATCTGTTTTGATATTCAAGCTGATACAAAGGTGATGATACAATGATTGATCCTGTCTGTCTGTCTGTATGTCTGTAATATAACGAATGAATAATATATTTTTCCTTTTTTTTTTATAGTTATGGACATACGAAGTAAATAACGTTATACTTTCAAAACCCATAACACAATATGATTCGATAAAAAATTGTGAAAATATTATCGCATGTTCGCGCAAAAGTATTCATTATTTGGAATTAAATTATACAGTAGAAAAGCACGAACCAATTACAAAGTATGTTAAAAGTGTATCATCGGAAATTTATACAACACCTTGGAAGGAAGATAATTATGCGTGTATAGCTTGTAAAGATGGTTCATTATACATCTATGAGCTTACCCAAGGAGATATATTATCGAGTATTAAACTTGATGGAGAAATATTTTCATCACCGGTTGTGATAAATGGATTGATCGTAGTTGGATGTAGAGATGACAATCTTTACATTTTAGAACAATGTGAAGAAAATATTGACAAAGTTTATATAAATTCAAAAAAGGATTTTAAAATTAAAAAAATTCCTAAAAAAACGACAAACTCAAATTAATAATATATAATAAAATATAAACGGATAATAATTAAATCAATAATATTTTTTATTCCATAGGACTTTTTTTGTATTACATTTTACATTGCCAATACCATTCTGAAGAAGAAGAAGAAGAAGAAGAAGAAGAAGAAGAAGAAGAAAAAGAAAAAAAAAGAAAGAGATTTATTTATTTATTTATCAATGTGTATGCACAAATACATCAAATTAGTTGTACATAGTACGAAAATTGCTAGTGAAAATGTGCTTGGTGATTTTTCAAGCAATAAGTGCAAGCAACGAAAAAATGGAAATATAGAATCAAAAGAAAAGAAAAGAAAAGAAAAGAAATGATTGAACCATTCATTCTATTCTCACACACACACACAATGCACATGCTCTCTCAGTAGCAGCCAACGCGAACAGATGTACGAACATATGCGCTCTCTTACTATCCTATCTATTTATTTTCTCTTTTTTTTTTTTTCGCACACCTTATCAAATAACGATAGATATTTTCTGATACATTCATGGGAGGATATGCAAAGGAATATTATTCACATTCGCAAGCTCACATAATTATAACAATTTTCTTGTTTTTTTTTTTTTTCAATCAACGATTCAATTTCATCTTTACCATGTATTATTATTATCCATGATGATAAAACATATTTCGATATTATTCTTATATTTCTGTTCTTATACACTATTCCATATTTTATTTTTTTATATTTTTTTTTATAGAGAATATCGAATATCTATCCTACATTACTCGATGTCATTTTAATTTCTTCTTAGTTTAACTCTCTTCCACTTTCAAGAATTATTATTATCATCATCTCTATATGCATATAGGAATAATATATTCTTGTTCTAAAGCTAAACTGAAACATGCTATTTAAATGTCTTCCATTTAATTCATTACATTGTGTGTGTGTGTGTGTGTGTTTGTCTCTCTCATTTTATAATATATATAATATATATCTCGTCTGTGTTTTTTGTTTGTTTAATTGATGACATTTGCAACAATAACTATTATGCTCTCTCTTTCTCTCTCTCTCTCTCGTACTCTTCTTCTACTTCAGTAATTAAAATATTAAACAATCTGTATTCGTAAAACTGTTATCATCTTTCTTCTATGCCATTTTTCAAAATTCTCATGCATATATTGACAATAATAACACATGTTTTGCTGCTACTGTTGGGGCATGGGCTGCTCGTGTTTCGATGATTATAAATCTTATATGTGAAATAGATTTATTAATCTATTATTTCATTATTGGATGAAAGTTTACAAAAAAAAAAAAAATAAAATAAAATAAAATAAAATAGAGAAAAATAGAAAAAGAAATTGAATGTTTCGTATATAAATGAAAAAAAGGTTTACTTAGTTTGTTGTTTTTAGATTATAATTGTAATTAATTGTATCAACATAATAATAATGTTGAATGATGAAATTCACGATTAAGAGACAGAGAAACCAAAAAAGACAAAACAAAAAAAAAAAAAGAAATTCTTGTCGTTCTCTGTCAAATAGAATTATAATAAATGAATGATTATAAATGGTGGTGGTGGTGTTTTGTCTTATCGCAAGTATTACATGCTCAGTATGTATTTGCTTTAAGACCTTGACAACCGACACAGTCGGTAAGAGATATAAATGTCCGATTAAATTACTTAGAGACTTTGATAGTTAGAATTTTGTTTCTCGATTAATGGACAATATCATCATCATCATCATCATCATCATCATCATCATAAAAAGCGTATTTTATTACGGTTACTGATCCTCATCTCCTAATTCTTGTTTAACTTTGTTGAAATCAAATTCCTCGCCAGTTGCACGTTTGAATATATCGAGTACGTCTAAACAGGTAGTTTCAAAATGCGTTGTAGCATCGTAACTTCTAGAAATAAAAATTTGACTATCGCAACCATCGTCGGTAGTTTCCATGTAATCAGATATGGAAACAAATTTTTGTCTTATCGGTCCAAGTAAATCCAATCCTGGTTGAATCTCTTGTTCGGGATTTTTAGTTTCAACAGTGGTTGACACCATAGCTATGAACCATCCTTTAGCGGCTACTTGATGAGTATGCGATACCAAAGAAACGTAGATGTCCGAATTACGATTCACCTGTTGTGTTGTAAATGTTAATAATATTATTTAACATTTGTTATAATGTTTATTTTATTAGAACAATGTTATTTATTTTATTAGCTTACCTGTTTCTGCGGAATGATAATCTGCGTTGAAAGGGCATCACCAGTATTTGGTATCGGATGATCCAAAAGGCAGATACATCTTATTACTTGGCCAACTTTCTTCACGCGATCAGGTACATAAGTAGGATCACAAAATACTTGTTTACATTGAGCTACTTCGTCTCCAGAACGTACACCAACTACCTACGATTACAATAGATCAATTTGAAATAATGCATTTAGGTATGATACAATTATTAAGGATTTCTTTTTCTACATACCTTACCGTCCTTCATGACAATTTCATCGATTGGTTTATCCAACATGTACGTACCCCCGTAAATGGCGCTAAGTCGTGCAAAACCTTGAGGTAGTTCACCGAGGCCATACATAGGATATAAATATGGTGATTTGCCATAGCGTGCTAAACTATCGCTATACAATTTAATTCTCCTTATTGTTATTATCGCACTTTTAGTTATGTATTCGTCGTCCCTAAAAAAGAGAATAATGTAAAATATTTGAATGTATCACATTTAATATTATAATGCAATAATTACTCACCTGTATAAAGCTAATGCATGACCCGTAAAATCTTGAGTATTTTTATCAAGGTTAAATTTATGATAAAGTGCACACATTTGGCTACTAAAGGGATCAAATCCTTCCCAAGTTCTAGGATCATCCTCCTTCATATTTTGCACCCATATAAGAAAATTGCGAAAACGTCTTTTCTCAAAGATACCCATCAAATCACTGGACAAAGCTTCTTGTTGATCGATTGGTACTTTAGAAATCTTTCCAGATTTATACACATAAGATCCTTCTACCGATTTAAATTCCAAATAACGTGTCACACCGGTATGAATCAATAATTTCACAAGGAGACCATTGGCCATCAAGAATTTAGGTATAAGATCGACATTCCAATCTCTACCACGTCCATAACTTTCATCTGGTGGTGGTGCTTTGAATTTGCTACATGACAAAAGGTAATTGAGATCAATTGTAATTATCTTCTTTTCAATAAGGTAACTTCATGTTAGCAAATAATAGTTAAATTATAGTATGCTTGAATTAACGTTGAAGAAAATGTTGTATTTTGTTAAGTCATTGAACGTTTTTATTATAATCATTGCAGAAAACAAGAGGAAAGAAAGAAAATAAGAAAAAAAGGTTGAGGAGACAAAAAGATAAAGATTTTATTTCAAATTCAAGATCATATTGTAATATCAATTACAATCCACTTTCCTGATAAATTTACTTGCACACATATACGAGTACATTCATTTGTGTGTACGAGTGATGACTTTAAAACTGGTGGGGGATCAGCTATCATTACGTAAAAAGAAATACAACAAAAAAAAAACAAATCGCGTGAAGTAAATTAAAGAGCAAAAAAAAAGATAAAACCTTATCATCTTTTTTTGTAAAATGTTATGTTTCAACGATGAGAAGAAAAGAATTTTGTTGTTACAAAAAAAAAATAATAATAATAATAAATACTTGACGATTTTTGAAATTACCGCCATACGAAGAAAAAATAATGATTCAAAATAGAAATAGAAATTAGATTTGTATAAAAGAAAATTAAAATCAAAAAAATAATATATATGTCTAAGGAGTGAAATTTGTCCTCGTTTGACTTCCTCTTCGATGATTTCCGTATCAGAGAGAGAGAGAGAGAGAGAGAGAAAGATAGACTTAGTATATGGATCAAAGGGGGAAGGAGTTGGTAGGAGTAATGTAAAAAGAGAGAGAGAGAGAGAGCGAGAGAGAGAAAAAAAAAGAGAGAGTTGGTAACGGAAGATTTCGATCGTCTAACGAAGCTTGTTCAGGAAGAAGAGAGATCACACATAGAGTGTTCCGTGTGTACGACAGGAACCAAAGGGGAAAAATCAATAAATCCGCATTGCACGGGCGCTGCTTGTTTTCCTCTCTTCGATAAGACATTTTTCTCTAGAGATAGAGAGAAATAGAAAGAAATAATAATGATTTAATTCGTATTGAAAATAGCGAGACAAGTAAAATGTCATAAGAAACGTCAAGAAAAAGATAATAGGGTGGAGGATGATTTAGATCATTAGGATATAACAAATAGATCAATTTAATATCGATCATTATTAAAAAAGAAAAAAAAACATCGTTTAAACTTACGCGAATAGATCTTCCAATGGTGTTATGGAGGCCGATTCACCACCATAATACTTGTTGCGGTCTACGTGGAGTACCTTTTTCCACTAACCGATAACATACCAGATAGGATGCATTCCTTTAAGCCGGTCCCAAGAACAATCGCGTCGTATTCTTCATTCATCTTGACGTTTGTTTCTCTTTGTTACACGGTAGTATTATTTTGACAAAAATGATGACGTTTTTCTTTACTTTCTTATTACTTTACTTTTCTTCTTCTTCTTCTTTCTTATACAAATCTAAGAAAGGAGGATCCTTTTAATTGTGACAATATATATATATATATATGACAAGTTGACGGTTTGATTCCTTTTAATTTAGGTGCGAGGAACTTAGAGGGGTCCAGGGAAGGGAAACGGTTAAAAAGAAAACTTTGGAGTAAAGAGGTGTTACCGTTTGGAAGTTTTATCAAGGTATAGGAGATAAAATGGTCGCGACAATAAGCTCTCGTGGCTGCCAACTCGCACGACTATTATGCCGGAACGGAAGACCTCCTTTCTTTCCTGCCTGCCCACCAACAGTTTCGTGATGACGGAGTTAATATGGTTAGTGTTGCCAATGTTACAGGTTTTATTCTTTACTTTCTATACCTAGTTTTATTTTCTAAATTCTTTTCAATCTTTATTATTTTATTCGTATTCATTTTATATACATTATTTTATTCATTTCTATCATTTTTCTTTATCTATCAACACGTTTCTTCATACTTAATCTTATTTCTTTTGTTACAGTTTCTGTTGTATTGCAACAAGTCTGATTTCGCGTTTAAAATTCCCGCGAAGGTGCACCATTGGTAGGAAGTTTCGATACATTCGATTGGCCCCCATGCATTTCCCGCCACTTCGTTCATATTTAAAATAGTATTATTTTTCTAGCTTTAAAAGGTAATTTATTATATCGAGTAAAAGATTAAAAAATATCACGATGTAGACAATACAATTTTCTAATAATTTTTTCAATAAAAAAAGATGTTAAAAAGTGCTACTAAATAAGTCAAATCAGTAAAAAGTTGTATCAATTTAACATATTATTAAACGTTGTAGTATTTAATTATTAAAATATATTATATCTCCTTGAATAAAAACAAATAAATTGTATTATATATTGTATTTTCGTATTTTGATGCTTTTAAAAATAATTAATGTATTTTGCAGTTTCATATTTTCCCGCATGCGCAGAATAGCCTGCGCACAACGTCTGACTCGATCGAGGTACTTTCACTTCTATCTGAGAAGATGGCGCTGCAGTGTCATGGCGCCGTCCACGTTCAAGCCGCCGTGTCAGTGTACCTACGACCGTCGGCCGAGTGTTTATATGCAGTGTGCGCTTCGCTCGATACGATTGGGGTGGCGGGAGGTGTTGCATTAGTGAAGTGGTGTAAGGGGAATGGAACGGTGAACGGTGAACGTCAGTACGAAGAAGTTCGCGCGTTCTTCCGTGTCTACTTTGAGTTATATTATGTGTGTACTTTAGTTATCTCTAACGGGTCGTCGATAAATATTCTCGTATTACCGATTAAACCATTCAAAAATCATTTGACGTACGTGGCATAATAATACGTCTGTTTTTTTACCTGTCATATTGTTTAAATCATTTTCATAGAGTATTCTTTTTATTTATAATAATAATAATAATAATAATAATATTTAAGATTCAATGAAAAGAAGACAAATTATTTATTAACTTTGTATATTATTTCGAAGTCGTATATTTTAATGAAATTTTAAAATCATACGTTGAAACGATAAGCAAGGTGATTAAATGATCTTAATGATATGATGTGAAACGTAAGCAAAGAAGAAAGTTCGAAGACACTGTGCGGGGGAGAGAGAGAGAGAGAAAGAAAGACCAGTGCCATCCCTCGGATCAGGAAGCATTTTCCAAGGCCACGTGGACCACGTTGGGAGCCCTACAAAATGTATGTATTATTTTGATTAATATATCATTTAGTTTTCTTTAACATATACACGCACAAACGTGTAGAGAAAATTCTGTTATTTAAAATTCAAATAATTAAAAAGAAATATAAATCCGACTACTACTTTCAATTTCAAGTTTATATACTTTGAAAAATGTGTGTTAATAAAATGGATCTTTCAAGCAAGGTAAATCATTTCTTTCATGTTCTTCGTTCCAAGACAATGATTTACGTTTATTTTTAATTAAAACAAATATTAATTAATTCATTTGAAATCTCAAAGAAATTCGACGAGACGCGTACTATTTTTTTTTCATACTTGTGTCAAATTTGTTCTTTCATATTTGTTTTTTTTTTTTTTTTTTTTTTTTTTTAAACAATATAGATAAAATAAAAAATAGTTTAACAGGTGTACACCGTTTTAATGGAATCTCCATGAACGGTATTAGGAATTGTATTTATATGTGAGACATGATGATGGTGGTCTGTCTGTCTGTCTGTCTGTGTTATCCCAAAAAAGGATAAATAGGACAGACAGTATTTTCTATTCTTTATATACAGTTTATTTCTCATAACAACTTTATACACAGTATATATATATATATATCACGTATGCATGCACCCAGGTGAAATAAATAAAAAAAAAAAAAAAACAATTGCAATAAAAAAAAAGTACAAATATTAGAATAATAAAAATACTATTATTATATAATATTTGATGATGATTGTATCAAGCAATGATAGAATTTAGAGATCTACTAGAAATCATGGTAGATGATAATTATTCGATTCACGTATATTTATTAAGAGCATATCAAACGATCGATTGATCGAACCAAAGCGAGAATATAAATCAGAGACATTAATGAAAGAATTTGTCTCTATATAATATGTAACAATATAGATAAATATGTATGTATATGATATATGTGTACGTACGTACGTATGTATGCGTGTACACGTGGTACGTATGCGTGTATTTGTCAGAGGAGGAGGAGGCAAGCATAAATTAGTTACGCGATCTTGGATCATTTATCTTTTTTTTTTATTATTGGCTTCGTCTATCGTTGAGATGATTATTATCTTCTTCGATGATCATGATAAAAAAATAAAAAGAGATATACAGAACAAGAAAGATAAAGAAAGATAAAGAAAGAGAGATAAAGTAAGAGACTGTTAATTTTTCTAAGTATTTTTTAATATATATATATATATATATATTATATAATATTTAAAAATAATAAATATTGTTATCAATATTAATATATTGCAAATATACGTTAATTTTATTAGATATTGTTTAACAACTTTAAATATCGATTATCATTTAAAACAAATATGATAATTTTTTTTTACACCCTTCATAGTATAATTTTCTAGGGAATAGTTAAAGATAGTTATTAAATGTTCCCCTACTAAATTTTGACTAGATAACATTTAATTGATATATATATATATATATATATGCATGTGTTTATAACATCGTAAGGATCTTATAGATTTGACCACTGTCATTTAAATTCAGTCATCGTTCTATATATATATATATATATGTATATGAAATGCATAAAGGTTTCGAAAATTACTTTGACCGTGAACTTTTACACTGTGCGTATAGCAAACACAACACATAAACACACACACACACACACATATATATATATAATACGCGTTGTAAAGTAAAAAGTACAAAAGTAAAAAAAGTAAATGGAAGTAGTAGTTGGTTGTAATTCGTAAGAATAATCGATTGTCTTTTATATATTTTTTATTTTTTCATCTTTTTGAACTTTTCAACTGTGAATAAATATTACGTGCAAGAAGAAGATATTGTTGCATTACAGTTTTTAATAATATATTTCATATTATTACTATCATTAATAATAATTATATCAATTTGTAATGAATCGAAGACAATTTCAAAAAAAAAACAAAAACCAAAAAAAATTAAATGATCATCCATCTTTGTTAAATTTTAATCATAGATCTTGATATTGAAAATATACATTTGATCTTGTTAATAATAATTATTCGAAAATAGAAAGAGCAAAGATCGAAATGAATGAAGAGAAGGAAATTGAACAGAAGGGGAAGAGGGGGGAAGATGGGGAGGAGGGGTTTGGTTAAATTCTCGATTAAAATTCGTTTGATTTAGTCTACACTTTTCTACGGGGGTATTGTCTCCTTCACTATTGTCTGTCTCTTCATTCTCACAGTGACCTAAATTTTGTCTATCGCTCGATTTTTCTACCCTTGATATTGTCCGTTTACATTAGGCGTTGGGATTTAACTTGGCATCGATCGAACCAACAACCAATGGAATCCTTTAGTTGGTCGTTCACGTGTACACACGCGACTCCGAGTAATTCCTAAACGATTATCTGAGAAACTAGGGTGTACATAATTTAAATAATACAACAACAACAATAACAAAACAAGAGTCTAATAAGTGCTCAACAATTTTCAATGTTTTTTTTTTTTTCTCGAAAAGAACAGATCATTGAACGTTTTATTTTTATCAATAATGATTGTGTTTATACTTTTCTGTAAATATACAAAATACAAAAATCTTCTTCTTCTTCTTATTCGTCGTATTATTAGATTTCTTTCGAATTTCATTTTTTGGTATTGGTTCGTTTTTTTTTTTTTTTTTTTTTTAAAGAAATATATATTGAATGTTGATAAAAATTCAATGAAAATCGTTCAAGGTTATGTTAATAACAATAGTCAAGCTTAAATATATATATATATATATATATGCATATAGTCAACGTGTTTGGGGGGTCTCTAATCTAACAGATGTATGCGTCAGACATCCTTCCTCGGAACAACGATAAGTTAACGTTTGTCATCGTTAATAACATTTTATCGATATCGCGTATTTATTTACACGTTCAAAAAACCACGTCAGTACCACGTAAATTTCATAATTGTTGGTTGTAATTTTTATTCATAATACAAAATTGATAATAATTATTACGTAAATTAAATTATTTTCAATTTTTACGTGTCACTCAAAAAAATCATCTATTCCACACAAATTTTATTACAAACAAACAACAATATTTTTTCTTATTCAAATGTTATTAATTATTTTGATTATTCTTCGATAATTGTAAAACATTCGATCTCACTTTCAATACAAAAAAATAAAAATAATTCACATTTTTGTCTTATCGAGGCTCAGGTTAACGACGTACAAATATATGTGAGAGGGGTAAGGAGGAGGAGGAGGGGTAAGGGAGGAAGGTGGAAGGGGGGGGTAAAGATAAGGTGGCTTACATTAGATACGCTTTTTGCTGACATATGTATAGATATAGAACGTCATCATCATTTCGTTCATTTAGTCGGTGACCGTGTGAATGAAAACATCAAAAAAAAAAAAAAAAGTGTTTGCATCTTGTTTCAGATTTTTGTCAGATCTATTCATTTGAGAATAATTCTCAATCAAAATAAATAAATAAAAGAGAGAAAATACAAGAAACATATATATATATATATAGATAGATATAGAAAATGTTGGTTAATTTTAATAATAGCATAACTGTGTGGGGAACCAACCAGTGCAAGTGCACCGAGTGTGCCGATGAAAGTCATCGCTTCCAAGTGGATTATTACAACAACGTTGCTTCCTGAATATCATTCTATATATCTGTTTTTCTTTCTCTTTCTCTCTCTCTCTCTCTCTCTTATTTGTGGGTGTAGTACTACTCATCGTAAAAATAGAACAGGCAGAGTAGACTTTCTTCTTTCGAAACAATTTCAACAGAATATCTCGTTTTGATCATCGTCATCATCATCATCATCATCATCATTATCATCGATAATTTGTATTCGCGAATATTTGATCTCTTTGATTGAAATCTATTTCCTAGAATAATATGATGGTGGGGAATTTTCTTATTGTAGATCGAACATAAATATATATTTTCAATACTAGTCATCGATAACTTATTTCTTATCATTTTGAACAAAATGATGAGGAAGGAACACACGTCGGAAATGGAATGATAAGATTTTGTTATCGATGCCTATTAGATGATACTTTTCGTTTGTTTCAATGAATAAAGGGAATAATACGTTTGTAGATGTGCCAGTATGTCCGAGAGAGGCATGCAAGAAGCAGCTTGCGAGGAGGAGATCGAGAAACAAGCTTCTCTTTACGTATTCCCGGGTGTATCTCGTCAACAACAACAACAACAACAACAGCAGCAACAGCAACAGCAACAACAGCAACAACAACAACTTCCAGGGAGTACCACGATATCATCCCTTCAAGTTACACCGTCATCGGCACCAATATTTGGTTCTATGAGAAACAACGATGTCGGGGAGATCAAGGATATCGAAGATCTTTCATCTCGTTCAAGAAGAAGACCTTATTCGAAGACCCATGCGAGATCTGCCAGTCATGGTGGTGTTCTGGCAAGTTCGAGCGTTACATCAAACTCGTTACCTTATCAAACGCCTTGGCAAACTGGTGGATCGTATTTAGGACCTTTACCATCAATAACTGGACCGATTCGTCCCTCGGCATTGAAAAAACCAGGACATCAAAGAGCTTTCAGTCAAGGACAGGTGGTAGATGTTCAAAACAGTCAACTTCCTGTTACTGGACACAGTCGAGTTGGCTCGAGAACAGATTTCATTTTACCACCTGGACACAGAGAGGAATCTCGGCCTTCAACAGCTGGGAAAGTGCCCTCCTTTCGTGGACACTCCAGACAAGCCTCCAGGTACAAATTCATATTCAAATGAATCAATCAATTATTTATCATACATTACAATAATTGTTTTTGTTATAATCCATTTCTAGATCGGAATCAATCTACACAATAAGACGTAGCGCGGCTCCACCATTGTGGAGAAGAATTTGGGCACGTTGTTTTGGACCTTTACCTGAGGAACCTCGATTAAGGACGATCGTACCTAATCATTTGGTACCACCTAAAACTCCCAAGAGTCAGCATCCAAATGGTGCAAGAGTAGACAATAGGTTAGATCTTGTAACGTTTCATTTTTTTTGTTGTTGTTCATAATTTGTAAGAATGTAAAACAAACGTTAATGGAATTTATTTCTTATTTCTGTTGTTAAAACAAAACAAAAAACAATGTAGGGTACGCACAACGAAGTATACGACCCTGAGCTTCCTACCACGTAACTTGTTGGAACAGTTTCACCGTGTTGCTAATTTATACTTCATATTAATCGTCCTACTTAATTGGGTACCGGCTATCAATGCCTTTGGAAAGGAAGTGGCAATGATTCCAGTGGTATTTGTATTGGGTGTTACAGCCTTGAAAGATTTTTTCGAAGATAGAAGAAGATTGGCCAGTGATCGTAGAGTCAACAATTCCACCTGTCGAGTTTACGTTGGGTAAATATTAATTAATCATTATTATATTTCATATTTTTCCCTTAATCCATTTTGTATTTACACAATGTATTAACAACTACTACTATAGTCATCGTGTTATTATCAAGAAATTAAATGTGAATGCTTAGAAATATGATAGAAATCTGTAAAATTGTGCTAACTGATGAAGACGAGTCAGAATCCTTCAGAAAGGTTCCGCTCCTTCGACCGCGGAATTCGATCGATCGATACCAATGCGGTTGTCGTTTCGAAGCATTTAGGTCGACTACCAACGTTATATACATATATATATATATATATATATATATATATATAAACATATATGTGGGTGGGTGAGATCGAGAGAGAGAGAGAGAAGAGTGTCTGTCTTGCTTTTGTCTTACATTCAATCGTATACTTCATTCTGTACATATCAATTATATACTCTCTTTCAATTACATACACACATGTATATATATATATATGTATAAACACACGTACACATTACAATAGATAACATATAATTTTTTAACAAATATTTCAAGATATATATATATAGGGTATTAACAAGCTTTGTATTTTTGTTCCACTCTTATCTCTTTTATCATTTAAATTACCTTGTTACTTCCGTTCAATCCCTTTTTTCTTTTTTTTCATCTTTTTAATTTCAATCTACTATCTCTAAACGTCGCATATGTTTTCTAACGATTAGAAATAAAAAAAAAAAAAACGTACGATCAGGTGATTCCAAAGAGAAACTTCACGTTTAAAGTGAGTTTTCTTTTTCGTTGCATGCCACGTTGTTCGGATTCCTTAACAGGTAGATTGAAGAGGTCATGGTTGTGGTAAATCTTTCTCTTTCTTTTTATTCTAACACATATACATACACACATACATACATACACACATAAACGTCTGAAGAAACACCTGTACACCCACACATACACATATCTCCAGTTTTTACATAGACACGTGTCATTTAATTTGAATGAAAACTCGTCACATTTAGTTGTTTGATAAAAGAATCTAGGTGTTAACAAAATAAGGGATGATGATGATGAAGTTAGAGGGTGATATGACTGACGATGATAAAAGTCGACAATCGTTGGTAGTTTTTGATGACTGTACTGTTGTAATATCTTCTTCTTTTTTTTTTTTTTTTTTTTTTATTTGTACATGCTAGTAAGATTGTCTATGTAGTTGTGTCCCTAGAACGATCACGACACGGAGGTCATTTATAATGCAATTTAATCGCACGACTGCTAACATAGGACACATACACTAATATATATGCAAAAGGTATATCGATCTATTGTGATTCTGATACGCGCGTAAGTTTTTATTTACCAAAAAAAAAAAAAAAAAAAAATATAATAAATTAAAAATCAAGAGAAAAGAGATAAGAACGAGGGGGAATCTCTGCAATTTTTTTTTTTTTTTTGTAACTTTTGTCCTTCGTTAACTAGTTACAATTTCTTTTTTACTAGATTCTTTTTTCTTTTATTTTATTTTTTTTTTTGAAACATAAATTGACACGACCTTTAACACACGTGGCTTATATTATATGCTCGTCACATTTCGCGTTATCGTTTTTCCTCGTGACAATTTATCCCGTTATCGATGCTTTTTTTTTTTTTTTTTCTTACGTGTACACCTAATGCAAAACTTGTTTCTAAACAACATGTATTATTTTAAACGATGAATGATTCCGTTGGAATAATAAAATAATCGTCGATATGTCTCTTTTCTTCGAATATTTTATTTTTTTAAAGTGAAAACTTCTTTAGAACGGGTGTTATTTGAAAAAATGTAACGGAGCGGTAGGCGACGGCGGCGATGTAACGGAGCGGTGTAGGCGGCTATGTAACGGAGCGGTGGGAGACAATGAAACGGCCAAGTTACTAAATAAGAAGAGAATACAATTATCCTACAGTAGATATTTTGTATTCGTCTTATTCTCTCGAAACTTAGTTTTTGGAAGATTTCATTTCTAACACGTGTGATCTTACACACATGTTTCTCTTTTTGTTTTGATTGTTGCTTGTTTCATCTTACAATTTTGTTAATTCGAATTTTTGTTGGATTTCAATTTGAATTAGAATTAAAAGGTGAAAATGATAGAGTGTAGTATCTATGGGATTATTTAATGGTTTATTTAAAAAGAATAATTTTGTTGCATTAATAATTAATATTGTTCATTGAATTTTTGTGAATTTAAATTTTATTAGAAGGTGAAAATGGCAGGGTGTAACATCTATGGGATTTAATGGTTTTCATAAATTTGATTTAATTATTTGATGAAAAAAAAATAATAAAAAGTTTTGCTAATTTGAATTTTTTGTAAACTTAGGGGTACAATATTGAATTCAGTAATTTTCCATTATCTTGTTTTTTGTTGTGTGGGTTTCTAAATTCCATCCTAAAGGATTTGAAACTAATAAGATTAGGTTTGGATAAGAAGCTTCGGTACACGTGTACCACGTATTATTTTGTTCTCCTCTCTCTTTCTTCATTTTAATTCCATGTTCTTTATAATCGTTATTCAAGAAACGTTCGATTGACTCCATCATCATCATCATCATTCACTTCTATTCAATTGAAAATAAAGTAGACGGTTCGTGACACACTACCCACCACATTTGGAACAATTTTTATTATTTAGTTTAACTTAATTTTTCTATCACGATATATATATATATATATATAAAAGTTAAATGATCTTGACATTTACATTAGATCATTTCAATCAATGGATTGGATTTTAAGTCACGAATGAAATTTATACGAAATTTTGTTTATTTATGTTACCAAAGTTGCTATGATTTTTGTTATTGTCATAACTGTAATAATAATTTTATTATTTATATTATTTAAATATATTTAATATTAATATTTTTAATTTATATTATACTAGGGGTGCCCTGCCACGCGTTGCTGTAGCTCACAATCAAATAATTCGCAATAAATTGAGATATAAACTATTCCTATCTTTCAAGTTAGATAAAACTGCACAGAGTGTGCAAAATTTGATTAAAATCGGTTTAATAGTTTAGGAGTCCATTGCGGACAAACAACGTATGACACGTAATTTATATAAATTAAGATAATATATTTAATTTGTAAAAGTTCTAAATGTATGAGTCTTATTCTCTCGTTCGATTTGTTTTTTTTTTTATTTCAAATCACTCCCATTGTAAAGTTTTCACTTGAAAATAAGAAGAAGAAGAAAAATAATGGAGTTCAACAAGGTGTAAATATTTAGTGAATGAAAGAGACTAACTTATTTTAGGATCAATGTATGTAACATTATTCTAATGTATTCACGATCGAAGAAAGGACCCTGTTGATTTTGCATAACGAGGTACCAACCACTTCTACTAACAAGCAAAAACCATCTTGACTCTCTTTCCATTTCCTTTTCTATTTTTTTTCTTTTTTCTTTTTATTTTTCTCGTGGTTTTGCGGCTTCTTTGAAAAATACTTTTGATAACGTTACGAATAGAACCGATCGATCGGTAACACCACCGACGGGTCCCGATCGTTCGTTCCACTCTCTTTTTTTTTTTTATTATTATTCCTCTCTCTCTCTCTCTCTTTTTATTCGCATTGCTTGACGAGACTATGCGAATTCCCACAACTTGTTTCTTTAGCTCCTACACCAATACCAACATCGAACCATGTTCTACAGTGTACTCTCTTCTTTGTCTACTCTTATCGGCCATTGACTCCTCGATCGAAAAGAAATATTCTTTCTTTAAATTTAACTCTTCTCTAATCTTTTTCTTTTTCTTTTTCTTTTTCTTTCTTTTTTTTATATTACTCAAAATTACAATTTGATCTTTTAACATCAATCAGATGATTTCTTGGGCATTTTTTTTCTTTCTATAACTCAAAATACAATCAGATTTTTGTACACCAATAATCACCTGACGATTTTTGTGTCACATGTTTTTAGGCGGCAAATTTAATTTTAAATTAATTAATAATTCGAGTGTTCTATTGTTTTTTCTTTTTTCTTTTTTTAAATCAAACAGATGAATAAACAAAATAGAAATTAATATGTTTTTTATAATTCAAAATACAATCAGATTTTCATACACCAATCAACTGATGATTTTTGTGTCACATGTTTTTAAGCGGCAAATTTAATTTTAAATTAATTAATAATTCGAGTGTTCTATTGTTTTTTCTTTTTTCTTTTTTTAAATCAAACAGATGAATAAACAAAATAGAAATTAATATGTTTTTTATAATTCAAAATACAATCAGATTTTCATACACCAATCAACTGATGATTTTTGTGTCACATGTTTTTAAGCGGCAAATTTAATTTTAAATTAATTAATAATTCGAGTGTTCTATTGTTTTTTCTTTTTTCTTTTTTTAAATCAAACAGATGAATAAACAAAATAGAAATTAATATGTTTTTTATAATTCAAAATACAATCAGATTTTCATACACCAATCAACTGATGATTTTTGTGTCACATGTTTTTAAGCGGCAAATTTAATTTCAAATTAATATAATTTTTGCGTTCAATTTCATTTTATTTTTATTTTTTTTTAATAAAATAAAAAAGATGAATAAACAAATTGGAAATTAATGCATAGTACGTTGATAAACATCGATTATTTTGCATGATAGGTCAGCTAATACACATACCTATAATATATAAATTTCTGTTTACGTTAGAATAATCGATAAAAAAAAGGTACGTGCAATGGCATCAAAATGGATTCATTTCAATCGAGCTTTTTTAAAACAATCATATAAGTACACATTTATACGTCAATTTGTTATTTTTTTTTTTGCACAATACCACCCTGTCTCATCATTTATACGAGTGTAATATCTAACCATCAAGGTCTTACAACTTTATTACCATAGTATATTTTTCATGGTCAAGTTGTGTCAGAACCACGTATAAATTATGTTAACGCGTTAACGTAAGGGGAAGCCCACGCTGTTAGGACGAAAAAAAAGAAAAAAAAGAAATTGTGCAAGAATGAGATTGTTCAATAATCTTTAAGCTGTTTCTATGTTAAACAAGATCAAGATGAGAAGATTATTATAACGGGTGTTAGGAACAAAAAAATAACCAAAAAATAAGAAAAGGAAACGAATATTTTGATTAATAATCAAAGTAATACCTTGAAAATTCACGATTGTATTTTGTAAATAATATAATTGGATCGTAGAAAGAATAAAATTAATAAATAAATTAATATTGGGATTAATCTGGGAAAGGGGCGTGACGTAGCAATTGGACCTATCTACTCTAATTTAGAATTTAGCCACCAGATAGCGTATTCAAGTGTGCTGGAAGATCCCAATAAATGAATCATTTTTTTTCTATTTCTGCGTATAAATCGAATATGAATTTTACCTTGACACAACCTTAACGGGAATTTGTTTTTTCCTTAATTAAGGTTTGAATTTTCTCATAGATTGCATTTACAGTTCTTTTTTTTTTTTTTTTCCTTTTTTTACATATCCATTAATAAAACTTCGGTTTTCATCACGTCCTATTTGTGAATACTCTTGAAGTATACTTTACACAGAACTAACGTAACCTTCTTTATATTTATAGATTATATATTTGTTCCGATTTGTTCTATCTATTTTTATCAATTTCTATGTTGATTTCTGTCATCATTTCCTACGAAATTTCAGAGAAAATTAGCCATTAGAAAATTGTCTTGAAACAAAAAAAAAAAAGAAATGTATCACTTTATCTCATGTTTTTGCACCTTTGTTGACACGATACCTTTTTAAAAAGGTGTGTTCAAATCCAACAATCTTACCGATGATGTTTACCGATGTCACAATCGTTTGCTTGATCGAATGATATCAATGACTTTTATTTTATTTTATTTTATTTTTTTTAATGTTCATTTAATAATTAAATTTAATAGGTTTATCAATTTTTTTTTGTTTTATAAAAAAAAGAAAAAAGAAATATCAGAAAATTGTGAATTTTTTGAAGAAATTCTCGTTCATCGTCAGAATATATTTTAAGTTTAGGGATATGATGTCAACTTCACAAACACAATCATAATATTCACAAACATAATTATTTGAACATATTATTTTACTTTTCTATTAGATATCTTTTATAATAGTTTTATAATAGTTTTATAATAGTATTTTAATGGAACGTTATTAGAAAATAATTTTGTTTAGTTGATATTTCTCATAAATGATGTTGCCAATTTTTATTTAAGTGATTATTATCGGTGTCATTAAAAATCTGTAATTTTAGTTTTGTCAATAATTACCGTAATTTCAAATTTATAATTTTTATCTAAGATATGATTATTTTGTATTATTATTTTTAATAGATTGAAAAAAAAAAAGAAAAACAATACTTCGATAATGTATCATAGTTCAGATTTAAGATAATTTCAAATGTATTATCGTCATTTATTTTGTTATTTTAATATTGGAATCTCTAGCACACTTGAATACGCTATCTGGTGACTAAATTCAAAATTAGATTAGATAGGTCCAATTGTTAAGCCACGCCCCTGCCAGAGGATCCCAATATCATAGTTAAATATTATGATAATTTAAGTTTATTATCGTAATTTTGAATTTATTTTCTATAAATAAATGACTTTTCAAATAATCTTCTTAATATATATA
The DNA here is from genome assembly GCF_049000335.1 of Polistes dominula. Classification (NCBI taxonomy): domain Eukaryota; kingdom Metazoa; phylum Arthropoda; class Insecta; order Hymenoptera; family Vespidae; genus Polistes; species Polistes dominula. The sequence goes on along the minus strand of NW_028301061.1, from coordinate 605,575 downwards.
TATATATAAATTATGTGTCACGTTGTTTGTCCGCAATGTACTCCTAAACTACTAAACCGATTTAAATAAAATTTTGCACACTGTGTGCAGTTTTATCTAACTTAAAAGATAGGATAGTTTATATCTCAATTTATTGCGAATTATTTGATTGTGAGCCATAGCAACGCGTGGTGGGACACCCCTAGTAGTTTCCTATAAATAAATGACTTTTCAAATAACGTAATATTTAATTAAGATATTTGTGAACAAACGTAGTCCTATTATATTTCAACAAGTTATCATCGATATCTTTTGTGTAATCACATAAAAACGTATCATCGTACACAATTTCAACTTCCTCCCTTTTTTTATGATTATACTTCAATACGAACAAAAAGATAACAGATGGAGTTTTAACTACTAACGAGTTCACTGTTTATATTCCTCAGTTCTCTTCTTTTTATTTTTATTTTTTAAACAAGTTTTCTTCTTTATTATTACTGCTTGACGACTTGAAAAAGTCCTTCCTCCTACTTAAACTCTTAATTCTTTTTTTTTTTTTAAATCGTTAACATCGACCTCTACCTACTTCGTTAGATCGGTCTGACCTTATTTGGCTTTTGATTTCTTTCATTTCCATCAGATCAAGAAGGATAGATAATTTCAGATAATTTCATTTGAACGAGACATGAAAAAAAAAAAAAAGAGAAAAAGAATCCTTCCTCTTCTATTATTTTTTATAATTGAACAAGGAAAGAAGTGAGTTCCAAGATTTGTAAAGAACGATACTTTTGTGGTGTAAATTAGGAAGAAGAAGAAGAAGAAGAAAAAAAAAGAAACTAAATGAAACGTGTTACTTGTCTTTTCATCATAGGGAAACAGGATGATGTCAATTAGTTACTAGAAATAGAAAATATCTTTTATTATTGCAGTATGACAATAAAAACCGGTTAAAAGCATTTACATGTGCATTCACACGTTCACACATATACACATAAAGATACAGGACTAGAAAGAAAGAAAAAAAAAATGGTTGACTCATGTTCCTCTTACAAGAATTTGTTTCTATTTTTTTCGTTCAAATTAATTAACTATCAATTATTTTACAAATTGTCAAATGTTTATTTAAACAAAAACAAATATTATATAAGTATTCATCATATGGTGTGTGTGTGTAATGCAACTATGAAAAGATGATGCAGATGAATTCAATGCTTATTGTAGCAGATTTGCGTGGTATTATCTCGTTGAAGTCAAAGAAGAACTTGAAGGAAAAGGAGAAGGAATAGGTGGTGGAGGTGGTGGTGGTTGTGATGGTTGTAATGGTGGTGGTGGTGAAGGAGGAGGAGAGGATGAAAGATCCTTCAGACTTTCCTCCTTCCTCCACTTCCTTTTCATCTCGTTTTTCTTTATCTTGTTTTACTACTTGGAACGAGTGCCGTTAAGTATTGCATGACGTCATCAGTTACATCATTACAAACCATGCGTGTTATAGGAAGAGAACAACCATACATGTGGGACATATATTTGTACTTATTATCATCATCTCGGGGTTTTCCATGGTCACAAAGTTGAAACTTTCAAAATGAATATTAATTATATTTCAATCAATTAAATTAATTATCATTAAATTTGCATATTAATTGCATTTGTATATAATGCATACTAATGCATTTAATATTATAATAATATATTGTATGTCTTTGTATGTGTGATATAATATAATATTTGTTTTTTATATAATAATATATTAATTATTTATAAATATAATCTTATCTTCTTAATAGATATAAATTACGTGTGACGTTGTTTGTCCGCAATGGACTCCTAAACTAGTGAACGGATTTTAATCAAATTTTGCACACTTTGTGCAGTTTCATTCAACTTGAAAGATAAGATAGTTTATATCATTCTAATAGATGGCGGTATAAGGTAATTCGTTGACTTAAAGAGACGTGTATATCGGACTAATTGTGAGCTACATTTGTTTGTATTTTCAAACAAAACACATATAGCTAATTGATATTTAATTGAATTTTTCCTAGACTCGCAAATCAAAACTCGCAAATAATAATAATAATAATTATTATTATTGGATCTATAAATCAATTAACTTTTGATTAGATTTTTTTGTTTCATATAGAGAGGAATTATTTCTAATCAAGGTTTTTCCAATCATTTTTTTTTTTTTAGCTTTTGCGTAAATAATAAAGAGAGGACTGATGGATGGAATGAAGGTTTTCTTCTAAGACTTTTGCTATTTTAAAAGATACTTATTATAGTTCGTACGTTCATTTCAAGAAGCGAATATTATATATTGGTGATTGGGTGACCTTCACTCACGATCGGCAATATATCCGATCACGTATCTAACAATAACTCAACCATGTGGCACATACCGTTGCATTAGAACTTTATTAGTTCAATTCTAGAATCATTTTCTTAGAAACTATCTTATTATTTGTTTTCTATTTTTCAGAAATATTTCATTAAAAGAAACCCATCTACCCACCCATCCATCACTTCCCCCTCATCAAGTAATTACGTTCATATCTAATCACAAATATCGTATATTAAATCATTTATTTGAAATGACATCATTAAAACGTTTCTAGTTTACTTTGGTCCAACTTCAAAGGTCTCCTTTTTAACGTTTCAGTTTAGTCTACTGATTATCTTCAAACGTGCTTTTCTAGCAAAACAAATTTCTGCAACATTGTTTTCCAGAGTTAAAACACACACGCACTAGAGTCGTCATAACTTTTGCTATTTTAATACCAGCCTGAATAAAATCAAATTTATTTGTTTTTTTTTCTTTTAAGTTAAGATTGAAACTCAACAATCCCCCCCAAAAAATAGATACAATTATTTATTTGGAAATAAATTAAAAACTATGTCTAAATATATATAATTGGTATGAATCATTTGTAGAAACACATTCGTGTTTTCGATTTAATTGCAAGAACTTTAAAACTGTCTCACGAGTATTATTATATCGTGACAAAGTATCATTTTTATAAATTGCAACCTAATTGTACAATTAGGATGAAATACAAACAAATAATATTAAGAAAATGACACGATATTAAAAGTAATGGATTACACAAGTAGTCTCTCTCCTTCTCTCTCTCTCTCTCTCTCTCTCTCTCTCTCTCTTAAACTCTCTTAAAGTTTTCTCCTATGCGGGTTAATTTAAATGTCACGCGACATGGATAGTAGTCAGTCGTCACGTTGTGTATATGTCATTCTGTTATTTCCATAGATAGATAGATACGTTGGTAGTTAGTAAAGGCATTGAAAGGTTGCACAAAAGGTCTCGGTCTTGGTCTCGGCCTTCCAACTCTCTCATTACGATCAATGACGCGTAACAACTAAGTGATGATAAAGATTCAATTCCTTTTTTTGTATTTTATTATTTCACTAATATTTTAGAATTCTATCAATTTTTATTCTCCAACAACAAATCTTCTTGTTTTAATACACGATGGTATCGAACAAACGCAAACATTGTTTCTGATCTCGAATGAATTTCATTTTATCTTTGTATGTCAACAAAATAAAGTGTTCATTTAGATTAGAAAGACAATAAGTGTGTGTATATGTCGTTAATGAACCACTTTCATTGTTTTCCCAAGTTGAACTGAATCGATGTCTTTGTTTCTGTTGTGTTCCACCGACTACACAACTATTTTGCATTAGTTGAATCAACTTGGCAAACCTTACAATGTCTTCCTTCTACTTTTATGCAATACCACTTCATGTCAAACCATTTAGTATATTTTGTTAATTCATTTATCAATTTATAAATTAAATTAAGCCTGTCGCTTGTGAGAGACACATTATTTTTGTATATTCGTTAAATTGTTACTTTTTATGACGTTGTTTCAGGGAAGGAGGTAGATACATGCAGGTGGCATGGAAGGACGTAAAGGTCGGTGACCTGGTACACCTTTCAAACAACGAAGTAGTCCCAGCAGATCTTTTACTTCTTCGTAGCAGTGATCCTCAGGGTTTAGCTTATCTCGATACCTGTAATTTAGACGGTGAAACGAATTTGAAACAACGACAAGTAGTTCGTGGTTTTTACGAATTGCAGGATACATTTCAACCTGCTAAATTTCGTTCTATGGTAGAAGTTGATCAACCTAGTACTAGGATATACAGGTAAACGATTATTTTATTGGGTTGGCAACTAAATCATTTTATTTTAATTTCTTTAACATTTCGAACAAACCAACATTTATTTTATAGATTTCATGGTGCTGTCGTTCATCCAAATGGTGGCAGAGTACCAGTTTCAACGGAGAATTTATTACTCAGGGAATGTTTATTAAAAAATACTGATTTTATCGAAGGTATTGTGGTCTATGCTGGACATGAGACCAAAGCAATGCTAAATAATGGTGGGCCTAGATACAAAGTATGTTTTACATTAAATTTAAATCCATTCCATTTATTTCCATTCCTTTTAACTAATACAAATTTGTACTTGCAGCGTTCTCGTTTGGAAAAAAGGATGAACTGCGACATCATTTGGTGCGTGGCAATCCTGTTAATACTTTGCGTGATTGGTGCAATTGGTTGTCGATTATGGTTGTCATCATTTTCATCGAAACTTTTTATCCCTTTTCTTCCCCTGTTACAAGAACCCAATATCGAGGGTATGATAACATTTTGTACGTTTGTTATAATACTTCAAGTTATGATACCTCTGAGTTTGTACGTAACCATCGAGATGGCCAAAGTCGGACAGATTTATCATATCGGACGCGACAACTTTTTGTACGACAAAGAAACCGATCGGAGAGCTGAATGCCGTGCCTTGAATATCACCGAAGAGTTGGGTCAAGTAAGTTGAAGATATATAATTGATTAGAAACTAATCTGACACATGAATTAATGATTCTGAATTGTTGTTAGGTTCAATATATATTTTCGGACAAGACTGGTACATTAACGGAGAACAAGATGTTGTTCAGAAAGTGTGCGGTTGGTGGGCAAGATTATGCTCATGAAGGGGACGGTGAAAATATGATGCCTTGTCCAAGATTAAAAGAGGATTTACTCATTGGTACTTTTAGGCATCGTTTGCAAGAGTTCCTTATTGTATTGGCAACTTGCAACACCGTTGTGGTTAATTCACAACCACATCATGATATTATGAACTCAAGTGGTATTATAGAGAAACCACAAAAAAATGGAAGCGGACCAACTAGGTTGGTATTTGATATTTTGTCTTATTGATCTTTTGGGATCTAATTATTATTACAATATAATAATAACAAATAGGTACGAGAGATTATCCGAGTCTAGAAGTGTGACACCTTCGCCATCGCCATCGATACCACCCTTGCCAGTATCATCAACACCACCCCCAAGTATTGCGGAAGACAACAACCCTTCACCGATCTCATCGATCATCGATTCAGCGGCTGTTCTTAACGATACACCTAAATTAAAAACTAAAGTAACTAGGTATGCATTAGTTTTTTTATTAACATTAATTGAATCTAGGATGATTCTCGAGAAACATTTGATTTCAAGGCTGCCTCGTTTCCAGGCCAAAGTTGTTGAACATAAGTTCGATACCGAGTATAGGTTTGGGTTTGTTGTCGAGAAGACAATCACCAAACGGTGGACAGAAAAGGCGTAATATATTGAGTCCAATCTTTGATATGAGTGGAAGGTCTGTTGAACAACTGACACCAACACCGGCTATCTACGAAGCTGAAAGTCCTGACGAGTTGGCTTTGGTTAACGCTGCTAGAGCTTACGATGTCAAACTTCTCAAACGTACACCTCGTAATGCTATTATTTCACTGCCAGACAAATCTATTCTCACTTACGAGATTTTATATGTTAGTAATAATTTCAAATTAATATTATTATTGTTTTTATGCATTTTTCTTTATGTATTTGTATATGTATTTTAGGTTCTGCCTTTTGACTCCAGCAGAAAGTGTATGTCAGTTGTAGTACGTCATCCGTTAACCAGTGAAATTATTTTGTACAGCAAAGGAGCCGATACAACGGTGTTAGCGTCGTTGATATCGAGTGACGAAAATTCAATGACGTCGGCTAAAATTAGACAGCAATTAAATTCGTACGCTCGTCAAGGTCTTCGTACATTGGTCATGGCAAGAAGATCGTTGACTCAACAGGAATACGAAACTTGGCGTAAAAAACATTTGGAAGCCGAATTGGCAACCGAAAATCGCGAACGTCGTATTCGAGATTCTTACGCGAGCTTGGAAAATCATATGACGTTACTTGGAGCAACTGGGATCGAAGATAAATTGCAATCAGGTGTTCCAGAAACTATCGCTGCTTTGGTCAACGCTGGAATCGTTCTTTGGGTTCTAACAGGTTTAACAAAATACTTTAAAAACTTATACAACAAATTGATTTTCAATTTGAAATAATAATAATTTTTGACTTCAGGTGATAAACCAGAAACAGCAGTAAACGTTGCTTACTCGGCTCGTTTATTTTCGCCAGCTATGCAACTGTTGCAATTGCAAACGAGATCTAAATCGGTCGCGGAAACTTTGATTCACGGATATTTGGAATCAGCTAAAAAGGATAATGTTTTAAGTGGAGGAGTTCATAATCGTACCGAGGATGGTATAATGATGTACGGATACGAAGTTGCAGAAAGGGATGCACATATGATAGGTAGTCCATGGCCAAGGAAACGTGCACTAGTAGTTGATGGCAAAACGTTGACCGTCATACTTGACCCAAGATCTGGTTTAACTGGTCCGTTCCTTGAATTAACAAGAACCTGTTCCAGTGTACTCGCTTGTCGAGCTACGCCTCTTCAAAAGGTAAAACACATCTACCATCATTGTATTGGTGCATTTGTTTTTCATTTGACACTTTTTTTTACAGGCTTATATAGTGCGTATAGTGAAGGAACAACTAGGAATGAGAACATTGGCTATCGGTGATGGTGCTAATGACGTGAGCATGATACAAACAGCCGATGTTGGTGTTGGTATCTCTGGTCAGGAAGGTACACAAGCTGTCATGGCTGCTGATTTCGCTATTTGCAAATTTTCCATGCTCAATAGACTTTTACTCTTGCACGGGCATTGGTGTTACGATAGATTGTCGAGAATGATATTGTATTTTTTTTATAAAAATGCTACTTTCGTATTTCTCATCTTCTGGTTTCAGGTAACTTTTACTATTATGTATATTTCAATTAATTCTATAATTTCGTATTTATAATCTTTTCAATGTTGTTTTCATACAGTTTTATTGCGGTTTCTCTGGCGCTGTAATGATAGATCAAATTTATCTGATGCTATACAACCTGTTGTTCACATCGCTACCTCCACTTGTATTAGGTGTATACGATCGTATAACCACACCAGATGTTTTACTTTCTAATCCAGAACTTTATAAAAGGGGAAGACTGGGTTTAGTTTATCGACCTTTTTCCTTTTGGATCACCATGGCCGATGCCTTTTACGAGAGTATCGTCATATTTTTTATCATCTTCTTGGTTAGTACAACAGCTTCGATTATAACAAATTCATCTACATTTTTATAAATCTTTATTAATATATTTGTTTCTTAGACTTATTACGATTCGACCATCGATATTTGGGAATTTGGAACAACCATAACTACGGCATGCATTTTTTCAATGCTTTTACATGCATCTATCGAAACGAGATCATGGGTAAATATCGATTAAGACAATGAAATAAAATTAGAACCACGATGAAATGATAATCATAAATGATTTAACAATTTCAGACGATAATTCACGTGGTTGCTATAATGGGATCACTTTTCACCTTTATGGGATTCTGTTTAATATACAATGCAGTTTGTGTAAATTGCATGGGATTACCAGGTTCATATTGGGTTATGGAAATGGCAATGACAAGGCATACTTATTGGCTTTCTGTGATATTAACATCAGTTCTAACTGCATTACCGAGGTATTTGACGATGAATTTAATTAGAATAATAATTGAAACAATTTCAAAATTTTGCACATTCTATATTTTGTTCGTTGCAATTTAAGATTGACGTACAAAAGTGCAAGATCGACATTGGTACCTGATATGATACAACGTGCAACTGTTGCGGTTTCGAAAACTCAGGGACGTCGACAGCGAATCGCTGGAAGAGCCAATTCCAGTTTTATAACAGGTTGGTCACGTTCGAGTCAACAAAACACTACCAGGTAATTATAATTTGAATTTTTCTTTTTTCTTTTTCAATGAACGATTTTGTTTTCATTGAAATATTATTCAACAGACCAAGAAGTTACGGGAATCCAAACGAAGCATTGACAACCATCGTTGCGTGACAGCACATTACAAATGGAACCAAGAAGACGAAGACTGCTTATCGCCTTAGGTCGATAATACTGCCAAGACCTAGATTTTTCTTAATTATCATCGACGTTGATTTTTCAAAATGGCGACATATTTCAAATAATAACGTCGCATCTTACGTTGTTGTAGATTCAAATTAACAAATTACTTATCTGTCGTTGCTGTCAAAACGTTTAACAGCTTTTCCTGTTGTTGTTGTTGTTGTTGTTGTTGTTGTCGTTGCTAACGCATTTTCAATTTTATTTTCTTGTTTAATTTTTTTTTTTTTTTTTTTTTTATTATCATACTTTTAATTTTCATCGTGGTGGCCTTAAAAAGAAAACAAAACAAAAATAGAAGAAAAAACAATCGTATTAGATTCTTTTTATTCGTTGCATTTCAAGGCTGTGAATTTTTAGGGACCAAGACTGTCTTATAGTCAAATTCTCTCTTTCTATCTCTCTCTCTCTCTCTCTCTCTCTCTAAAATGTCGATCGGTTTTAACGGGGTTGGAAAGAAAAAAAACGTTTTAGTGAAAGTAATCGCTTTGAGTTAGAGTGATAGTGTTAATAGGTAAAGAAATACGTTCGGTCGACATACTTAACAGTAATATCGATAGTTAAAGTGTGCATACATATATATATATATATATATATATATATATATATATATAGAAAATTGTTTAAAAACATTTTACAGAGTAATGTATATATATATATATATAATATATGTTATGCGTGAATGTATATAATTCTATACATCATGTGTTAGTTAATAAAAATATGCCATTAAATTTGTTACTATTGTAATTAAGTAAAATAATTGCGTGAGAAAAGAAAATATATATATATATATATATACATGAATTATAATATATGTATATAATATATAAAAAAATTATCTTACGTGCGTGTATATAGAAGAAAGAAAGATTTAAACAAAACAAAAAAAAAAAAAAGAGATGTTTTATCATTTATTATATATTGAAAAATGAAGAAACGCGTTGCACATGCTGCTGCTGCTGCTGCTGCTGCTGCTGCAGTTGGGCATAGTATTTTGATAAAAATTGTAAAATTCAAGATGGTGGAGATGTTGATGACTATGAAAGAAACATAAATACCAAAATGCGTTCCTCTGAATAAAAAAAAATCATTGATCTTTTGCTTATTTTCTACCCGTATTATGGAAAATCCTGTTACTCCAATCCAATGAGGAAAACAAAAACAAAAAACAAGAAAGAACAAAGATAAAATCATAGATTTGATAAGGGGCTGTTTCTGAGAAATACAAATCGTTGTTGGTATTCCTTGAGAACCACTGTATCATGCGGAAATAAATCGTGGTAGGGATAGAATTGGTTGGTTGAGGAAAAGGGGTGGGTGGGGTTTCCTTTTGGCGTGCCGTTGCTGTCGCTGTCGCTGTAGCTGCCTGCAACTCTACTTCGATGTTGGACTTCAGTATACCTTGGCTATTTAGAAAGGAGAGACTACCTCCTACTGAGGTACACTTTTACACATATTGTTATTTCGTATGTGTATGTGTGTGTACGTGTCTCTCTCTCTCTCTCTTCGTGCGTGTATGAATGTGTGTGGGTTTTAGATGCGGCTAAACAGTCGACTAATATTTCTTTCTTTTTGCTTCAAAATAAGTAATTAGTGAATAAAACAATTATTGTTTAATAATCGTGCAGGTGAGTGTGTGTGTGTGTGTGTGTCTCTCTCTCTCGTGTGCTGGTGTTGTTTACCGAATTTTTTTTTTTACAGTTTGATTTTACACGTGGCTAAAATATCCGAGTTTTTAAAGAAAGGATCTATCGGTTCGATTTTTTTTCTTTTTTTCTTTTTTTTTTTCTGAAGTGCTAGCCTGTGATGTTCTGTTAAGAACTGTCTGAAATTTTGTATTCAGGAATTTGGATTTTTTTTTTTTTTCTAAACGAATGAATTAATCATGTCGCATATATTTCTTTATACAGGAAGAAGAAGATCCTCTTCTAGAAATTCTTTTTAATGAACGTACAATTAAATATTTTATTTTGTTGTTGTCTTTTTCCGCATTACAAATATCGGAATTTGTTATTTAACGAGTTAGCTATCGGTGCTTTTTTTTTTTTTGTTATGCGTGGCAAAAGATTAGAACGATCAGTTAACAAGTTTTTTTTTTTTTTGCAAATGAATCAGCAAAAGAACAAAATTTTGTTTTATACATATCAAATGGAATAAAAGAAGAAGAACTTTTTTAAAAATACTTTTTTTTAAACACAATAATAACAACAACATTAAAGTTAGATAAAATTATCAGAATGTAATGAACATATAACACAATTTGTGCAATTACTGTTAATGTAAAAGAAAAAAAGAAATTAGATTGATTTTGCAATAAACTAATAAACTAGAGTACGCTTTTTTTTTTTTGTTGCTTTTTTATCTAGATTTATTATATTTGCATATTCATATGTTACAAGTAGATGTCACATGTTATTCATATTTACGAGAGAGAGAGACACGTTCTTGCTAAGTGCCAAATGCTATATTTGAGTAGCAGCAGAGAACAAAATATGTTTCGTGTGTCAAGCAGTGTGAGAATGAATTACTTCATCCTTTACAATTAGAGACCTCACCTAAAGAAGAACATTTGTACAAATAATACTGATCAATGTTTTACGTATGTATGTGTGTATGTATGTATGTATGTATTACGAAAAGATCCTGATTAAGAGTAGAACTTGAGGAGTGTTCCCGGTCAGTCTGTCAGTCAGTCAGTCAGTCAGACGATCGATCGAGACTGATAGTCGCCGTTGACTGTGAACACCAGGATTACTTCAACAATTTTGTCACGTGTCTCTGATAGATATATGTATATAAGACTGATAGTATTAGTCATACATACACACACACACATATATATATATATTACGTTTAGAAAAGAAAGAGTAAGTACTTATAGCAGTGTATAGTAATTACGAGATAGCATTTGCTAAAGGACTATTTATAAATCAAACTAAAGTTTAAGCTATATGAGACACACGGCCTTATTTCTTCTCTCTTCTATTATTATAATATTATTATCATCTTTGACAATTATTATTATTATTATTATTATTGTTATTGTTATTGTTATCAAAGGGGTATAGCCGGATTAATATGGGAAATCTGTCCCTGTGGCTTTTTTTGACTCGAACTTGGGGAATCGATTTGGTGTCGAATCAAAATAATTCAACTCTTTTTTGTATTGTTTGTATTTTTTTTAAACTTAGATCATTTCTATTTTTTTTTTTTAAATTAAACACACAATTGTAATATTTTCGATAACACTTTGACACGTTAAGATAAGAAATGGGGACAGAAAAAAAAATCTTATTAGATAAATAAGAAGAATTCTTCTTCTTGAAAAGTTGATGATATACGTGTGACACGTTATGATGAAAGTGACATACGTATGTGTGTGTGTGTAGGATATTTTGAAGATTATTTCTATTATCCTTTGCAGGATTTTACTTCAAATGATTTCGTAGAAATGGAACAATTTATTATTATATTGTATTTTTGTTTAGGATAAATAATTTATATTAATTAATTAATTAATTGATAAATGTTACATTATTTTACATTAATATTATAACAAACACATATATGCGTTCATAGCACTCTAAGGGGGTTAATTAATCGTCGAGTGTTTGATTGGGAAATTGATTTGCCAACAACTTTGTTCAATTTTGTATTATTTATTATTTGATCATATGTTTGATGTGAAAAAAAAAGCTTTGTAAAATAATTTTCTTTTTTCAGGGAGACGACTGTAATTTGAATTTCCTCTTGAAATAAAAAACTTGATTGGGGGGAGAGAAAAAAAAGAAAAAGAGAGAGAGAGAGAGAGTGCATTGCAGATGAATGAAAGTTAAAGTTTATTATCATTGAACGTTTTATTCCTTTTTGATGAATCATCATTGGATAACGTTTGCAGTTTTAATCAACAGGGAGAGAGAGAGAGAGAGAGAAGTATTTGATATTTTCCTTTTAACAAGTGGAATGAACGAACCATCTATCAGATTATGTTGTTTTCTTTGATCGTCGTCATTTGATAGAAAAAAAAAAAAAAGAAAAAAAAATCAAGAAGAAGAATGTTTCATTTAAGTTAATCGCAAGATTAAGGAAAATCATGATCAAATCGTACATTCATTTTAATTATTGTCAAAAGATTTTTATAAGACAGATGATATCGTATTGTCGAAAAAAGTCGAAGAAATCGAGAAGATTTTGACACTTTTATTTTCGAATAATTTACAAAAAAAAAAAAAAGGTAAGACATTTAATAATTTTTTTTATTTAGCATTCTTTTTTTTTTTTTTTTTTTGAAAACACGAGTTTCATCACGTGAACCAAATCCACGTGGTTATTTCTGAGTTGATAATTTACAATTGAATTAAATTACAATTGAATATAATCACAATTGTAAATTATAATATTTATAAATATATTATATTTAAATTAATGAATATTATTATATTTAAATAATATGAATATAATTAAATAATTAAATGTTCAAATTCTATACGTTTGCATTAACATTTATCAAATTTATTTTTACTTGCATATTTACAATTGAGTTGTTATTTTTATTTTTTTTATAATCAATTGTAAATTATAATATTTATAAATATATTATATTTAAATTAATTACAATTGTAAATTATAATAATTAATTTATTAAGATTGTATATACGTTTGTATTAAAATTAACCAAATGTTTTTTCTTTCTTTTTTTGTTACCTGCATATATTTTTCTGTTATTTTTCTTATCTTTTTTTTTCAGGATACATCCATGTGATTTTTATTGGATTAAAATAAATCATAGTTGTAATTAATCGATTGCAAAAAAAAAATAATAATAATAATTAAAAAAAAAAAGGAAAAAAAAATAGACGAAGTTTGAATTGAATAATTGAATGACTTTCAACTTGAGTTTAGTATAAACGAATGAATTTAAACTCGAATATTATATAATATCCTGTGGTGTGGTGACAGAATAACAACACTGATGCAGTTGAATCGTTGACCTTCATATTTTTCTCAACTGTCTTCATCGTAACGAGACCTTTTTTTATTACCTTTAAAAGAAGATGAGTATGCCTCAGGCTAATTGAACATCACACACGTTCAGATATTTATGCAAGAGGAAGAGGAAGGAGAAACATAAGGAAAAGTAAAAAAGAAATAAAAAGAAGAAGAAGAAAAAGAAAAAGAAGGTTGTGCATTTTATTAAAAGGAGATGTAAGAAATCCTTTCTATCGATCAAGGTCAATCCTTAGTGATCTCCACAAGTGGTCAGAGAAATGACGGTCACTTATACTGCCGAGGTTGCTACCTGTCGTGGTCTTGGATGTTTTCTTAAATTATTACTCAGGTATTTTTACAAATGTTCATTCTCACACGATTAATTAACCCTTAGAGTACTATACGACGCATATATGCGTTTTGGTCAAAATTATCATAGTGATCTATCGACACACATACATACCGGTTTGTTAATATTATAATAATATCTACAAAATATTTGAGTTAAAAGTATTATCAACACTCGAAAGGGTTGTTTAATCAAATTAATTCAATTGCATTTAAAATAGTAATTTTTCATAATATTTCATAAATTAGTATTTTAAAATTATAATTTAACAAAGATAAATAAATAAATAAATAAATAAAAATATTAATTATGAAATTAAAATATTTCAATATTTTAAGTAAATTTTATATTAAGTTAATACTATAAATAATAAAATCATGTCACGAGTTTTTGAATCACACTAATTTCTAAGTACTCTTGCTCATCCACGATGTGTGTTCCTACGATTTATGATAATTCATTTCTCATGGTTATTACAAACACAAAGATTGATTTTAACGACCAGTTAAAACATCATTCTAACCATTCTAACCATTCTAACTTATCTTTCTTCAAATCATTATTTTTTTTTTCAAAAACAAAAAGACCATTGTATTATCTGTCTGTCGTAGTTGTTAAATCACATTTTACGTAAATGAAAGAAGAGAGAGAGAGAGAGATAAAAACAAATAACAATAATAATAATAATAATAATAAAATAAACAATAGGAGATTGTCTAACGTTATTTTACACGGTTGTAATTTCAAAAGACAATGGTACCTTGTTAGTAGTATTTCTAAGTTAAATGATCTTTAGAATTTTTAATGAACTTCTTACTAAGATCATTGATCTATGAGTGAGTCTCGTTCTTTTCCTTTTGAAGTCTCATAATTGCAGTAAAGGGCATAAATAAGTATAAATACGGCCCTGATGACCTAGATTTCTCATACTTGAGTGTTCGATCCACACAAAAAATGCCTATTCTGTGTTAAACTAGAATGATAAGGATGAAATATATGCAATACATTTACTTACTCAAACATGACGAACAAGTTTGTAACAGTGTACGTTTGTATATATGTGAATGATGATACTTATCATATAAAATAGTTTCAAAATTTCAAGGAAAAGCTGTAAAATGACAGTGACATACACACACGCACACGTATGACTGAAATATTGGTCCAATTACACACTAGTGTGACACATTATATTACGAATATATTTCTAGTATTCAATTTTATAAGAAAATTGCATAGAAAAAAGCATTCTACATATTATTGCATTGCACACGTTACAAATTGCATGTGTCTATGTATACATAAGTTAAATTATATAGCTTGTAGTTGTGTTTTATTCTCGTGAACTAGAGTCTCACTCAACTATGACTAGCAAAATAACGAGAACTTTCTATCATACTAGTGCAAATTATATTATTGCATTTCTAAGAATTGATTTATTGATAAATAAATTTCATAACTTTTAAACTATTCGTCATAAACTATTATTTTATAAATTAAATTGAAATTGTATATCAAACAAACGATATGACGACATTTCCTTTTTTTCTTATACAATTGATTGATCAAGCATTTCTTTTCTTTTTTTTTTTTTTTTTTTTTTGATAATGATAAGATATACTTTAAAATTATCGAACACGATTGTAAGATAATAATCACAAATGCGATTTTAATTTTTTCTTTCTTTCTAATCATTAGGAAATATTATTTATCTATTATCGATATAAACGATTTTACAATTAGCTTGATCTAAGGAGAAAGTTCTACGTACAGGGTGTCTCATTTGGAAAAGTATAACAAATAAAATAGAAAATGATGCACCCTCTTAGTAAGAAAACCCCTATGTCGTGGTTTCATTGATTTTGATTTTGATTTTGATTTTGATTTCAGATGGAGAGCAAGTATATACAAGTTGGTATGGATAGATCTAGCTCTATTTCTATTCATATATTATTCCTTATCAAGTATTTACCGATTGATACTGGATGACGATCAAAAGAAAATATTTGAAGCTATAGTTGGATATTGCAACCAATACAGCGATTTAATACCATTGTCATTTGTGTTGGGATTTTACGTTAGTATTGTTATGACAAGATGGTGGAATCAATATATGGTGATACCTTGGCCAGATTCTATTGCAGTATTTGTATCAGCAACTATACACGGTAACGATGAAAGAGGTCGATTAATGCGTCGTACTATAGTCAGGTAGCTAGCCTAAATATATTCACCATCGATTTTTATTCCATTCATATTTTAATCCAATTCTCATGCGATTTTTTATTTCTTTATTATTTAGATACGTTTGCGTTTGTTTGACTTTGGTCTTGGCCAACGTGTCACCAAGGGTCAAGAAACGTTTCCCAACGTTGGAACATTTAGTCGATACTGGATTACTTTTAGAAAATGAACTTTCAGTATTTCAAGGTTTAAATAATAAATTTCCTAAACCCAGTAAACATTGGTTACCCATTGTATGGGCTTCCAGTATTGTTACAAGAGCTAGAAAAGAAGGTAGGATTCGTGATGATTTTGCTGTCAAAACACTCATCGATGAACTCAATAAATTTCGTGGTATGTGTGGTAATCTGATACATTATGACACCATAAGCGTTCCTTTGGTTTATACTCAGGTAATTAATTAATTAATTAATATTCATGATAATATTATACAAAGAATTGTTGTTGACAATGATTTGAATTGACAGGTCGTTACGTTGGCCGTTTATACGTATTTCTTGACAAGTGTCATGGGTAGACAATGGATTCAAACTTCAAATGCATCTACCATCGACCTGTACTTTCCCGTATTCACGACACTACAGTTTTTCTTTTATATGGGCTGGCTCAAGGTCGCTGAAACTCTGATCAATCCTTTCGGAGAGGATGACGATGATTTTGAAGTTAATTGGATCATCGATCGTAACTTACAAGTAAGATCATTAATTAATAAATGATTAGTTACATTTTCTACGATATTTGTTTTTTCCTTTAAAGGTGAGTTATCTGATCGTTGATGAGATGCATCATGAACATCCAGAATTGATACGTGATCAGTATTGGGATGAAGTATTTCCAACTGAGCTTCCATACACGGCAGCATCTCAACCATTCCGTGAGGAACATCCTCAACCTTCTACAGCTGGTATACAATTGTCAGCAGCACAGCAAGAAGTTTTACCATCGTCGGTTAGGATCGATGAAATGGCACCGGACTTTCAACAAAAATTTTCTAACGAAATTGCCGACGACGCTGCTTCTGGTATACACTTTACTGCAGATGGAAAATTGTCCAGGTAATCAATGTTTTTAAAACGTTCTCATTCCGTACCATTTCTAATCAATAACTTTGAACGCTAACAGAAGTATTACCACTGCTAAAATGCCAAGGTAATAAAGTTAGTCAGTCGGAAGTTATCTGTGAGTCATATCACGGAAGAAGATATAACGGTATTAACGATGGACTTTTATTCTTTTCAGAAGTGCCAGCAGAGTGAGTAATCGTGACCGTACTTTTAGCAGTGGATCGACGCCAAGTAATCTGGGTGGTTCGCTGACCAGGGTCAACAGTGTAACCAGTATGTTGAAGAGATTGTTCAGTACTGTAGATAGAACTGATGGTTCGGCCAGCGGTTCCAAAACACCTGGAAGAATTCCTAATTCAAGTTCTGCAGTATCGTTGCAACCTAGAGTCATCGGTAAGATTGATTTTAATCATCCATATTATTTTTTTCTAATCGATTGAATGTAATTAGGTGGTACGGGTGGCTCAGCCAGGATCGGAGTCATCGAAGAAGTCGACGAACAGATGACGATGACATCGATGAGAGCAGAAAACAGGCCCCACGTTCAAAGTATTTTTCCACAAGGACCTCCTCCACCTAGTGCACCGGTTGACGTCCCTGAAACCAATCATTCTAGAAACAGAGACACCATTTCAAACAGTGCACCGGCTACTGCTTATGTACCTGCTCCTGGTACAAGTGGGATTGTTCATGATTTTGAAAATGGCAATCCTCCTATTGCTAGGTCAATATTGTTGTTCATTTATCAATCACACTCCCCATTATGATTAGTCTTTATTTTTTTGCTAAGTTTTTGATTCGTTGTTGATTTTAGGAGAGAGAGATCAAGTATAAGCTATGAACCTTCGAGGAGTTATCAAAGTACCACGACTGGGGATGGCATGATCAGTCCTAGAAGTTCAATATCTTCGACGACCAGTAGTTCGGGCGATGAGTTTACCAAATTAAAAGTAGAACGAGAAAATCAGAGGCGAGAAAAAGCATTCAGAAGATTAGCTCGAAGTGTCAGTGGTCATACTAATATTATTCAACCCGAAGCAAGGAACTTAACGGAAAACGAATTATTATTATTAACCGAATTAGCTGATGCATCGAGAACTGCAATGATATCGAGAAGTCCCGATGACAAAGGAAACAATATTACTAGGGTTTAGGTGAACTCTATTATTAGTTTTTATATCAATTTCGCGTGTTATTTGTGATAAAGTGTAAGTTATTTTATTAAATGCTACATTATGTGCCAGTTACTATGGTAAACTGTAAAAGTAAGGTGGGATAGAAATGAATGAACAAAGATGGACAAGTTTTTTAATTAACATTCCGATAAGATATGCGTACTTTTGAAATTTATCTATTGGCTCTAGATAATAAGCTTCAGATAGACATATTAGAGCTACTCAACAATTATTTAGTAGCTTTTCTTGTTTTCATTTGGCTAATATCATGGCTGTGTATTGATCTACATATACTTAAAACATGTACATACACCATTGAAATTATTGCAAATGATTTTTCACATATATTATAGGATGACAATAATTAAGAAAACGATCGGTGCCGACTTGTGACTTATTTTTATACGTTCGTGTTTTTCCTATTTATCAATGGACACTTATAAGGTAGCAATAATTATCAATCTATTCAATTGACACGACATTGTTACATTTTTGTTCCCGTTTATTGTATTTTAATTTGAACGCACAACAAACCAATTGAAAATATATATTTCGTCGATTTAGATCGGAAAGTGCCTAAAATGTGCCTAGGGTTTAATTGGGCACATGAAATACTCTGACATAAGGTGCATTTGTGAAACACCGCGCTATTGGTCTATTTAAAAGGAAGACGATGTTAACGCTTATACATATGCTGTATTTCATATATGATGTTTTTTACAATTTCGAGATAAGATCCTTTCCCCTTCGACTTTAAAAATAAGACAAACGTTAGAGGTATGTTGAACATTCCAAAGAAAATAAGACCGGAGGGAGGGTCGTTTGTATTTTGTGTCTCTGGTGCTACCAAAAAGAAAACACTTATCCTTTTTCAGTATTAAATAAAGTAGTAAAAAGATCAATGAACATGACTATTATTTCTCTAATAATAATAAAAATACGTTTGACGATTAAAATTGGGTCAAATTCCGCAGAAAGTTATCAACCCTAAAATGATTTGAAATCGAATAAATGATTGAACTTACAACTTCAATTACGAAATGGTAATTTGCATAATAAGCCAAGGGGTTGTGTCATTTAAAGGGTTGATAGATTTCTGTTTGAATCATTCCTATCACACCTGAAAAGTAGATAAAAAGAAAAAAAAGAGTTAAAGGACCTGGACAATTGTCAAGATGACTCAAAAAGCGCTGTCATCGCTGCTAGATGTCACTGTAGTAACTCGGCAAATGTCGTTAATTTTCGACAAGGTTCGGTTTAAGTTGTCGGAGGCGGTTCGACGGCAGTCCTCGTAGTGGGGGTTGATCAGTGGGTTGCCGTCGGCGTGAGGTGGCGGCGGTTTTGTACACGCGAGGTATTCGAGGGGTCGATCGAGACGTGCGCCGGGTGGGTAGAAAAGAGTTTAGCGCGCGGTGCCGCGGCCCGTGCTCGTGCTCGTGCTCGTTGGACGACCAAGTAGGAAAGGTAGTTGAAAGGAGAGGACCCTAAGTGTTGTCGGAGAGGAATGAGTGAATGAGTGCAAGTGTTCTACGAGATCACACGAGAATAGAAGAGGTAAAGAAGAAGCCAGCCAGTCAGCCAGCCAACAGGAGAAACAATAGGAGAAGGTGGAGTCGAAAAAGAAGAGTGCACAACGACCGCGAGAGATAGATTTGAGCATAGTAGTAGTAGAAGGAGTAAGAGTGTATAAGTGGGGAGGTTGGAGGAGGGCCACTGCCAAGAAAACAGTAGTGCGTTCCTTGGCAAGATGGCAGACGGTCCGTCCGCCGAAGAGGCCTCTGCTGTTGATGTTCGAATTCTTTCGAAAGAACGACACAAACGACAGGACGCTTCTTCCTCGAGCTCGTTGCTAGCCAATGCCAATGCGGCGGCGGCGGTGGCGGCGTCCTCTTTCAGCAGGGGCTACCAGGACGTTCTTGGTAGACGGAACGTTGTTCATGGGAATCCTACCACTGGTGCATTCGATGTTGACAATGACGATGACAATGACGATGACCAAGACGATGATGACGACGACGACGAAGACGAGGACAATTACAAACAAGTGGACACTCGACCACGTCGTTACCATCATCACCATTATCGCTATCAACATCAACAACAACAACAACAACAACAACAAAAACAACAAGAAAGGATTGCTAATGAAGGTGCTGTTGGTGTTGGAATTGGTAATCATTTTAATAGTAGTGCTGGTGGTGGTGAAGGTGGTGGCAGTGGTGGTGGTGGTGGTGTTGTCGGTGGTAATTGTGCATCCACTGTTCGAGGAAAGGAACATAGTAAAGTGTTGTTATACGATGAGGAAGATTATTACGAGGAAGAAGATGAGGATGACGAAGAAGACGACGGTGAGGAAGGTGATGAGGAAGATGAGGAAGAGGAAGAAGATTATGTGAAACAGAAACCAGTGGAAAAACGAAGAGTTAGATTGGGCTTGAAAAAATCTACGGAGGGCATTGTTACAAGTGTCAGTAGTGTTGCTAATAATAATAATAGAAATAGTAATGCTAGTGTTGGTGGACATGTAGCTAATGGTAGTGCTAGTGCTTTGTTGGTAACAACCATGCTCCGTAATACATGGTCGCGATTATTACCCAATGTCGTAGACGTTGCAAGTGATCCGTCGGAATCGGTTGGTACAAAGCAAATTAAATCGAATTTAAAAGGTAAATCCGATGGGGAGGAAAACAATGACAATAAGAAAAAGGAAGTCCAATATTTGCAACAACAAAAACAACAGCAGCAACA
The DNA here is from genome assembly GCF_049000335.1 of Polistes dominula. Taxonomy (NCBI): domain Eukaryota; kingdom Metazoa; phylum Arthropoda; class Insecta; order Hymenoptera; family Vespidae; genus Polistes; species Polistes dominula. Next base: position 584,629 of record NW_028301061.1, on the reverse strand, counting down.
ACAACAACAACAACAACAACAACAACAGCAGCAGCAGCAGCAGCAACAACAACATCAACAACAACAACAGCAACAACTGGAAGATAAAAAGAAGAGGAATGAAGAGAAAGATAGAAGAGGAGACGATACCACGAACGATCCTCCTCCCCTTAACACCGTAACCGTCACCATTAGCCCTGCCTCCCCTTCTTCAACAACCGTCACAACGAGCGGCATCGCGATCGGCGTCGTTGCCAGCACCGTCAACAGCAACAGCAGCAGCAGCACCAGTACCAGCACCAGCAGTACCAGCACCAGCACCACCGGAAGTGGCAGCTCCGTTGCCGGCGGCGCGAGCAACATCAAGAGTAGTAGTAGTTGCGCCGGCTCCTTGTCCAACGACAGCCCCTTTAAGGGACAGGTCAGGATGGCCGAAGAGACTCTCGTTGGGCCTTGCGGCAAGAAGCGTTGCGCCGATCGATACGACAGCTCCGAGAGTTCCGACAGGTGAGCGCTCTTCCTGCAACCCACAAAATGTTATTTCAAAACCTCCCCTCTTTATCCATCCTGTCCCATCCTGTCCCATCCCGCCCCTTCTCTCTTTCTCCACCTCCGACTATCCCCTTCTTCCTCACTTCCTTCTCTACATAATGTAACAAGTCATTTCGCGAGCATGTCTCATCTCGAGCGTCGAACTTACGCCAGGGGTCGTTGTACCATGTTCCCAGTCAGTCCAAAGACCCAACGCAACCCAGACTTGCACGAGTTATGTCTATAAACTCTGTCTACAACTTTGTATCATCGCTAAAGACATTCCCCCATTAAAATACACCTTTTTCAAGTATTTCATTTAAACATTCGAAGTCGTTTAAATGTCCCACAATTCAACATTAGGTTCCACTTGTTTTAGGTTAATTCACATTTGGTATCGGCTATAGACTCTAACCGAGATAAGAATTTTCTTGTAACCACGCTGACTGTGACTCTTTAACTATGCCACTGTTACTGTTATTGTTCATCATCTCTTGGTGACGTGATAACAGTCGACAACGTGACAAACTTTGCATTTATTAGTTCCTTTGTTCGTTTTCTTCATCATCATCATCATCATCATCATCATCATAGTACTTGATGTTTACGTATAACCATCCCAATATATCTTTTCTTCTTATATTACTTTCTTAGAGTTAGAAAGAAAGATTAGAACGAGTGATAAAACTTCCTCCTAACGGTTCTCCTTTTCTATTGGCATACTAAACTTCGATCTTTCCATCAATCATCAATTTTCTTTTTCTTCAACATTAAAAATTCATTTTTATTCGACACAAATTCTGATTCATCCAAGTTTTTCTTTGCCATGTTTTTTTTCTTTCTTTTTGTCTATTCTTCGTCATCCCCTACTACACCTTGACTATCAGGTTCCTTTACCTTTTGATATACGCAAGCAACCGTTCTCTTTACTTTTTCCATGCAAGGATCGTTTATTCCAATACTAAGAAACCAATGTATATAGAATTATATATATATATATATATATATATTACTTGAAGAGAGTATCGTCTTGTTGCCAGTTGTATCTTTACTTGGAAGAGAGAGAACCTATCGTGAGGTCAACGTATTTATGTTTGTCTTTCTTTCTTTCTTTCTTTCTTTCTTTCATTCTTTTTTTCTTAGTCTTTCTTCCTATCTTTCTTTCTTACCGACCCATAATGTATACATTTTGGCAAGGGAACACGTCGTATCTCACATACAGCTTGTTTTCATTCTATCTTTTTCCCTCCTCTCCCAATTCCAAGAGATACAAAAGAGATATCCTAACTTATTTTTTTTTTCTTTCTTTCTTTAGAAAGAAAGAAAGAAAGACAAAATTATTCCTAGTCACAAAATGTTGGAATAAGTAAAATCTTTCAGTTTCTCTTCTCTTTACGATTAGAATCTTTGACACGCGAACATACTTTTATTTAGGAGAATTGTAAATTTGTCTACCAAAAAAAAAAAAAAACAGAAAACTTTTCGATATATATTTTATTCTTAGTAGTTGAATTTAATCAAAAAAACAGAAAGGGGGGTAGCAGAGGGAGAGAGACACGCAAGCAAATAAGCAAGCAACACTTAAACACTCATGCATTTGTGAAAATGTTTCTTCTTTCGATTATAATAGGATAAAGAGAACAATTTTGTAAAATGTACACGTATATCTTTTACACTTACAAGACATACATTTTTTTTCCTTTGTTTTCATAGTACTATGTACTAGTGTATACAAACACATAAGTAACTTTCTATTCTAACATAAGTTTTCGTTCTATTCAGTCAGACTCCTTGCATCGATCGAGAGTCTCACTCACTTCTGCTTACATCACGAACGATCACGACTTCTGAGATCAAAGAGGAGATACGTTCTCTCTTTCTTTCTCTTTTAGATAATGTCTGTGTGCTGTGATCATGCCAACACAACGTTTATTCGTATTACCGAATTACGACATCGACGATTAATGCAGCGACCGTAAGAGCACACCATGACGAGAGATAAAACCATGCCGAGCATGAGTCGCATACGAAAAATGTAACTTCTTGTTTAGTTTATTTTTTTTTTTTTTTTTTTTTTTTTTTACTAAACGAGAATCTTACAAATTTTTTTTATGAAACAATTTATACAGATTTAATCCCATTATTCGCCAATGGGATGCAATTTTTTTTTTTAAGATGCATTTGAAATTATTTCTTTTTTCAATAATTTAATTATTAATTAAATATTACTTTTAATTTTTTTCTTTTTTGCATTTTCGTATTGTGGCAGGTAATGTGTTTAACAAACAAAAATAAAAAATATAGAAAAATTTGTCATTTAAATTATTTTCTAGTTATAGTCTAGTCTACTCGTTTAAATTCATCAGGAAGTAATAATATCAAATATTTAATTATTAATTAAATATTAATTTTAATTTTTTCTTTTTTCTTTTCTTTGCATTTTCGTATTGTGGCAGATAATGGGTTTAACAAACAAAAAGAAAAAAATATAGAAAAATTGTTCATTTAAATTATTTTCAAGTTATTGTCTAGTCTAGTCTAGTCGTTTAAATTCACCAGACTAAGAAAAATTTGGAAAATCATTTCGAGATCATCCTCTTCGATGTATACAGTATTATCGATGTATGTATGTATATATTTGAAAGCCCTAAAGGCTTTTTCGTAATATTTTCATGCCTGCGAGAGTCGACGTAGAAGAAGAAGAAGAGGAAGAGTAGAAAGAGGAGGAGGAGGAGGAGGAGGAGGATGGCTCCTGCTGCGTTTAAGCCCAGGGCCGTCGCTATTTTTCGACCCTCTTTTTATCGAACACTCGATACTGCAACAACGACTACGGGCTTATCTTTTAAGAGTTCGTTAATCCCTTCGAATATTTTTCATAAAAAACAAAATACTCCCTGTCAGATTTGCAATTGGGGTAGGGGTGGTTGTAGTATCCAACAATTTTTCAAATTGAGCTTCTGTTTTTTTCTACCCCCCTCCTCTTTCCTCAAATAATTTTCGACATAATCGTCAGAAAATTTGGAACGATGAATATCAGAAAAAATTTGTATTGGTCATCGTAGGATGGGAAGTGGATGGTGGGGGGAAGATTTTTTCAGATCGAAATACTTTAGTTTTCTTTTTCGTATCTCTCTTCGAACGTGTTTGGATGGATGAAGCATGTAAGTAAGTGTCTGTGTGTGTGTGTGTGTTGTTCATATCGAAGAAAAGAATAAGAATAAGAATAAAAAAAGAAAGGAAGAATAATAAAAAAAAAGAGAGAGAGAGAGAGAGAGAGAATCTGTTTTAACGAGCGTGGAAGGGATCTCAGCAAGTTCATCCACCGTGACTCGGACGCATCTCTTGGTTCGATCGACCCAAAGAGTCGACCGACAGTCGCCATCTCTCTTTTCTTCTTCTTCTTCTTCTTCTTCTTCATCTTCTTCATCCTCTTTTAAGAAGAAGAAGAAGAAGAAGAAGAAGCAGCCAGGTTCTATGGGTTGCTCTCTTGTATTTTCATTTGGACACGCCAAGTTTAATCCTTTTCGTAAAAAAAAAAAAAGAAATGAAAAGAAAAAACGGTCCAATTCATTTGGACCGTTTCTTTAACCGAGTAATAAACACTCGGATACGCTCGAAATCTTCTTAGCTAAAGAAAATTTCTAAAGGACATGACAATAAACCAAAATTCCACTGACTTTAAGTAAGATGCGTGCATGTGATGATGAGAACCATTATTGTCAAGATTGCAAACTAAGTTTTATCTGTAATATTGGATAAAATCCAATTTCTATTTATAACAAATAAATATTTAATAATTTGTTAACACGAAGAAAAGAGAAACACATACATATATATATGTTTAGACTTTCTAAAGAAGGCTGCTTGCAACATCCCAGTTAGAAAGATTCCAGTGCAATAAAGTTGATGTAAAAAAAAGCTTTTAAGTGCTCACAAACCCTTTCGCCTTTTCCACCGCCCATTTGTTTAAGAACAAACAAACAAATTCTCATTTTATGAATCTAGACAATTAAAAACATTTTTCTAAATGTTTGAAAATCTATTTCTAGTTTGTAACACGTAGGCGAGTAGTTAAATGTTAATTTCAGTTGTCTTGTTATCTTTGACCTTTTCCATATTGATTGTTTGTTAACTCACAAATTAACTTCTATACTATAATTATTAATTATCAATACGTTTATCATTTTGATTATTTTATCATATGTGCATGTATGTGTGTGTATGTGTATGTGTATGTGTTTCTCGTAAAACTGAAAATTACTAAAATTTGATTTGATTTATACGAACGGGAATTCATGTATTTTATTTTTCATTTCTTTTTGTGGATATCATGAACGATGCTTCGAGTATAAATATGTGTATATGTATGTGTGAGAAAGAGAAAGAGAAAGAGAAAGAGAGAGAGAGAGAGAGAGAGAGAGAGAGAAAGAAAGAAAGAAAGAAACCGGCAACCTTTACCTTCACTTTGCTTCGCCGGTTGTTCCACTCGTTCCATTCACGAATTTCACTTTCACGGCCACGGCCACGAGGTTTGCGAAGGCCTCGCGAGATCGCCCCCGCTTAACTTCTTCTTATACTTTTTTCTTATTCTTATTCTTCTTCTTCTTCTTCTTCTTCTTCATCTTCGTCTACTGATTGAGAAAATATTGTCCTCTCTTCAAGAAAAAAAAACCTTCCAAATGTTTATGCATGTGTCTGTCTGTGTGTGTGTGTGTACACATTTGATTAGAAATTCATTTGAACAGGTTGGACGTGTTAGATCAGATTCCATTGATTCATTCGACTCAAATCAATTTCAGATTCATTTGATTGAATCTACGGTTCAAACAAAATCCAAATTCATTATTTTGTACAACAGTTTTTTGTTTCTTAACAAAGTATTAGTAGATGAGATCATCTTAGTGTTGAGAAAAAAAAAATCATATCAAATAAACTTAGTATCCTTGTGTGGATGTTAGTATAATTGTGCTTAGTATCCTTGCTAAACCGTGTAGATCGTAGGACGAATTAGTGAAAGGTTCTAGAAGAAGGACCACCTAGATAATTCATTTCTACTTTGTTTTTTTTCTTTCTTTCTTTCCTCATTTCATTCTTTTCATTCTATCTTTCATCATAGTCACGGTGTGCTCCATTTTAGCGAGAGGGAGAGAGAGAGAGAGAGAGAGAGAGGCTGCACCTTTAGCACGATACTTCATTGGTATTGTGTAGAAACGAAGGTTGCATTACAACACCATAAGAATAAACCATTAAACTCGAATCCAACAACAACAACAACAACAATAACAACAAGGATTTACAATTTGATCGACGTTCGATATCAGAAAGTTCTGGTTTTTTTACTTCTTTTTTTTTTTTAGTCTCTTTCCCTTCGACTTTCGATCGAATAAGAATTTCGTTCCATTGTATTATTTCGTTGCTTTAAAAAGGAAGCTATGAAAAAGATATTCTCGATACTCACTCGATCTCTTTCATCCGATCGTTGTTGTTGTTGTTGTTGTTGCATCATCATCATCATCATCTTCACTCTTTTCACATTTGCCAATTAATTGTAAAAAAAAACATTTTTCATCTAATGAACGATCCATCAGAAATACCATACCGATACTTGTTGTTCCTTGAATTTATGAATTTTCAGAAAGTAATTTCAATTTTTTATTGTAAAAATGAAGCCAATTTTTGCTTCTTAATCTAAAACCTAGGAACATAAACAGTTGCAGTTGATAAATTGAACCTCTCATCGATCTCATACCGATTTGCATCGACTAATTCCAAAATTGTCTGAGGAACAAATGAAATTACTTTAAGAACAACCCAATAAAATAAGGGAAGAGAAGAAAATTGTAATATTACACAATATATCTATGTTGAATTCCTCTTTCCGTTGATATTGTATTATCTATATCTACCGGGTAGAGTACTATTATATACATGGAGGAAACATTACGTATTTAGATTTATGTAATAGAAGGCAAAGTGTCGCGCGTTGGACGTGCGTGCGAATTGTATAAATTCTAGCATCGGGAATAGTCAAACAGAAATCTGTCGATAAGCCGATAACCTGATTTATTTATGGAGACGCATTGTGAACGTCCAACTTTGACGACGATCATATACCGGGTGATATGAAAACTTCTCTTTCTATCTTTTTCTAGAAAAATATTCATCAATGTTTATTATCAAATTGTTTTTCTTCAACAAAATTATAAAACCCAAATGATTCTTTAATTACCTTTGATAACAAAAAAAAAAAAAACAAAAAAAAAGAAGAAATGATAGCAACGAAATTATTTTGGTATGAACGAAATGTTATAAAAACGAGTATATTTTCTTATCGAAAGAGATAAGGAGAAAAATATGTATATATATATAGAATTATAAAGTTGATGATGCGTCTACTATGTGTTTCGTGACGTTGTTGAGAATGAATTTTCAGACGCGCATACGACGTCCTGCGCGAGTTGCGCGCGTCACGCTTTGGATTCGACAAAGATAGAGATAGAAAGAGACCAAGTATGTGTGTCTATATATGTGTTAGAGAGAGAAATGCAACGGTGCACGTACATGCACCCTGAGAGAGCCTGTTGGATCAATACAAGCGTACCTATCGGCCCTTTCCACTATGGCCCTTTCGTCCCGGTCCTTTCCATGCTCCTGGTGCTGCTGGCTGCTGCTGGCTGCTGCTGCTGGCTGCTGCTGCTGTTGGCTGCTGTTGGTGGCCCCGCTCGAACGACCATTTACGCAACAAGTTCTTCGCCCGGATTCTAACGGGTGTCCTAACTTAACATCTTTCTCTGTTTTTCTCAATCAAGGACAAAGAAAGAGAGAGATTCATTTCAACCCCTTTCCTGACGCATATCCAATTAACGTCTTCTATTCGATTCAGACCCCTTTCCGATGAAAACCAACCCCTATCATCGTCCTTCTTCTTCTTCTTCATCATCATTCTTATTATTATTATTATTATTATTATTATTGTCGTTCATTAATTGCAATTATATTTTTGTCACCCTCTTACTGTGACAATGCACCTTCAATCTTGTTGAAGAGTCAGACGAAATTTTGATTAGCAAAACATTTTCTATGGTTAACAATTAATCAGACGTTTGTTACACTCATCCTGATTTTTGTTTCCAAGTCATAAACCAATAATAACAACTGTGCCACACGATTTACGAGCGATAAATAATATTATATTCTTGCGGTAAAGAAAATGAAAAAAAAAAGAAAAAAACAAACAAAAGAATATAAAACGTAGAAGTTTAGTTTAACGTGGTGCTTCAGGGTGAGAAATCGAACCCCGTTGTCATTGTAGCGTAAAAAAAGAACCCCGTTGGAACTGGCCACGTGGGTCGTGATTAATCGTGACGCGAAAAAAGGGGCAAACGCGTTCCTACGTTGTGTTGCTTAGCGTGGGCAAAAGCAGGTCGACCGATCTATGAGAACGGATAAAACTTCTCAAGGATGATGATAACTCTGTGTGTGTGTGTGTGTGTAGCGATCATTAACAATGAACATTATAATAATTCATTTTACATGCTTATAATTATTATACCTCGATTGCATTATCCAATGAGTTATGTCTTTTGAAATATAATATAATATTTTTGTTGTTAGGTTAAACAAAAATAATCTCATGGATAATATTGAATAATTATTAACTAATATTACATATGCATATACCCGAGTAAAAGCACACACACACATACACACCATACATGGTTCTTACTTATAATTATTTCTCATGGAATTTTGAGTTGAGTTGTGAAAAAAGTCACATCGTCAATTGAAAATGTTGTAATGCACACTGTTATGTTCACGATCGCTATCGTTAAGGATTATAAGCATTAAGTTTGGTTGCACAGCTGCTATGTAGCTATGTGTTTGTTGCCCCGTTCAACCTAGGCCTAGGTTCTTATGCATTTTGCAACTCTCTACTTGTTTTCGCAATATTTCTATTCACTATCTTTCTCTCTATCTATATAACTATCTATCTATATATCTATCTATATATCTATCTATCTATCTATCTATCTATCTTCGTTCTTTATCTTTCTTTCTCTTTCAACAGCTTCTGGCAGAAGTGACCGTACGATTTCACTCTCTTTCTCTTTCTTGTATCTTGAGTAACCGGAATGGTTAATGCACCACAGTAGGTTCGCATACTTCTACTATTACTATTACCTACTACTACTAGTTCCTAATACCATTACTACACAGGAAAGTGGAACGATTCAAATTATCATCGAAATCATTTCGATTATGCAATGAAATTTCTGAAGTTTCAAGTCTTACTATGATCATTGTTTTTGTATTTTTTTTTTTACTATTTTACACTTACATTATAAACTTATCATTCTAACATTTAATTGAATTTTTGAAGATTCAAATGAGAATAAAATAACATTGATTTTTATAGCATGCCATGTGTTATACACACATGCAGGCCTAAGTTTTCAGAGTCACTTAGGGTCTCTTCTTATATTCGTCCCTTGACTGCATACAAACACACACACACACACACACATGTGTATGGTTCAACAGGGGCGTGTATCGTTGACGCATCATCCAAAAAGAATTTCGTGAATTTATTCTAAGATGTATCCCATAACGAGACTTTCAACAACATATACCTGATTATACAAATATCACAATTAACAAGAACAAAATGTTGTTTCTTAACAAATTGGATTAAAAATGAAATGCGTTGTGTTAAAGTTGAAGTTTGAATTTTGAAGATTGAAGTTTGATGATAAATTGGTATAATCGAATAGAGAGGAATAGAATAAACGTTTGGCATAAATTGGTGAATGCTGCGGCCAAGAAGGTGCGGAATTGGTTTGCTGCGTTGGATGCAACTGCCGTAGAAGAATGTGGACGGAACGTTTCGTCCGTATATACCCAGACACAAAGGGATCCGGTTCGGTCGACATACCAAGCCTAGCTGAAATTTTCGATGCAGTCGAGCGTGTATCTTCGCTTTAGATCTCTTCGTTGTTGTTGTTGTTGTTGGTTGTTGCTGCTGCTGTAGCTGTAGCTGCTGCTGTAGCTGCTGCTGCTGCTGCTGATGGTGGTGGTAGTCATGATGGTGTATAACTTTAGAGTTCTCTGTTTAAATTTATCCCCATTTCGGATTATTTATCATACCGTTGGAATAAATAAGTATATACTTAGCCCCATAGGTCAATGAACTCGAGAAATATCCCCAAAAAATTCTTTACTGACATGAGTTAAACGAATGAATAAATTTATTAAATAACAAACTTTCTATCACAGGTAATTTATTTCTTCAACAACTATAAAATACAAAAACAACCTAATTGATTTATTAAATAACAAAATATTAACACACTTAAATAATGTTTTGTTTGATGTAACGCATAGAAATGTATATTAAAATGTAGATGTGAAAGTCAGATGTAACGAAGAAAGAAAGAAAAAAAAAAAGGCTTGTTTATATCAGCTCAATTTCGCATGAGCCAGTAGTCGTCGTCGTCGTCGTCGTTGAGCCCACCTGTTTAGTAACACGAGGACGACATTTAAGCTGCTTGTCTTCTCGTGACACTACGATCCTTCGATCGGCTTAACAAGCTCACTCCTGTTAATTAATAGCTACACTTAACACACACACACACACACATATATATATATATATACATACACACCCAATCATTTCACAATTATTAATTAGAAAAAACTGCAAATAACTTGTTGCATATAAAAATCATGTTAACCTTTTACCTTCAGTTTCAAATTGATTCGAATTATTTGAAACTAAAGTTCTTCTTACGTAATTGTTTTGACCAATATACACTCTACATTGCATAATGTTTAAATAATATATGATTTGATTTTTAATTTTTATTATTGTTGGTATTGTTGTTGTTGTTGAAATCGTCTATCTACTGTAAAATTTCGTAATACTTTGCATTACCTACGCAAGAGTTTCTGTACAAACTTTCAACATAACGATCGAAATCAGGATTAAAACGCGAGAATGGTTGTTTCAGTTTAAAATGGGTATGGGTCTTCTTCTCTCATCGGTATGTAATTAGTTATAACACGAGTTTAAACCTATGGAACCTAAGAGAGACTGCAAAAACTTGCCTACAAGTCTCAAGTTAATTGCTACATTTCTCAGTTTCGTCCTGTTAATTAATCTTCTTGTGTTACCTTGATGCAAAAGCAAAAGAAGCTATTAATGTTTTCACATTAGAAAAGGATCAAGAAATATTATGTTAGAGTGAGGATTTAAAAAAAAAAAAAAAAAAAAAAGTTAAAACTATACGCAATGCAAGTTCCTTCTTATATGCATTTATATGCACACAAACAAACATATACATATGTGTGTGTATATATTTAACGAGAACGTTGTGCAATCGTTGCCACTGCTATTTACATGCCTAAGCTAATTTGTTTATAGTGCTCCTGTACCATTGGTAAATGTTTGCACATTAACAATTTTTACTTGCACATAAACATGCATCTTTCTCTTTCTTTATATATATATCTATGTATATGTTGAAAGAGCAAATCCTAGTGCAAAGTTTGTACTATGTTATTAATTTTATTTAATACAATAAGTTAAATATTTCTTTTTTTTTTTTTTTTTCAAGTTAGATAACCTAGTAGTCAATTTCAGGATAGGAGAAGGTACCTGTGTAATTTCCGTATATACCAAACCTCCATTTCCCATTCCACAAATGTCACTAATGATCAATTAGTAGGCGGTAGTAATCAGTAGAAGCATACTTGAATCTGATTGGTTGAACCCTCTCCCTGTTCGATCGACCCACATCATTATTATCATCATCATCATCATCATCATAGAAATTATTGTTAAAAGTATTATTAAATATCGAACTAATATTGAATTATGATTTTTTGTTTGTTTCTGTTACAGGTAAGAAACACACAAATATACCCTCGAGGGTCATTGAACAGAAGCTCCTCAACCCCTCCTCCTCTGAATATTCGTAAGTCCCAATTGGATGACTCAAAAAAAAAAATACTCTGATCATATTTTGCATAATCTTGACCAATGACAAACATTTGAACTTGTGTAAAACGAATGTCAAGGATTTTTGTTCACAAATATCTTGCATAGATTTGTGTTGTGCGTGTGTATCTCACATTGGACAAAATTTTCGATAGTAGGCTCGTCAGAGGTTTTTGTTTTTTGTTTTTTTGTTTTTTTTTTTCTCAGGACTAATGGCTGAGAACGAGTTTCATTTTCTATAGGAAAGAGAAAAAAAGAGATATAGGATTACTGGGGTTAGATATTCATCTCTCTCTTTCTCTCTCTCTCTCTCTCTCTGTCTCTCTTTCTACTACATCGTCAGATTTCGTGGGCAGAATTTGCGGAATGTCCGAGGCCTGGAACCAGTCGATCCGGTTTTTTAATTGCAAAAAGGATCCGCCAGGACCATGGAGAACCATCATCCTGTATCCTACAGAGGAACCCCTTATCTTTGCATCTCTCTCTCTCTCTCTCTCTCTCTTTCTAACTCTTTCTCATTCTAACTAGTTATAAACATCGTCTAGGAGAGAAACTTGGCAAATCTTTCTTCTTCTTCTTCTTCTTCTTCTTTGTTTCTCTTTAATAACACTCGTGATCAGCTGACGATCATGGTTGATTTATTATAAACTTTGTTTGATATAAATCATTTATAAACTTTCCGATCAAAGTTTAAATTACAACAACGGTTAATTCACATTTTGCAAAGGTGTTTAATTATTCTGAATTGTTTTATCTATTTTTATATACACAATTGTTGACACGTGCGTTGTGTTGTTGTGTGTTTATTTGCAATTGAATGTGTTTCGTGTTTTATATTTAATATATGTGTTTATGCATACAAATGTGTTTGCGTGTACAAAAGTAGAAGTTAGTTAAAGAATGTTGATAGAAAAAGGAATCAGAAAGAGAGAGAGAGAGAGAAAGGGGTGTAAGGAAGAAGAAGAAGAAAAAAAAAAATAAAAAAGAATGGGGAGGAAAATCCCGTTGATAATTAATCGTACGGACGACGGGTTACGCGCGAATGCCGACCGACAGGCCTTGCTTTGATTATGATTTAACGATTCCGTTACGCTTCGTCTCCCTCGAGACTTTGCTGCCCTTTTTTTTCCCTTTTTTCCTTTTTATTTTTTTTATTTTATTTTTATTTTATTTTATTATCCAGATTATAAACAATATTTTCTCCGTTACCTTTTACCATATAATAACTAACTGTATGTGTAGAATTTTTGATTGATTTCTTATAGGTTAGGTAAAAGGGTGCAGCAACATTTTTAACATGAAAGTTCATTTACAAAAAAAAAAAAAAAAAAAAAAAAAATAAACTGTATCCTAGGTAATTTGGATGGGTAAAAAATATTCATAAATATATTTTGATTTTAATCCTGTTGTACATTTTGTTCTTTTCATTAGGATTTTTTTCTTCAGCAATTATAAAATATTAAATTATATAACCTCAAAAGTATCTAAAATATACATACATTGAACTTAGCAGTTAATTTAGAAACTTAAAATATAATCAAAACAATTATAGTTCAATTAAAATAGATAAATATATGTATATAAACCCCCATTCAATTTATTCTTTCAAATCGAGAACGTATATATTTTTGCTAGGGGTTTTTTTTTTGGTTTCTTTTTAATTTCATTTCGTTTAAAACACAAAACAAAAAGAAAGCACCCTCTTTCCAAAAAAAAAAAAAAAACAAAAACAAAAATAGAATCAAATTTACTTGACGACCACTAGGATTTAAAAAGAGTAGATGAAAAAGGGTAGAAAAGAGGGAGGGTGGGAGGGAGGGAGGGTACGCATGGCTTCGTTTGCATTTGAGAGTGGTGTACCATGACCTGGAACCATGGTGTGGTTTACAAACCAGAAGGAAACCACCGACAGATCGTACCATCGGCTCCTGGCTCTCTACCGCTTTTACGCTCCCTAAAACTGGTTTCGTCATTTAGGCGGCCCACCTTCTTTTGTCAATTCTTCTTCCATCATTTTATTTTTTTTCTCGTTGGATACAATTTTTGGAATGATTTTCAATTGTAAGAAAAAAAAAAAAAAAAAAAGAAAAATGTTTGCATTAGGTATCATCATCCATGGAGATTAATCAGAGAATAATTTTGCGATAATAATTCGACAATGGTTGTTTTAACCGATCTTTATCTAGTAAAAGCTAGCAAAATTAGAAATGGTTTCCAAGCACACAACACACCGCAAGAAAATAGACACCCAACGACGAAAATGGTTTGGTTCGAATTGGTGACGTGCATGCTTGCTTGCTTGCTTGCTTGCAAGCCTTTTTACTCGACGACCCACTTAGGGAATGAAAAGTCGCTAAATTTAAAGTAGGCCAAGTGTCGATTAACCAACTTCTAATATAATCCTCTTGTTATTATTATTATTAATAATATTATTATTATTATTATTATTATTTTCATATCGAATTAAAGATCTGTGTTGATCAATGATCATTTATTCAATTAATAATAATAATATTGCATGTACCCTTTTTCGAGTATTCTTTTTTTAAATAAAAATTACAAAATATATATCTAATTCAAAGTTGGTAATACTTTGAAAAGAAATCTTCTTTATTCTGAACAATTCTAAAAGACTAATCTTAAATTTGAGGCCTAATCGAGATTGGCCAATTAAAGTCGGTCGATTTGGGTTATGCCCTGAGGTTGTTTAAACTCAAGGACGTATATAGTAGTAACCCTAAATATCCTAATATCCTTTTCGAAGAAATTCGTAGACTTTATTTAGTCTACTTTTTTACTCTTACCCCCTTCCACCCTTGTAACAAAAACGATCAATTTCTAAACCAATAACAATGAACAATAATTTAAAGACAACCCCCTAAAAACACCGAAGTTATTACCCTAAACATATTTTATATATTAAACATTGTATTTTTTATTCTATAGTTAAGTCATTTTTTCTCTTTCTCTCTTGGAAGAAGATAATTATTCATCATGAAATTTTCTCCCACGTAGAAAGGTTGATAAAAAGGTTCATACAAAAGAGAGGGGTTCGTTTGATCTCCAAAGTTCCTGTCCAGGAAGCATAGAAAATTACGTCACAGTAGAACGGTCCACCGAACTTATGCCCTCGCATGCATGCGTACTCTCTCACTCTTTACACGTATCCCTTCTTTTTTTATTTCTTTCTCCCTTTCTCTCCCTTTTTTTTCTCTCTCTCTCTCTCTCTCTCTAGTTGCAACATTCTGGTTCCCTTTTGGTCGACAACGTTTCCCGGAGGACGTTCATACGTTCATACGTTCGTACGTACGTACGTACGTAAGTTCGTTGTGAGAGGTGAGGAAAGGGAAGAAAAAAAAGGGCAAACCCATGGAAAGTGGTCTCTGCCCTAGAAGTCTCTCTTTCTCTCTTTCTTTCTCTTTCTTTATTTTTCTCTTTCTCTTTCTCGTACCTTGTGGACGAGACTAATCGATATTGGCCCTTCGATGTGGACCTTTACTCGTACAGTCTCTCGCATAAGTTCACCTAAACTTCTAACTGCAATCAAGTCTTAAGAATTTCCCTTTTTTTTTTTGTTTTTTTGTTTCTGACACACACACACACACACACACACCCACCTATACACACCTTTTAATTTGTTTCCTTAACGAATTGACCTAATTAAATTATTGTTCTATTCTTTCATAAGCACGTGTTTCACTTTCACTTTCAACTTGTTTAAGTTATTTTAATAACATTTGTTTTGCTCATTTGTTTTGATCTCGTTAAAAATCCTTAAAGCTCTAAAAAAGGGAGTTCAAAAAGGGGATCAAAAGCAGAGAGTATTCAAAAACTTTTCTAATGAAACAGAAATAATTTTCATGCGAAGATAATCTTTCTCTTCTTCTTCTTCTTCTTTTTCCTTTTCTAGTTTTGTACAAAAGTTAGATCACTGGTAGAATGAAATTACACAGGGTCGTAATTGTAAAAAGGAATAAAAGGAATAAAAAAAAAAAGGGCAGAAAAGGATGGTGATATTAAAGGCCAACACCTGGTCCTTGCACCTTGCAAACTGGTCTCCCCCCCTTTTCCTTCCCCCCTGGTTTCTGGTATCCTGTCACGAGCAGAGCATCTCTTTTTCACGTATATATGTTTTCTTCATGCATTCATACATGCACGCACGCACGCACGCACATACATACATACATGAACTTTGGAAAATATGTTTTATCGTAATACTCAACATTTTTGTACATAATATTGATCATTTTATTTTATAGCATATATATATAGAACAATGTGTATTAATCATAAGAATAGTATTTATTAGAAAATTTCAACTTTAGTATATCATGTGTAAGAGTATAGTTTGTTACCGATGTTAGGGGAACAGATGTGGAGAGCATTAATCGTGCCGATTCAATAGGGGTTTGTGCTACACCCCTGATCGATATTATGGCAATCAGTGGAACCGTGTTCGTTCACTAGACTCCTCTTTATTTTTTTTTCTTTTCTTTTATTTATATTTATAATGATTCCAATTATTTTCAAATGCATTTCAATCGGAAATCATTCGATGATGTTTGTCTTAAAGATTGCTACTCTTTTTAGGTTTCAGTAGTAGAAAGTGCGTAGAATTTAAAATAAGAGATTATGGTTGTAATGGGAGAAGAGATGAAGGTGGGGTCAGAGAAAGGCCCCCTAAGGGTTTTGGAGCCTGCTGCTGCTGCTGTTGCTGCTGCTGCTGCCGGCCATCATTAGCCCTGCTAGGAGAAGCTGCCTCCAACGTAGCTGGGATTTAACGTTGGGGGTTGTTTCTCGTCGTAGATGGATGAGTGAGTCATGCGTCATGCAACGTGGACGCACGCGTGCAGCAACAACACACGCACGCATGCACGCACGCACGCACACCCTCCATCTTCTTTTTTTTGATCATGTCACAAATTCTTCTTTTGAATTCCCATAACGTTGGTTAGTACAACCGAGTCTAATGGTTACAATTCTATTGGGTTTGATCATAAAGTAACTTGAACAATTTTATTTTAATCAAATTTATTGTATTATTAATTTAATTAAATGATTTGATAAGACTTTTCGTATCTTTTTCAAAAAGTACATTTTCAAATTAGTCTAGATCAAGATAGCAAACAGAGAGAAAGAGAGAGAGAGAGTGTGTGTGTGTGAGAATGAGTGAGACACACACAGAGATAGTTTTCTTTGTAGGAAGCGATAGGAATAATCGGTGGGTGCATCTCTCGAGTTCTTCTCTCTTGGGAGGGTTGCAACAAAAGGGTTGAGCTTGCTCACGTGCAAGAGGGTGCTAGTGCAAAGAGGGGTGGTTTTGTCGAATGAATCTGCAGATAAAGAGAGAGAGAGAGAGAGAGATGGTTCGAGGCTTTACTGTTGATCCGTCAGATCGAAGAAAAAGGTTTGAGGGGGTGGAGGAGTAGTGTCAGGGAAAAAAGAAATGCTGAAGCAATGATGTGTCACCATTGCAAAAAAGGGGGGTTGCTAATTTAATGACTAAGGATTGATTGGCTATATGCATGAGATATACCCGGTGTTCTTCTTGTACTTTCGAAACATTTGATATTTCATCTGATTTTGTTGTTGTACTAACGCAAAATCTTGGCTTTATTTTTCATTATTATTAAATAATTTGTTTCATTTTTTTTTTTTACGTTTTAATCAACTATCTAATTCAACAAGTGATTAAGTTTTTTTTTTTTTTTTGTAACAACTTTACACTATGTGTAAATCGTTCTTTTGATATACTTTGCATATATCAACGATCAACGTCAATAAATAAGACGTCAAATGTGACGTATTTACAAACTATCATTATCATCATCATCATCATCATCATTCTGTTACGTTACTGACAACATTTCTCTCATTTTTAAAAGGTTGGAAAGTATCGTGCGATTTACGTCACTCAAATGAGGAAAGAGAAAGAAGCCTCGCCTATCTTATCTCTCTAACATGGATTAGTTTTAATCATTATGACCCAACACAACGTTATATATACACTTCAAGTAATGTACACGCCGCCTACACACATCATCATACTAGTTGTTCATTCTTATGTGTTAGTGTGTGTGTGTGTGTGGCAGGATATCAACGGAAGTATACATAACGGAACCGATTATTATCTTCGTTAATTTTTGTTATCTTTAGAAAATAGAAATTTGTATCTTACATTACCATAATTTCGACAGATTATTCTACAAATGGTGGTTGGGGTGGGGGTTGGGGAGGGGAAACTATGAAGTAACCGTAAATTCTTTTCTAATGTTTCAGTCATCGTAAATTGAGTCATAGGGACTCATTCAATTGACCTGTCATAGACCAAAAGACCCAATTAAGTAAATCCTTTAATAACCACATCCTTCCTGTGGTCTACTACTACCGGGTGCCAATAAAGTTACCACTCATTGTGGTATATTACTTAGGTTAGAAATTAGATTGCCATAATTGTATTACATGTTGTTAGAGTAGTGTTATTTTTGGTTTGTATAATTCAGGTTTAAATATAATTGCAGAGACATTTTTATACAAGAAAATGAATTATTTGTAAACTATTAGAAAATTATTTATTCATGTATGTGTGTGTATGTATATGCACATGAAAATATGTCTTTTTTTTTTTTTTTTTTTCATTTTCTGAATAAACCGGAAAGAAAAAGAGACAAAAGGAAATAGAGTGTGTATGAGAGAGAAAAATTACAAAAGAAGTAGTCCTTTGGTGTTTGCAAGAATTGCGAAGAGGTGGATGAGGAGGAGGTGGTAGTTGAGGTTAAGGTGGAAGTGGAGGTGGAGGAAGAAAATACAACTGTAAAGACGAGGTCCGATCGACAGCGTCAGCTGTTAGCACGTGCCAAACAAAGAAAAACGAATGTGTGTTTGTGTGTTGTGTGTGACTTGCTTGCACGCTTATGCAATTTTGATGCAGCCACGCAAGTAAAGAGAGACGCGAAGAGGAGTGGTTGCTGCTTGCTACAAAGAAGAGAACAAGAAAAAGGAAAGAATAAAACGTAACTTGTTACGCGTAAAACCATAAAATGTGTGTCCGGATCCTTTTCTTACATCGATTGAAACGAAAAAGGGGAAATAAAAGAGGACTGAGGGGAGTGCGAGAGAGAGAGAGAGAGAGAGAGGAGAGGGTGTAGCATTTGCCAATCGAATTTGCGATCAATTTGTATCCAGCCTGTGCAACGATATCATCGAATCCACACGGTGTCTCTAAAATAAGTATCAACGTTTTTAACAACATATACAAATTGTTCGTTGGATGATTTTTATGGAAAAATCTATTTTTACATAAATAGTAATTATTGTATTTATTATTAAGTAATTATTGATTAAAATACATCAACAAGTATTCCAATTAATACTGGATTAGTACGAAAACTTGCAATTATGTGCAATGAGATTTCGAATTTATGGAAAATACAATTGTTATAAATATTTGTGAAATATAAAAGAAACACCAATATACTTTTATACATAGATACAAACCCACAGATATATAGCTGATATTTGAGAAAGGTTTCATTTCCTTCCTTCAAAAGCGAAAGAGAGACTGTTCTTTTATTTGGGACGACCAAAATGGCGCTTACGTCCGAAATGATGCTCAATGGAACTAGAAGAAAAATGATAAAGTCCGTCACAATTTCTTTCTCCTTTTCAATTCTTCAATTCTTCTTTTTTATTTTTTCTTTCTTTTTTTTTTGATACCCAACATAAAAGAAAAAACATATTGCGAATTTTCTTCAGACAGAACGTAATCTTCAAAAGTATATATCATTGAAGAAAGATTTTAATTAACCTTAACCTTTTTTTTTTTACTATTTCATTAAACATTGATTTTTGTTTTTATCCAATCGCGATTCCAATTTACTTGGAAAAAAAAAAGAAAAAGTAATTAAAGTATCAATCGATTGGAATATGATTTTAATCCATCCATCATATTATCCCAATTACTATGTTCCACATTTGTTTTCATAAAATCCAGGTGTACAAAAAAGAAACCTAAAAAAAAAGGGGGACAATCCTAATCGATACGAAAAATGAAGATACGAAAGATGTATGTACGTTTAATTAATGTCTCGTTAAATCAAACAGGAGGAGGACGCATAGTGTCAAATGTGTATATATATATATATATGTTTGCATGCGTGTATCTACACGTGTATGTATGTATGTGTGTAAAATAAATTAAGTCGATTACGGTGCAAGCCGTCGAAAAGAGAAGAGACAAGCATATCTTCCTTCGTTGATTGGCCGATGCCCGCATTGGTCGATAAATTTGTGCAGAAAGTAAAGAAGCCAAGCAAAAAAGAAAACAAAAATAAAGAAAAAAAGTTAAACTGGAAATCGTATGTCTCCTCGGCACGCGCCTGATCTTAAACGATCTCTCGATTGGACGTTTATTCGGACTGAGAATTATTATCCCGCACATTCTTTACACTGTGAAATTATAATTCGAACTCAGAAGAGGGTATGAGAGAGAGAGAGAGAGAGAGAGAGAGAGAAAGAAACTTCTCAGAGAACTCTTCTTCTTCTTCTTCTTCTTTTTATTTTTCTTCTTCATGTTGGTTCTTTTTCATTTAGCATCGATACACGAGATCTGTTGGACGTCCCAAGCAGCTGCTCGCTCAGAAGACTCTTCTTTTGCACAATTATCGTCCCTCGATCGCGATATCGTAATATGTCCAGAACCTGTCCAAGACATGAACAGAAGAAACAGCTGGAGGAAACGTCACGAGAAATTGGATACATCGAAAACGAGTCCCTTTGTGATAACATTGATAATATACTTTGAATTATTATATTTATCAAAACTTGATTTGTTGGTACCAACCTCATTTACACAAATTGTTTGTTATTATTATTTTTCTTTTTTTTTTTTTTTCATACTTCAAGATACAAAAGTAAACCCAATTATGTAGGATAATTTAACGTTTGAGCATATCATTTTTGTACGATCGTAGATGTTAGGACAAAACACACACACACACACATGTATATATATAAATATATATATATATATATACAGGTAGGGTAACAACGCGAGGAACGGAGTTTCCGTCACGGAAACCTGACGCTTCAAAGGGAAAGACAAATTGAATTTTCACTCGTCGTGCTTGTTGGATAGTTCCGGCGTCCTCCTCACACCACACACAGCCCAAGCCTTTTCTCCCAAATGCGCTTGCGCGAAAGACCCTTGGCCCTTTTGGAAACGCCCTTTTCCTTTCTCCCTGGGACACGACGATCATCGATCCTTTAAAAATATTATCGATCTTTCTACCTTTACTTTGTTCATATTTTTAATTGCTATCAGAAATAGAAATAAATGTGTAGTATAATTTTGAATTATGGTTAAAATAGGATCGTAGGGATTTTAAGAAAATAATTAAAGGGAGAGAAGAGGAAGAAGATGAAGAAGAAGAAGAAGAAGAAAGGTTGATGGTTAATTTCTTATTGCAGTAGTGCGTGCACGAGCATGCTTACAAAACGTAACATGGCAGGAAGCTGTCGGTTTAGATAAGATCTAGAACTCGGAGAGTGCCCTAAGTACATCCCCTAAGTCGTTACACCCCATAAAACGTCCTACCCCCGCTTGCAATAACCGACACCGACCCTCCACTTTCCTTTCTTTTTTTTTCTTTCCTTTTCTTCTTAGCTTTCCGGCACTGATTTCTCACCGCAGAAAAAAAAAGAAACTAAGTGGAAGGAGAAACTATCTCGGACACCCGGTAGAAAACTTCTTTTAGGGGAACTTTATCATCTGCCATGAGACTTCCACTACGTTCTATATATATATTATTCTGTTCTCGTATTTCATTCGTCAATTAATTGTCTAGAATTTTTTCAACACAAAATTGTTGAAATTTATGATCGATGAATTTTTCTTCAAGTTCACAAAGGTAAGGGTGGGTCGGGATTTTTGTATAAATAAAACCATAATATAAAGATTGGTTTATGGACCCTTTTTTCTGTCTTCTTTTCTTTTTCAAAAGATTTAAAGATGGTTGACAATGACGACAATTTTCCTTCAGCTTAAACCATTTATCTAGATTTTTGATGAAGCTCCACTGTAGTCCTCGTTGCGCTTAGTTTTATGACCGTGGAAAGCAGTAAAACGTTTTCGCACAATTACCAGAGTCGTTGTAAAATTTTATTACATGCAGTAGTGTGTAAGACAATTTGATCGAGAAGGGTCAAGGAGGTACAACTGTTTTTATTATCCTTTTATTTTTTTAAATTTTTTTTTTTAAATTCGTTTGGAATTATTGATTTTTAATTATCCTCGTTTGACTCCTCGATACAAATGTTTTATAAAACTAATCAATATTGGTATGACACGTGATTGAGATGAGAAGGGTTAGCCTAAAATTAGCATTGAAAAGGTGTTGTCATCAATTGTTCAAATTATTTCAGATTTTTTTGACGCACCTTTTTTTTTGACTGGGTTGGTTGGTTGGGTTGGATTGCAAGGGATTCATCGTAATTAATTTTATTATTTTTTGGGCAGTTTTATTGCTGACCCTTTAATTATTCTTTTTGTTTTTTTTTCTTTTTAGCCCTTTCGCAGTACAGGACTTTTACCCTCTCTCGTTTGCGTTTATTTATTTTTCTTTTTTTGCATAAAAATTGTGTAATACGAAGTAGAGAAAAAGTTATCTCATTTTTCAACGAGAGCACGTTGAACACTCGAAAACGAGTTTTCTAGTATTCTCTGTCGTCAGCAGAGAATCTCGAAGTACCGGCAATATCGAAATCAAGGGAGAACGAAAGAGAGATGGGGAAAAAAAAAAAAAATACAAAAGTCTGCTGGATATTTGCAAAAGTACCAACACCAGGGCGAACGAAATATGGAAATTTTATGGGGAGTCTTTCGACCCGTCTCTTCGACCTGACCACCAAAAAATAAAGTCACCTGACTTTCGACAATTCGAAATATCATTTCATTTAGAAAAAAAAAAAAAAAAACAAACAAACAAACTTACAAACGCGATATTAAATTGCCAACGTAGTAACATGAAAAATAACATCTCACAGCGTGATATTATATTTTACTACGAAATAAATAACCTAGAAAAACACATTAAACGCATAAACAAACAAAATTCCAATATTAAAACACGCGAACAAATATTTCAAAAGTTCGATGAAAAATCGAACACTATGATAGAACTGTACTATGGAAGAGGCGCATGATACCAAAAAAAAAAAGAAAAAAGAAAGGAAAAGAAAAGAAAAGAAAAGAAAAAAACTAGACAACTGCAATCTTTCGGGGGTGTGTTGGGAGGGTAGAAGCCAGAATAGGAGGTTCATCTTCGAAGGTGGTAGAAAAAAAATGTGGGTGGGTATAAGGGGTTGGAGTCTCTTCGCCAAGTAGAAAAGGCATCCTCCCGTTCCCCTCCCAACCCTCCCTTCTTACCTTTCGTGCACCCTTGCCAGAGAAGAAGCGAAGTAGCGCACGTAGCGCCTCGAGGGTACTTCTCCCTCCTTTTTTTCCTTCTTTTTTTTCCTACCCCCTCCCTTAAGTCTCTCGTCTCTCGTTCTACTAGCTTCCACCACCACCACCACCACCACCACAACCATCAGCCGCCCTCTTTTCATCCCTTACCTCTCTCTCTCTCTCTCTTCTCCCTGAATCCCACAATACCGTTCCTGGTCTCTGGTCGATACGTCTACCCTCCTACCACCACACACCAACCACCCCCATCCCCCGTACCCTCTTCCCTTCCGCAACCCCAGCCAGGCCCTTACCCAACCACCACCGATCTATCCAGTCGCACGAATACTACTCTACCAACTTCTATCCCTGTCCCTGTCCCCCTCCCTCCCCCCTCCCCGTCTCCTCGCCTCCCCCACACACCAAGAAACTCATCTCATTGGCGTAGAACACTTTATTCCTTTTTGATTTTTACAATGAAACATTTGTACATTTTTATTCCGATCAATAGATTATTGTAAAATTATTTGATCAATAATTCTTTATGATAAAATGAACTTTGTATTGTTTAGAGCTTTTTTTTTTTTATTATTGAGATTTGAATAATTTATTGTTGAATCACATCGAATAATAATTTAAATTGTATTTTTTATTTTTTCAAAGATCAATGTTTAAAATTATGTGAATTTTGTTGACGATTGATCGTTGAAAACTAGACGATAGGAAAATATTCGAAATTACGCCAATGTAAGTGCTTATACACTTCTCACAGTGGACACGAATACACACACACACACACACATATATATATATATACATAGGATGATATGCTATGCGTTTACACGTCCGCGAACACACGTAAAACGATCGTAGCTATCGTCTCCTCCCACCCTTCCTCCCTTCCTCCTTCCCTCCCTGTATGTTCCGTGACTGCGCCTTCTGGATATAGGACACGAGAAGTGGTGGAGAGTGAAGGGGTCAGGTGGGGGAGGATAAGAAAAGAAGAGAAAAGAAAAGAAAAGAAAGAAAGAAAGAAAGAAAGGAAAAAAGAAAGAGAACATTATATATATATATATATGTTGGTTGCTCAAGGGAGGCTCGTAAAGACCGAAGAGGAAGCGTCCTCTTCGAACAACGCCGATAAGATTTTCCTCCCCCTCTTACCACCACCCCTCTTTCACGGTTATCTCGTCACTCCTCCTTCTCTCTCATTCGAAATTCTTTTTAACCTTCTTTTTTTCTCTTATTTTTTTTTTTTTGGGTTCGAATTTATCACACATACTCACACACACACATTTTGAAATTCGAAAATAGGTATGGTGTTTTGTTTTTTTAACTTGTGGGGTTAAAACGACAACATTTATTTCTAGTTTTGGAAAATTCAATATGGCGTGAGTACAACATACCACATTTTTAGGCTAGGATTTTGAACTAAAATTGGTTTCTCATCTTAGATGTAATAAGAAACATTTTTAATATACAATTATTCTATTGGTTAATATCAAATAACAAATAAAACAGTTTTTAATATATCAACGCCATTTATTTCCAGTTTTGGAAAATTCAATAATGGCGTGAGTACAACACACCACATTTTTAGGCTAGGATTTTGAACTAAAATTGGTTTCTAATCTTAGATGTAATAAGAAACATTTTTAAGATACAATTATTCTATTGGTTAGTAACAAATAAAAAATAAAATATTCTACAATATATCAACGCCATTTATTTCCAGTTTTGGAAAATTCAATAATGGCGTGAGTACAATACACAACGTTTTCAGGTTAGAATTGAACAACAAATTTGTATAGATACTCTTAGGTAATAATCTTAGATGTTATGAGAAGAAACACTTTTGATATATAATTATCTAACTGGTTTAGCAACAAAACAAAACAAAACAAAAATATTATTATATCAACGACAAACTTGTAATCGATTATTACATAGGTTGTTACTTGAAATTCATGTTGGATAAGAAGATCGAATATGATGATGATGATGATGACGATGATCATTTCAATTTCTAATTTCTAATCTTGAATATATAAGCAATAATAATCGATATTGATAATTAAGTAATAATCATTTACACGAATCTTTTATCCACCTATCTAGAGATATACCAGAGATAGATAGGATGAGAAAAACGATTTGAAATTTCTTCTTCGTCGCTTCATTTCATTTCCTTTTCTTATATTACTCGAAGCATGAAATCATTTACCGTGTGTATCCCAAGGCTACTACCGTCAATTACCGATAAACGCTAGGACTGGTTTATTACACTTATAATTCCTCTTTTCTTATCATTTTTTTTTTTTTTTTTTATTATTATTATTAATAATTATCCCATCCGACTACGACAATCGATTAAATATGAAATTAATTCTAACGATCGTTAGATTTCAGTTTAGTCATCATTTAACGCGATCTAATATTTCAATTCATTTCAAATATTTCGTTTAAAAGATTCATGTGTGTAATGGAACGGCGGGGGGGAGGAGGAGGGGGAGGGGGTGATAGAAAGAGAAAGGAATTGTTGAGAATTTGATATTCCCTTTTTTTTTTTTTTTCTGTTCTGTTCTGTTCTGTTCTGTTCTCTTTCTAGTTTCAACATAAATCACGATTCTCCTTCATCCTTCGCGTCATTACTCCCGCTGACGTGGCGTTTGTGGCTCGAATGCCTACTTCTATATACGGTGGTACCTTTTATAATCGCTTTGACTGTTTCCCACGTGCCATTATAAAATGACCGAGTATGAAGAACACCTTAAGAAATAATCTTCGTGTCGTGAAGAAACAGAGAGAGAGAGAGAGAGAGAGAAAAGGGATGAAAGAAATTTATTTGCATTATTTTATATTTTATATTTTAATCAACGATACGATTAATAATAACATTCACAAGTGCAATAAGAGTTTGTTCAATAAATGATAGATGCAAAAACAATTATGACGTTTGATAGATATATTTGTCATAAGAGGGGGAGTGCCCCGCAACGCGTTGCTGTGGCTCACGCGTCTTTAAGTCAACGAATTACCTTATACCGCCATCTGTTAGAATAATATAAACTATTCTATCTTTCAAGTTGGATGAAACTGCACAGAGTGTGCAAAATTTGATTAAAATCGGTTCAGTAGTTTAAAAGTCCATTGCGGACAAACAGTGTGACACGTAATTTATATATATTAAGAAGAAGACGAAGAAGAAAGATATGAGTAAACAGGTGTAATTTGGCACCTGTAATTATTACCTGAGATGTAGATAAGAGTGTCTTGTCAACTACTGTTATATATGAAAGAAGAAACTTAACTTTTGAATTATGCAACAAATGTCTAAATCGATAAATTTATTGCTTATTGGAAATGCAAACTTGTGCTTCCCCCACTCTCAACCCTCTCCCCCCCCTTCTCACCATAATTAGATAAAATTATAAATAAAAATTGTGATCGTACAAAGTAGGAAGATAAAATGAAAGAGAAGTAGAGTAGGGCGTCAGAGTTTGTGGGATTGTCCACCCTCGAGGGCGCCGGTTATGCTCGTCGTCTATCGTCGATGGGGCCTTTTGACACGTGAACAATGAATGACGCGTACGCCATATGGCTCGAGAAAACCCATAACCCCTCTCTCTCTCTCTCTCTTTCTTGCTACGAAATAAGAGGAGAAATTACGCAGGAACATATAGATACCCCATGCAAGACCACCATCGTTGAAAACTTCCATAACACAAATATATATTTATTTATTTTGTTGTTGTTTTAATTGAAATAATATTTCATTATTATTTAAATAATGTAGATTATAGTTTAATAACTTTCACTTGATATATCATTAACATGAATGTGTATGTGTGTGTGTGTGGATAAATACACGTGGAAGAAGAAAAAATGTTCTTTAATGGGACAAGTTTAGTTTGATCTTTCTCTCTCTCTCTCTCTCTCTCTCTCTCTCTCTCTCCGAAAGTTACTTTACTTCTAGACCTCCTGCGTGCATACATGTGCATACATGTGCATATGTATGTGTATACACATCTATAGAAATAAATGCAAACGTAAAACGTGTTTACGTATCTCAGTCAGTCAGTCAGTCTGTCCGTTGCTTACTGAAAGCCACACCCTCTTGCGTGGGGTTCTCGTTTCCGTCGTGATCACCATAGAATCCAAATCATTTTTCATTTTTTTTTTCTTTTTTTCAATTCTAAACGAATCTTATTACCAGTTCTTATTAATGACACGTATCAACATTATGAACCCATAAAATTAAGTCATTAATTAAAAATATATGTGCATTGGAGAAATAATTGAACGTATATTCAATTGGATTCAATAAATATGATCAGGATTCATCTGCATAATAAGTTAATGATAATTTTCCAATGTCATCGGAAATAGCGATTGAATACCGTTATCGTCATTTCGATTCGTCGCAGCACTCGTTTTAGGCATTTCCGATCGGAAGAGTTGAGACGTCTCGTTAGGCCTTCTGATAGAGTTACTCGATTGTCACGCTTACGACGTTTTACTGTTACATCCAGGCACGTGTGTGTTTCGTACATTATATATACAAAAGGGGTATACAGTAAGATATCCTAGTATACATATATATATACTAGGATACTCAACCTACACGTTACTTTGTTATAAAATGTTCATTTAATACAATTCTAAATTTAGTAAATTAACAAATAGCAAATAACACAATTAATATAACACTAATAAGTTAGTAAATAAGACAATTCTTCAATTGAGTAAATTTTATAATTTGTTATAATATTATTTAAATTATAATAATTTTATAATTGTGTTGTTATCAACACAAAATAATATAATGCAGGATAAAAAATAAAAAAACAACCATTATCGAAAACTTACAGTACCTAAAAGAACTAGGTAACCTAAGAATACAATAAATCTTTAAATTAGTAATAAAAAAATATAAAAATAATTGTAATAAAAATTATCTTATATTTTCAGTTGACAAAAATCACACAGAATAAACAAAAAAATCATTAAAATCAGTTCAGTAAATCTCGAAGTTATTAATGAACAAACATATTGTGACGATGAATTTCTTTTTCATTCAAATCTTTCTAACATTAGAAATACATTGATTTGTATTTTATAATAATAATAATAATATTAATTCGTATAACATATTATTGATATTCAACCTGTGCAACTTTGGTAAGCTAATTAACATTTGATTCGTACAAAAAAAAAAGAAAAAGGAAAAACCCAACTCACGTTTTATTCCTCTTCCCTTTAACACTTGTTTCACCCTTTTTTTTTTTAGATGGAATCAACTTTTCCATAGAAAAATGTGTTTCCTTGGAACGTTTTACTGTTACTATACCTCGAGGTTAACTCCTGCACACACACACACACACACACATTGTATAATATACATATACAATTTACGTTAATGTGTAAGAAAAGAAGAAGAAGAAGACAAAGAAGGGATATCGAAACTTCTTGTCTCATTGCGAATGATAGTCGTGACGTCTTCGCGGATATGCAAGTGATTCTGCATTCGTATCGTTTCTTCTTCATAAGAAGAAAACAAAACAGGATAGATAAAACGAATAATAATAATTATTATTATTGTTCATCTTTAGTTAATTATAAACTTTGATAAAAAGAAAAAAATTTCCAAAAAAACAAAATAAACAAATTTCTGTTCGAGTTTCACAATTTTCATCGCCACTTTTTTTTATTATTATTATTATTTTTTATTACTAATTTAAAGATTTTTATTTAGAAGTTATTTAGATTCTTTCAATAGATGCCACTGTATTACAATTCAATTATATCGAAGTTTGGTTTTCTTTGAAGGTTTCACTTCTGCCATTTGTATGTGTGTGATTTGCACACGTCTGTTTTTTTTTTATTCTTTTTGTTATTTTTTTTCAAATTTCACTTGAATTTTTTTCTGTTCCGACAAATATTCAATTCATTTGATTATTCGTTTCTCTTTTATTAGTTGGTTTGTTCGTTTAAATTTTTCTCTCTCGTTGAAAATCGATCGAACGAATAATAAATTCGAAAAATACAAAAGCCCCTCCCCCTCCCCCCCACCCAAAAAAAAGAACCTTTTTATATTTCATTGTTTTCCTGTAGTTGATAACAACATGTATTTTGGTATATTCTTGGTAATATTTGTTTAAACGTTATTGCATATCGCAAAAGTAAATTGGATCACAAATTCATTCAACGTCAGTTGAAAAATGTAATACTCGAGACGAACGAGAGAGTAGTGTTTTTGTTAACCAGTTTTCATCATTTTCGATTGATGTAATAAATACGTCCTACCTCCCACCCCCTTACCCCATTAAAAAAAAAAAAATAAAGAAACGGAGAGAATGAATATTATTGAAAAAATCTGAACGAGTTAGATAGGGGATGAAACAAAATATGTTTGTCATTTTGTAGGACGATTATAAAAAATGTCAATTTGAAGAAATTTTGGTGGAACAAAAAAAGAAAAAGTTAATTGCAGAAACATTTTCTTACAATTTGAAAGTTCTCTACCAACGAATTAGAAGGGCACAAAATTATCATAAATTATTATTCCACGAATGTGTGTGTGTGTGTGTGTTTGTTTGTAAGTGTTACACGTATGTGTACGCCTGTAGAAGAACCCACGTATTTACATATTTATGGTCTCTATGGGGGGGCTTCTTTCCAAAAGGAACAGAAGAAGAAGAAGAAGAAGACGAAGACGAAGACGAAGAAAGAAAGAAAGAAAGAAAAAAAGAGAAAGTGTCGAAAAGAAAAGCGAGTTGTTCCTTCCGAGGGTGATTTTACGGGATACAACACACCATGAAACGATCTCACCTTTTCTCGCGACGTCCTTGAATAATTTAACAATTCTTTTTCTTATATTTTTTATTTTATCCTCTAATTTTAACATAAAAACCTTTCTTTTCAACCCTCCCTGACACAAAGGAACGGGGAA
This sequence comes from Polistes dominula, assembly GCF_049000335.1. Taxonomy (NCBI): domain Eukaryota; kingdom Metazoa; phylum Arthropoda; class Insecta; order Hymenoptera; family Vespidae; genus Polistes; species Polistes dominula. The sequence goes on along the minus strand of NW_028301061.1, from coordinate 554,728 downwards.
GAAACTTTTTGACAATTTAAGAAACAAAGACTAAGAAACGAATGCACAAAAACTTTATTCTAATTTTCTATAAGAAGAAATATTAGATCAGGTGTTTAATTGATATTGTTAAATTTAATTTAAAATAACAATAGTTACTTCTTTTTTTTTTTTAAACAATAACATATTACAAAAATTCTAATTTGCATTTATCATTGTTAGAAATTTATGGGGGGGAAAAAAAATGGAAGGAAGAAAGAAAGAAAGAAAGAAAGAAAGAAACGAGAGTAGTGTTAGGTATCGAGAATCGAAGCAGTGTATTGGTCCAAGGCCATTTTTACATAATAGTTTACAACAACGTCGATGTAAACCAGCACACTTGGATTGGTGTGTGGTGCTACACGCGAACCGGTGTGCTGTGCTGCAGAAGGTGCATACTTGGTTTTGCATAATCGAGGAACCTTGGAAGGAATCGTTTCGTGACGAGTTAAGTACAATTTCGATGAAACCTCGACAAAAAAAAAAAAAGATCCTTTACTATCACAAATATGATCATTCTTTTATTATCCACCCTGTATAATATATATATTATCATTTATATTTTTTTATTTAATACGTTAGAACAATGATTACAGGTATGATTTATTTATATTTGCAAGGATTATTTATAATTCGTGATATATATTCATATGACAGATGATAGGACGATTCCCATGATAGAAGAAAAAAAGAAAAAAAAAACACATACACACACAAAAGAGACTTCTCTGATGACTCGGATGATTTGATTTTTTTTTTTTTTTTTTTTTTTTTTATACGAAACACACATTTTGCAAACTTGTTGTCAGAATAAGAAACGAGATATCTTTCTTACTATTTCTCTATCCTTTTTCTTCCTTTTACCTACCCTCTCTTTTGATTTTTTTTTTTTTTCATTTTTATTTTTATTTTCATCTCTTTTCTTTCTCTAGTTTCGCCAACGTTGTCATTAAGCACAAGGCTAGAGAGTAAACGCAAACGTTCGCACAAAGGCTACATATTCCAAACAGAGGGTAGTGGGGGGAGGGAGGGAGAGAGAAGAAGAAGGTGAAATAGTAGGAGTATATATCTATATATATATATATATATGTGTGTGTGTGTGTGTATGTTGTTGTTAGTGTAGCCTTTTCCTTACCAGAGAACCTGGAAGCAGCTGACATTGAGTTAGATGACGATTATCGTTAAACTCTCCTAGGACTCGAATAAAGAAGAAGGAGTCAAGGACGATATTCTCTCTAGTCGATTTTTCTTGCAGGTGCAGTTTCGAAAACACCTTGATGTACATCAGATATATATATATATACTTCTATCTCATTCTATCTTAAATAACTATATATGGTTGATACTTAATTCATTTCGATATAACAATCTACCGGTATACGTTTTCTATCTTATTTTACGATATACTTTTTATAATAATTATTTATTTTATTTATATATATTTATAAGTGAAAATGTAATATATAACAAAGTTGATAATATATATTTTAATAATGTAATAGTGACACGTAATTTATGTATATAAATATATAATAAATAAATTAAATTATAAATTATAAATATATTATATATTAAATTATATTAAATTATATATTTGAATATTAAATAAAATATAAATACAATAAATTATTAACGAATAATAATAATAAGAAGAAGAAGAATTAATTTTAGGAAATAAAAATAATAAAAATTTGTTTAGACAAATTTAACTACAATAATAAATCGAATTATCTACGAAATATTAAAAGGATATATTCATATACAACACACATTCTTCAAAACTAACGACAATGTTTACACCGAGAAGACATTGAACGAACTATTCGATTGTTTTTAATTTATAAATCTCTCATTGAGAAGAAATGTAAACATATATATATATATATATATATATATATATATATATATATATATATATAGAAGTATTTGATCTATGAAAATAATGTCATTACCGAGAATATTATTATTGTTTTCAATTTTCTTCACAGTATACAACACATTTGAAAATGATCACGTCAACGTTTTGGTTTCTTACTCAGTCTTACACTTACTGGGCTAATGATAAGACGTTCTTATATAATAAACAAATTTATTGTTTTTAATTAATCAGTTTTATTGAAAGTGTCAAAAATTTGTGTTGAAATTATTTCGAAGATATTTCATAGTGTGTGTGTATGTGTGTGTGTGTTACTTCAAATGAAAACTTATTGTGTTCGTGTTATAGTGATTCCAATCATCTTGGTGAATTTGATTACAAAGTTTTTCTCATAGTAAAAGAAGAAGAAGATACTTCTGTTAACCCTTTCTCTGAATTCGTACCTATCTTCAACTCCCCGTTGTACTTTTTTTTGTTGTTTACAGAATCCTTTTGTGGTTGTTTGTGACGGAAGTTTAACAAGCATTGACGTGCTTTCATGCATTTACCTTTATCTCTCTTTCTCGAGTGCACATTGATTAACGACTCGAGGTCGTTTCCTGATTAGATCACAGTAACATTCTTCTTCGTGCCCCTGTACAGAATGAGCCTGAACCCCAAATAAGGTTGCAACGAACATTTTATCGAGTACGATCATCATCATACACTTCGGTTTTTCTTCTTTTTTATTTATTTTATTTTTATTTCTTTATAAAACCTTCTTTCGTACCAAATTAATATAATCAATCGTCTAATTTATCATCGATCACAACATCCTTCCACTCATTGCATGAAAAACTTTACCAAATGAAAAAGTGACAATCCGATAAAATATATTTCTCTTTTGATTTTCAAAGATGAAAGAGTAAATCACACATACAGACACACACACACACACACACACACATACAAAGAAAAAAAAATATACGTCAATGACGATTTATATTTCGATTGAAGGAACCCTTTTGAGATTCGATAATTCGAAACACCACGTACGTTTCATTATTCGAATGTTTTTTTGTTTTTTATTATTTCTTTCTACTATCTCTTACTCTTTCTTTTTTTTTTACCCTTTGCAAAGAATCCTTTCTCTCTTACCTTATTCGACTTTTTTATTTTTATTTTATCATCATCATCATCATAATCATCATTATCATTATCATCAGCAATTGCAACCATAATCGACGTGATGCGGGTGAAAACGTAATTGTCTAGATTATACTTGAAAGTAATCATTATGCTAGACGATCATTAAGATAAATTCAAAGATAATCACCATGGTTCTACTGTACTGTTCAGGTGTGTACAGGTGTTCCAATCTTGTACATGTATACGTTTTGCATCTATGCATGTATATATTATTTAAGTAGCACATTTAGCTTTGACAATGACCTAACATCATCTTCTTATTCTTTTTCCCTTTTCTTTTTCTTTTTTTTTTTTTATGTGTTACAGGTACGTTTCTATTTTTTTTTAAACATCTTCCAAACAACCAGAATGGCAACTTCTTCAATTTTTGTTTTGTTTCTTAATTTTTCTTTCAAATCACAATTATTTGATTTGATAATAGTTTCATCGTTCAAATTACAAAATTATTTAGTATGAACCGATATATATGGTAAAAGCCGTCCATGGGGTAGTAGCTGGTTTAAAAACTATGGTTTAAAAATAAAACTAGAAAGATGTGAGTTGGTTTTCTTGGTTCCACCCCCCACGTGGCCAACGAACACAGTCTGCTCATGGCACCCGTTAGTGAAACTTTAAAAAGCTTACTATCATCTTTTACGGATATGTTTGTACTTGTTTTTTTTTTTTTTTTAGTTGTAATTAATTGTTTAATAATTAAATAGAAGATAATTGTGTTTGAAATTACCGATCATGAAAAGGAAAGTCAAGTGAGTGACACAATTTTTAATTCAATTTTAAAGAAAACCAAATTCATACGAGTACGTATTATGTCTCTGTGTGTGTGTGTGTGTGTGGATGATAATTATATATTTACTAAAAAAAAGGAATAAATGACATTTAGTTATATAATTACATTAATTAATAATAATAAAATGTCATAATGACATACGAGGTTAAAAATAATGATTGCACCTTTTACATTTAAAGGACAGTATTAAATGCCCCATTGAAAAAAGAACGTTTACAGAACTTAGATAACTTCTAAATAAAAATCTTTAAATTAGTAATAAAAAATAATAATAATAAAAAAAAATTGTGCTATGTGCTAAGTTGAAAAAATCGAGTGAAATAAAATCAATTTCATGAAAATAAGTTGAGTAGTTTCGAAATTATTAGTGGACAAACATATTGTGACACACTGAATTTTCATATATAGAAATATTATTAATTAATTAATTATTTTTGTTTCATCGATTTCACGGTTTCTTCCGTTTCACGTTCTTTCGTTACCGATTCACCTTTTCTATTTGACGTGTGTGTGTCTATATAAAAATAAAAAAATATTTGTTGAAAAAGAAAAGGCGTAATATGCCAAGGGACTATTAAGGTTTATAAAAAGCAAGTTCCTATCTTTGTTTAATAGTAGTAGCGTAACTTGATTCGCGATCCTCAGAAATGTTTCGTCGTTCAAGTTTCGTTGCGTAAGCAAGGCCCATTGCAGCATATATGCAACGACGACTATGCTTGTGCATGATGCACAAGCGGAATCAGCCTAAGATAGCGACAGGAAAGGCATGTGCGACGAGAACGTCTACCATTGGCGTAAACTTTCATCTATTCTTAAACTATCACAAATATTGTTTAACTCCATTTTTTGTTCATCGTTGCAAACTTAACTGTTATACCATTTGTATTTATATATATATATATTTTTTTTTCTTAAATATCATATGCACATAATAATTTAATTTTAATAACAATTATTATTAATCAAATTTTATTTCAAAGAATAATTTTTCTAGTTGCAAAGTTAATTCAATGTTCTGTTGAATTGGCAGTCGGCAGTTGGCAGTTTGAAGTTGAAAGTCAAATTCAAAATGCTGCGTCTGTTATATTATCATTTGTATATTATTATTATTTTTTTCTTTTAAATATCATATGCACATAATAATGTAATTGTATTTATTTTATTATTTTAATTATATTATTTAATTGATATGATATTTCTATAATATCATTACTCCTCTATTACTCATTTAATTCTATTCGTCATTCATTGGATATATCATCCATCTATTATGCATAATTATGAGCAAGCTTATGTTTATTCGCACACCACTGCGATATGTCCAAGTAGGGCTGCCTACGAACGGTGGTTACGCTTGGCCAACGAAGATAAACATTGAAACTGGATAGTGGATCGTGGTTACGGCTCTTTAAATGGACGAAACATTAAACACTTGTTCGTGACAAAGACAGGATGAACAAAAAAAAAAATAAAGTACAATCCCTCTCTCTCTCTCTCTCTCTCATTCCTTCTTTGACTAATACTTTGCTGTATAATACAAACTTTTATAAACAATTAATTAACGTAATTCTTTTCATTTTTATTTCATTCACTTAGTTCGACCAATTATGAATGAGCATCACTGAGATTTCATTATTTCGATGGCATTGAAGTCACCATGACACGACCCACGTTTGATTATATCTTTGAGAATATGCAAGTGAGAAAGACAAAAATAGATTGTACGATTAATTAGATTACATTTATTTTTTAAATTTTAATTTTTTTTTTATATTTATAATCATTCCTAAACAATAATCTTCTTTATCATTTTCCTATTTCTATCGTTTTAGATTATCATTTATTTACTCACCTTGCAATAGTTTATTCTAAGATTATTACAATCATTTCCTTGATCATATCGTAAATATTATTAACTTGAATAGGGTTTATAGATAGAATACAAGCAAAGTTATATAAGGTGTCTCTAAATTAATGATTTATAATAAAATTGTGGCTCACAATCAGTCCGATACACACGTCTTTAAATCAACGAATTACTTTACACCGTCGTCTGTTAGAATCTGATCGAACTAACAGAGATAATCATGACTCTAATTAATTAATAAACAAATAATTTGCAATAAATTGAGATATAAGCTATCCTATCTTTAAAGTTGGATAAAACTGCACACAGTGTGCAAAATTTGATTAAAATCAGTTCAGTATTTTAGGAGTTCATTGCGAACAAACAACGTGACATGTAATTTATATATATTAAGATAAGATATTATTACTATTACTAAAGTATTATTACAGATTATTTCAAGAATATGAAATTGTTAGCTAAAGAAGTTTGTAATGTTGTAAGTTTTAGCAAATGATCAACTATAAATTATTTCTAAAAACGTTTCACCCCTTTCTACCTGCATTTTAGAACAACACTACGCATATATCACTCGTGATTTATCTTTACAGTTATCCCAATTAATACCTTGGGGTCTTCCAAAGATTTCAACTAAATTAAAGGGACAGTGGACTTTAAGGAAATTTGAAGGAGTCCTTTAGGGTGTTGTATGTACTGTATATATATATATGTTGAATAATTTGAGAAGTAATCTGAAAAAAATTATTATTTTTTGATTTACACCCATGTATATGTATTATGATAGGGAGAAGGTTGATGATATAGGTGTAGATATAGGTTTGATTTTATCTCAACTTTTCCACGTAGTAGTCATCCACGTATCGCTTTTTATAATATTTCTCTCTCTCTCTCTCTCTAACGAATGTTTTTTTTTCTCTTTTTTTTTTGTCGATGCCAGAAACTGTGAAAATAATCTAATCAGGGACGTAAAAAATGGACAAACATTGGGAACGTAATGTACATACGTGGTACATAGAAGTTTATCTCGTATGTGGTTGTATGCGTTGGGTTCTTTTTCGATCAAGTTTATAGAATTTGAAAAGAACTACGATGATGATGATGATTCATTTTCGTGGAAAACCTCTCACTTTCTTTCTTTTATATATCTTTTGTAAAAAAATTACAAAAAGTTCAATCGTTTGGTTACACATTTGACGTATCAATACGTCATTGAAACTGACAACGAGAATTAAACTCAGTTAATTTTGATTTATTTCAAAGTAATAAATAATTTTTTTTATTAATTATTATAATATTTCAAACAAATGTGTACTCAAAGGATAGATGTGTGTGTGTGTGTGTGTGTTCAAGTGACCTAAAAAAAAAATATATATATATATTTATAACAAATTACGAATTACAAGTAACACGTAAGTAACTTGATGAGTTTCTAAGAGAAACAACTTAATTCGATTGTATCGATTCGATCGATCGATGTTGTCCTCGAGTTTTGTCTTTTCTTTCTCTTTGAAAGATGTTTCCTTTCAATCGTACGATCTTAAAAGATCGATCGATCTTTAGATAGATCGAAAGATCGAGCTTCACTTACCTCGGTTAACATCGAGAGTACCTCGTTAATTCGAATTGCGCAACGTAAACGACATTATCATACTGTTACTCTTCTTCTTCTTCTTCTTCTTATTATTCTTATTCTTGTTTCTTCTTCATTTCTTTTCTTTATTTTTCTTAAGAGACGAGTCTCTCACCTGCTCGCCAAATGTAGGTCGACTGTCTTCTTATCCTCTTGCATGATCTCTCTCTCTCTCTCTCTCTCTCTCATTCTCTTTCTTTGTTTTTTTTTTTTTTATTCTTGATCTCTTGATCTTTTACACTTCAAAATTGATTAAGTAAACATCTAAAACATCTTATCCTAGTTTTTTTTTCTCAATAAAAATTGCAGAATTGACATGAAAGATATATTTCAAATTTGTGTTCCTTAAATCCTTTGAATTCTGAATACTTTAACCTAAAATGTTTTGTTTCCTATTTTGGAAGAATAATAAAAGCCTCTATTATTCTATTTTTCTATTTTTCTATTTTTCTTTTGTGGAAAGAATTAGGTATACGGCACTGGTAGTCGAGAGCTGCATTCATCCACCCACATATTTTCTATACACACAGTTTATGGAGTAGAAGGAAGAGGGGTTGGGTTGAAAAATGAGAGAAGAAAAGAGAAAGGGAAAGGAAGGGATGGTTTCTTTTACCATTTGACAATGGAGGGGGAGGAACAGAACCAAGAACCAAGATTTTTCTTCAAATGGTTGTAGGTCTTAGAGGTTTTTTTTTTCTTCTTCTTCTTCTTCTTTTCACCAGAACATTCCAATCAAATAGAAATATTTTACATCCTCATTTTTGTAAAAAAAATTATTTAAAAAAAAAAAAAAAAAAGAAGTGTCAAACTAGCAAAGTGAGTGTCATTTCATTTTTTTGTTGTTGGAAATCATTACGAAAACTTGTTCACCCTTTTCTCTGTCTGTTTGATTTTATTTGGAATATGTGATATGAAGGGTGGTTGTGGGATTACATAGAGGGTGGGAATGATTAGTAAACCACACTCTCGTTGTTATTTTCAGTCATTCGTTTTCGTAATAGACTTTTCAATCGAACTATGAATATACAAACCCATATGGAATATTGTGTTTCTTTCTTTCTTTCTTTCTTTCTTTCTTTCTTTTTTTCTCTTTTTTTCTTTAACAATAATACAAAACGTGATACGTGTGTATCGTTGTTTTTCAATTCTCTCTTTCTCTTTCTCTCTCTTTTTTTATTGATTCCAGTAGCAAGTGATGGTACAGACGATATATATATATATATTCTATAACTTCTCCCTTCAAATACAATATTGTCATCGACAAGGGCCCACAACTGATGTGTTTCATAGAAAATATAATATTTTTTATATTTTGTTTCCCTTTGAAAAAAAAAAAAAAACAAAACAAAAAAAAGATTAAAAAAATATATATCTCAACGTGACAGTGTTTATGTATGGTCAAGTGTATCCATAATTATGAGTAGTGGTGTAAGTTAGATATATGTGTTTTGTTTTGAGTTATTTAAATAATTATATTTGAACGTTAAATATTAAATATTAATATTAGTAATTTTATAATATTAATTTTGTCACAATGTTGTAATCAAACAAAAAAATGTTCCCTTTTGAAAAAAGATAAAGATATAAAGAAAGTGAGGAGGGGGGAGGGAGTGGATTATAGATGAAAGGTTTGAAAATGTGTAGGGATAAATATCCATGACAGTCTTTTTCATTCTCGTAGCATGGATATGTTTCGACGGTAGCAAACATTACAGGGTGTTTAAAGATGGCGGCATTGTGTTTACCACATCGTGTGGGTAAGCACTCACTCTCTCTCTCTCTCTCTCTTACTCTTTCACTCTCTTTCTATTTCTCTATGTCGTTGTTATATACATTTCCTTTCGTAGGGATATACCATCTTCTACCTGAGTCAAAGCCGAACTGGAAGTACAAACACAAAGAACAGTTCTGTGTTCACTTTCACACACTTATACATATACACATACACAGAAATACATACACGTTTATGTTGCTGAGCTCGTCCTGGAAACGTATTTTGCTCCTTTGCACGATACACTCTCTACGTTCTCTCTTTCTCTTTCTTTCTTTCTTTATTTCTTTCTTTCTCTTTCTCTTTCTCTTTCTCTTTCTCTGGCTTGGTGCTGGTGGCTGCATCAGCTGTCGGCCTTGGTAGGGTGCAATTACCCCGGCAGGGCAACGACGACGAAGAAGACGACCAAGAAGAAGACGACGACGATGGAACTGAACGGAAAGACAAGGATAGAAAAGAATATATCGAACATATTACTATTTCTCTTTCTTTATTTATCTCACACTTCCGTAATTCGTATTTCATACTTTAACTCGTTACATTCTTCAAACGATGATTATAAATATAATTATTATTACATTTAAAAATATATATATATATATATATATATATATATTTTATCTAATCTCTCATATTATATTTCAGATTAGTATTTTATTTATACTAATTTCTAAACTACTACTAATAAACATATTAGTATCAGTATTATTTATATTAATTTATTTACTTGTATCTTAACACAAATTCTTTTACATTTGTATTTTAAACTTTAACTGGTTATATCATTCAATGATAATTATAAATATAATTATTATTACATTTAAAAATATATATTTTTTCTAATTTTTTTTTTTAAGAATAGTATTACTTATACTAATTTCTAAACTACTACTAATAAATATATTAGTATTATTCATCCTAATTCATTCATTTCTTTACTAAATTTCAGTCTAAATTCTCTTCCATTCTCTTACATTTAACTAAAATACAAAATATTAAATAACAATAAATTTTTTTTTGGATAAGTCTTAACCTTGGCCAACGTCATGATCAGGTCAGTGAAGGGTCACTTGGGTTGCTTGCACACATCCTAACACAATTTCTTGTCCATGTTAGCAGCTACAGGGTTAAGGAACTCTCTTCACTACTCGTAGGCGATGAGAAAAGGACATATATATATATATATATATATAAATGCGTGAGTGCGTGAGTGAGTGCAAGAGAAATAAAAAGAGAGAGAGAGAGAGAGAGAGAAGGATTCTTAGGCCAGGTCCATGCCGATAAAATCAGGAATGATATCCTCGACGGGTAGCCTCGTTCAATCCTCACGTGTGTAACTCGCTTTCAACTTTGCTTTTGCGAACGAACTTAAACACGCGAAGAAAGATCATCGTACTTATTACTCTTAACGATAACTCATATACATACATATACGTGTTCCTGTATTAATGTGTGTGATCTCGTTTCTATAAATTCAATTAATTCTATAATTTGTATGATCATTCGAATGATCAATGTTGCAATACTTCAATAATTTTTCACCTTTTCACATGCTTCGGTTGTTTTCTTTTATAAAATATTATAGGATTTATTTAATTAATAACTTTGTTAATTTATTTCATATATATATATATATATGACAACGATAAAATGATTATTGTTATTGCAATAATAATAATAATGTGAGCAATTATTGAAAATGAATGATTTACCTATTTGATCAGAAAGAAATAAAAAGTAATATAAACAAATGGATAATAATTGTTGATCGAATTGAAATCAAAAGGAGATACTACACTCTTGTAAAACCTGTATATAAGTGTGTTGTGTTGTAATGTAAAAGTTGTGTGTAAGTGTGTGAGTATGATAGACGTAGACAGTAGACATGCAGGCACGCGTTAATGAAGAAACACGCTGCGTTACGCGTAATTAGTAATTACGCCTACCACCACAAGTCCAACTCCCGTTCAGTGTCATTCTCTTTCTTTTTCTTTTTTTCTTGTTTTTATTTTTATTTTTTTTTCGTTGTTGTTGTTGTATCACTGTCGTTGCTCTTAGCAAACTGGTTGTCTGTGTTGCGCTGGATCATTCCGTAGGAACGTACGACTCGATAATTACGAGATTTCATTTGAAACATTCCCCTGTTTTTATTTTTATTTATTTATTTATTTTCTTTTTTTTTTCAAGATAATGACGACTATGGTGTATCAAATCTTTCATGTGATTTTTTTTTTCTTCAAATTGTATTTAATTATTTTTTTTGTTCTTTTTTTTTCTTTTCATTTAAATTCTTCTGTTATAATCATAAACATAAGGATTATAATATAAATAATTATTAGAATTAGATTGATGAGATAATTTTTCAGATGATGATGATTTGATTGGGAGATAAATTATCTGTCATTGATATATTTTCAAAAGGATTTATTATATTGATGGGCTGAGGGTACAATTAAGAAAAAAGATTTGGTCTTTTGTCTAATATAAAAAAGTAAATCGAAGAAAGATCGAATACTGGATTGGGATGGGGGTGTGAAGGGGATAATTAATTTGACATTCATGGTCTTCCATGGTGTTTAATACATTCGACGAGTTTACACCGATAAAGATCGTACTGGAATACGTGAGCATGAAACTTTGAAAGAAATTGCCACATGGGGATTAATAACACAGGTGGACGTGTGTAATTATTCTACTTTATTGAAGAAGCTACGTGTGTAAGAAAAAGAAAAAGCAAGAGCATAGCAGATGATGAAGATGATGATGATGATTATGATGATAATGATGATAGTAATGGTAACGAGGATCAAGAAAATGATCAGAAAATGATCGAAATAATGTATATATGTTTTTTTTTTTTTTTCTATTCATTAATCAACTGTTCATTGATGATTTTTTAAATAAAATTGGGACCAATTGATCAAAGGGTAGTTTAAAAAAAAAGAAAAAAAAAAAGAAGGAACAGAGTGTTATGGAAGACTCAAATTTGGGAGGCTTTGGTGTTTGAACAATTCAATTATTATTTTAATTAATTATTGAATTAATTATAATTTAATAAAAAAAATATAAATTAATAGATAGAGTCTTTTGGAAAAAATTAAGTTGGAGTTATTGATGTTTGAACAATTCAAATATTATTTCAATTAATTATTAAAATAATTAATTTCATTCAATATTTGAATATTAGTGAAAAAAAAGAAAAAAAGGTAGAATGTGAATTTACAAAATGTTGTTGTAATAAAAGTCGATCATTTGACGCGTAATATTTTTCTTCGGTTCATTGAAGAAAAGTTCATAATACAAAATAAAAAGAAAAAGAAAAAGAGAGAGAGAGAGAGAGAGAGAGAGGACATATATAATGGGTTGTACATAAGAAAGTTACATATACCGGCACGTTCCAGTACAAGAGGAGAATTCGAACAAGCCGTGTGTGTGCTTCTGTCGTCCCGCTGTTGATATGAATAATGTATCGCGTGCTGTGTTCTATCTTTCTCTCACTCATTTATCTTTAAAAAGAGAGAGAGAGAGAGAGAGAGAGGGACAAGAAAAGAAAGAAAGAAAGAAAAAGAGAAAGGAAAAAAACTAAGAGAGCAAGGTGGATTATGAAGAAGAAGAAGAAGAAGAAGAAGAAGTAGAGAGAGGATGCGTTTATTCCGTTGCGGAATATATTATTTCAAAAAAATTTTACCGATATTCTCCGATTTCACGTAAGAGACTATAATCGTTACGAAATCATTGACTTGGTTTATTGAACATGTTTCGCATGTCATGAAGTATTTTTCAAAAATAATAATATGAAAAAAAATGTATTGTGTTACCAATGCTCCTCTCTCTCTCTCTGTTAGTAAGATAATAGCATTAGCTTGACTTAACAATAATTTACGCTAAATTTAATATTTAAATAAACGATTGATTGATTATTATATTGATTTATTAACCATATATTATTTATATATAATTATAATTGTAATTTAATTAAATATATTTAAATATATTTAATAATATATTCCAAAGAAAATAATAATAAAAGTATTATTATATACAAGGTTGCTTGTTAACCAAGTTGAATCTACGATAAATGTTGGAATGATCAATTAATCTCAGTGAACGATTAGAATCTAATCCGATTGATCTTTTAAATCCGCGAGAAAATCAAAGGATCATCGAAAGATCAAGAGAGGAAGAGAGAGGAAGAGAGGAAAAGGAGGAGAAAGAAGTTGACTGGGGGACCAAGTTCTGTCGATGAAAAGGGGGAGAAGAAGTTTAACCCTCTCTAAGTCTGGAGTCTCTCTCTCTCTCTCTCTCTCTCTCTCTTTTCTCTCTTTCTCTCTTTCTAACACAGAAAGCTACGGGAGAGAGAAGGTCAACGCACCTCAGCCAAGGACACATTCTAGACTCACACAAGCAAACATATACACTCTGGCTTGCCCTCTTCTTCGTGCACACGATGCACAAGGCGCATCCTCACACACACACACACACACACACGTGCACAAACATGTATATACACATACTGGTATACATATAATATATATTTAATACCAAGACTAAGTTCTGATATACGTTTCGTGATATATTTGCTGGACAAAAGCGGATACCACGTGCTGTTGCTGATGTTGCTGTTGTTGCTGATGTTGCTGATGTTGCTGTTGCTGCTGCCGTTTCTTCTCTTTCCTTACGAATGAAAAAAAGGATGGCGAAGCTGGCGAAGGAGTTAAGAAATAAACTGGATTTCGGGGCCCTTTCTTTTTTAGTCTCTTCCCGATCTGCCTTTTCGCAGAAATCCCAATGGGTTGGTTTTTAAGGAACACTCTCTCGAACAAAGACTTACTTCCACGTAACGTTTCTTATTCTCTACGTACTACAATCAGTACTACATCTTATCTTTTTAAGTTAAACATTTATCATGTAATCTTTCTAAATTTTATATTTAGAAATTCTTTACCTCATTATAATTCATGATAAATATAACTGGGATCAGACAAAGATGAACAACTTGTGTTATGTTATGTGATTAAATTTCAATCCTACGTCATGTGACCTTATTAGAAATGAATAACTAAATGTAATTATTATTCTAATCATTCTATGATCATCGTTAATCACTCGACAATGCATCTCTATCATTGCATTGTAATATGTTTTGACAAAAATATAATAAAAATTACAAGTTTTGATCATAGTTGAAATCTTGAAATGTTGCCAGGGTTTCTAAGCAAGAAATTTTTGTAAATAACTTCGAGTTAGAATTATAAAAAAAATATAACGGGTGTATCAGCATCATAATTGAAATCTTGCAAGGGTCCCTAAGCAAGAAATTTTTATAAATAACTATGATTTAGAATTAGAATACAAATATATTGAAAATGATTGTATCAGCATATTATTTTGTATCAACCCTTAGATTAACATCAACTATTCAAAGAATACAATAAATTTCTTAGGTTTAGTCGAGTAATGGAAAAAGGGGTTTTAGAAGGGGGGAATCATTTTGTCTTTGTCTGATGGTGGGGAATGTCTGGAAAAGCGGAATATTTCGCACGCATAACCGGGATAGCACCCGACGACGGGCTTATCGATTTCCAGAGCAGAGCTTCTACTTCAGCTATGTGTTCGTACCTGCTGCTGCTGCTGCTGCTGCTGCCCGTTTGCTGTTTCTACTTTTACTATCTCTTTTCTCTCTCTCTCTTTTTCTATTCCTTACAGTTAAACCTCATACACACAAACACATGCACATGTAATTATACTATCAAATATTTATATACTTAACTCATTGTACAAAAAAAAAGAGATCTCAGATCTCATACTTTTGTCTTACTTTGTATAATTCAAACGAACAATAGTTTACAATAGTACAAATCATAGTTCATGTTAGGTTTAATGTACCTTTTTTCCTATGATACATGAATATTTATGCTCATATATATATATATATATAGTAAAGCAGGAAGGAAACGCACGATTGATTTAAAATGAATCTTACGTCTCGGATCATGGGTTTTGAACAAACTCTAACATTGATTTACACCTTTCAAATTTACCTTTCAATTAAAATAACTATATACATACATAGACAGTATCTTAACATTTTTTTTTTTTTTATATTTGTGTTTAATTTCTTTTACTCGAAGCATTTAATTGGCATACCATGATAGAAGAAGAAGAAGAAGAAATTTCCGTCGTCGATTCTAACGGTCGTTTCCGGTGCCGTTCATCGAGGGGTGAACTACTCAAACGTCATAAATCCTCGACAAGGGAAACAACTTATACAATCCTTTATATGTGTCAGAGTATAACATAGTGTTAGTGAATTATAAAAAAAGACAAAGTTGTTCAACATGAAAATTCATTGACTAAAACAAAAAAACCCCCTCCTCCCCTTTCTTCCATCATTCACGTAGACAACCAATTTGCACTTGGGTTCTTTCAAACGTCATATTTTCTATCCTTTTGTTTTTTTGAGAATTCCATGTTTTTTTTTTTTCCATGCAATTAGAAAAATCATATTTTTTTCCCGTTCCCGTAATTTGATACTTTGTAATGAAGAAATTGAACGCACGAGTAGGTAGAATAATTTACACGTTGTTAATTGTGAAATAAGGAAAGATCAGAGTGAATGAGAGAGAGAAAGAGAGAGAGAGAGAGAGAGAGAGAGAGAGAGTTCAGTTGAAAATGAATGACCAGTTAAAGTATGGAATTTCCATCATGTAATTTCAATCTTTTTCGATTATCCTTCTATGATTCAAACGAGAATGAGTTATCACTGATTAGATTCTCGTAATAGCAATTAGCCTTTCATCTTTTTTTTTTCTTTTGTTTTTTTTTTTAACCAATGGATCGATAATATAAGCAGAAGAGTTATGAAAGAAAATGTTTAATGATCATTTATTTACTTTTTTGTTTGTTTTTTTGTTTTGTTTTGTTATTAGAGTAATAAAATCAGGTTTAATTAATCGTTGACGAAACAACCACTTGTAATTTAATTTATTTCATTTCTTTTGTATTTTTTTTCTTTTTTTTTCTTTTTTTTTTTCTTTGAAATCATACGAGGAATGAATAAATAATACGAGACAGGAAATAAAATCCTTTATATAGAAAGAGAGAGAGAGAAAAGTTATCATGACTCATATTTATAGTTGGGTCATCGCGAAAATGATAGCGCAGACTTATCACATATGCCCTGAAGAAGCTTATCTTCATTATTTTTTTTCCTAACATTCTCTTCTCAGTGGTGTGTTCCATTAAGAAAGGTCGGAGTTGATCGAGTTAAGAAACCCCCCCCCCCAAAAAAAGAAGAAATTATCGATAAGTTATAGCAATTACATTTTCTATCAATAAATACAACTATATTTCCTCTTTCTCTCTCTCTATTTTCAATTTACATATTTTTATCTTCGATAAAAAACCCCAGATATGCATTGGCGTTTAAATCAATCGATTGTGGAATTAGAAATCATTGAGTTAAAAAGAAAGAAAGAAAGAAAGAAAGAAAGAAAGAAAGAAAGAAAGAAAATAAAGTCAAGATGGAAAAACGTAATCAACCAAGTGGAACAAGAATTTTACCTTTGATTTCTCTCATACCAACTCTTTCTTTTTATTTCATATTCGCATTAGAGTCAGGGAATGACTGCATCGTGTCTTGAGGCTTATGGTGGTGGTGGTGGTGGTGGTGGTGATGGTGTGTGCTAGCTTGCTTATTGCATTCTGCAATGTGTGTACTAGGAATGGCTGTCAGTTGAGTTCTACTATCGGCAGGCGTTACGTAATCGGTGTGGATAGAGCTTACCTACGTTTTATATGGGCCAGGGACAAGCTTCGTTTCACATTGTATCCAACACAACACAGTTACAATTACTTCGTAAAGTCTAATCAGATCTATCATATTCTTTTTTTTTTCTTTTTTTTTTTCAATATTTCGAATTATTTATTTATTTAAATATTCATCGATGTTGTTTCACTTGTTTTCATTGTCTCGTTAATTAGAACAAACACGCAGAAGTTTATCAAACAACCAAACCGAAATTACGTCAGGAGTACACGTTTATATGTATGTGTGTAAAGACAAGAGGGAAGGAGGGAGAGACAGCGAGAGAGAGAGAGAGAGAGAGAGAGAGAGTAATGGCGAGGGTGTGCAGTTGCAGTTGCTGACCTGGGTTAACGGCCTGCCACGAGACACAATGCAACATTGTTTCATCCGGCAAAGTGTTCCGCCGTCGTGGCTTTACGTTTATTGCACTCTCCCTCTCCTCCCAACCGTTCACTTGGCGAAACAGGTCCCTCTCTCTTCTCAGAGTCCAGATTTCAGTTGCTTCTTTCTCTCTTTCTCTTATATTCGGCATGTGCATAGCGTTGAATCCCTTGTTTAAACAGGTTTTCGCGCTCTGTCGTCGACAGAAGAAGAAGAAGAAGAAGAAGAAGAAGAAAAGTTTTCGGCTTGTTTGGGTTTCAGGAATGGGTTGAGGGATATACCACGTGCTATTCAACATCTCTTACTTTTATTTGATACTATCTCAAGTTGGTAATTGATGTTTCAAGTCTGCTAAGAATTATATTTGCTTGTCCGATTTTCAGTAGGTGGCATAAAGTTGGGTTTTTGTTGAAAAATTTGACAAGTTGTGCAATCACGACATTTTTTTAAATTATCCATAAAGTTGAAAAAAGGTTGTAGAACGTGTATAATTTAATAAATATATACCAAAGAAAACAAAAAATAATTTAAATACGTTGCGTTTCAATCTTACGTCAAAATTGGCACGAGCTTATAAATGTATCGAATGATACGTTAGGGTTGCGTCAGGGTTTTACCTATGGGATTACATATTATTTATTCCCTTTTTAACAATAGGATAACTACACTTCCTTTTAATTCAAACGATTTCCCTGTTTTGTTATTTCTTTGCTACCATCACCATCACCATCACTACCACCACAACTACCACCCATCTGCGGAAGAAAATTGTGTATTAGTAAGTGGTAGAAAAATCAGAGCAGGTTGCACCGGTATTCCTTATTCGCGAATGCTCTTCTTCACTACCCAAGCATCGTCCTGGTAAAACGAGTTTTAAAGTGCCGGTTTTATTGTCGAGCTTACATACCGACAGCTCTCCTTAAACGGCTGAACCAACCAACCAGCCAACCAACCAACCAACCAACGAATGAACACGGGAAGAAGATCCTTTAAAGTATTCTCACTTCGATCATCATCATCATCATCATTATCATTATCATTATCATCATCATTTATTTATTTGCAAGACAAAAACATTTGCATTCCAATAATCCTGAATTCTCATTCGATTGCACCGAAAACGATTCCTGTGTGAAGAGAGTAAGAAGAAGGTAAGAAGAGAGTGAGTCTACTAACGCCCACGGAACCACGACCCACACTCAGATTAACTTTGTACCATTCAAAAAAGAAAAACGAGAAGTTAAAAGAGAATGTGTGTGTGTGAGAGAGAGAGAGAGAGAGAGAGGGAGAGACAATGGGATTCTAAACTTATGCATTGAGATTGGTATACCGTGTTACGACTATAACCAGACTATCTTCACGTTTCTTAAGGTGTTAACTGTAAGAGATACACGTGTGTGTTTTTTATTCTACGTACTGGGTGTCTCAATAAAAAAAAATTAAAAAATTAAAGAAACATCGTTCATTTCTTACTTAAGTTATTCAAATAAATTCAATAATAATGAATAATGATGCAACGTATTAAAAAATTATTGAAATAAATTATAGGAGAGAATTTCTTAGTCACATTGAGAAAATTGGTGTAGAAAATCGTGAGAGCCTTTAAGGTTCTTTCTCGAGGATAGAAGAAGAAGAAGAAGAAGAAGGAAGGTCGAAGGTGCATCGACTTTAGTCGTGAGACATCGACTTAATCGAATGCAAATACGTGCAAGTTCGTTGCTCGTGGTACCTCTCTCTCTCTCTCTCTCTCTCTCTCTCTTTTTCTTTCTCTTCTTCCGTTTCTCTTCTTATTGGTCCCTTGTGTTGTTCCATTCACAGAACTATCAGCTTTCGCTATAACTATCCTCCTACGTTTATTTTCTCTTTCTGTATTTCTTATTACACTCTCACCTTCTCATTCGTAATCCTCCTACACGTGTTGGTTTCTGCATTAGAAAAAAAAAAACACACACACACAATTATGTTTTTTTTTAAATTATTTTTTTAATTAATTGTAGATATTTCATTTGTTTTTTCAAATGATAAATGACAAATGTTTCCTTCCTAGTAGAGAATAAAAATATAAAATAAAAAAAGGGATTAAAATGTAATAATAAGATAGACATGTGTATTGTATATCTATATATACTTGACGTAACCAATAATGCAATAAATCGAACCTAATCGAGCGTATGAAAGTAAAAGAGAGAGAACGAGAGAGAAAGAGAGAGAGGAAGAGAAAGTAAAGAAGAGGGTGGTGAAAAGAGGGACCCTGTGTTTATCTAATATTCAAAGGGAAAATGTTGATAAAGGGATGGAAGAGGAATGGTTGGTTGCTTTTGGTCCTGCGGTATAGGTAGGGCCCTTAGGGAGTAGTTGATAAAGTCCAAAACTCTTATGTATATACGTGGGTGTGTATATCCGTTTGTGTGTGTGTGTGTGTGTGTGTTTTACAATTGAGAATCAACAGCCCGTATGGAATACAATTTTTAAATGAAATAAGTCTCCATATTATTTTCTTTCTTTTTTTTTTTTTTATTAAAACAAAAATGTGAAAGAAGAGAAGAGAAAAGATTTTTATTCGCATTCGAGTTTCTTAATAGATTTTAAATTATATATGTGTGAGTTTATACCTTCGGGGACCACACAAGTAGATTCCTAAAGGTCCGAATAGCAAAACACAAGAAGAGAAAGAGGAGTTCCTCCTCGTTTCGCTTGAGAAACGAGAAACGATACCAACAAAAAACTTCACCCTCCACACTTGAAAAGGGCTTGACTCTACTACTACTACTACTACTACTACTACTACTATGCCACTCTGTTGTCCATCCATCCATCCGTCTGTCTATCTATCTGTATCGTCTGTTTATCTTTTCCTTTTAGGACCAGCCATAGCAACAGTTAAAAATTGAAATAAAAATAGGAATATGGGGACTTATGGTTTTAAATATAATATGAAATCTATTTTTCTTTTTTTTTTTGTTTCTATTTCTATTTGAAAAGGCACGGGTAAAAGATAAAAATGAAAAACGAGCGCTGTACCCTTTGCCGTTACTCAAATCATTTCTTTGAAATGCAATAGAAAATTTGGAAAGACAAAACAAACAAACAAAAGAATTCTGATATAATTATAAATAAAAGCAATTTTTCATTTCGTAGATGACATTGTGGGGGAGAAGGGGGGGTGGTGTGGTGAGGATGAAGAAGAAGAAAATAATTTGTCTACATTTTCTTGATTATATTTAGAAATAATTTATTATAAATTCTCCAAATGAATGTTTATGACTCGTAAAGAAAAATATGTCAGAGTCAGTACCGTAAAGAAGTTGGTGGTACCCAATGGCGTAATGGGATTAAATGAAATAAATGGTTCACGGACTGTAAAAGAGAGAAGAAAAAAAAAGTGAACTGTCGCAAGACAGTTAAATGCAATAAACGAGCGCTAATTATAGGAACGAGATCACTTGCGCTCTAACCATACACGGTGAAAGTGTATTAGTTCTTTGAAATCTTACACGCGTTAGTTAAATTCTTTTTCTTTTCTTGAAAAGATTTCATTTGTAATTAAATTACAATTCTTGCCCTTGTTTATAAATTAAAAAATCATTTCATTATTTCATTTTTGATTTCATTTTGAAACACACGTGGTGTTTACAAACTTGTGGTGCATTTGGTAGAAAAAAATAAGGGATTTTTTTGATCAAAGCATTTGATTGATTAATTTTAATAATAAAAAGAATGTTAAATACACGTATTAAAAACCACCACACAACTACATTCAAGTTTTTTTTCTATCTGTTTCATTGATACATCGGTGTGAGATTGATTCTCTAGTGTGGGTGTTTCAAAGTTGAATTCGCGAGAAGGTCGCGGAAATAAATAGATGAAAGGCGCAAACAGAGAAAACACACAAACACACACAGAGCTTTAATTACTTAGAGTGCCTAGCCCTTTTTTCTTCTCCTTTGTTCCACCCCCCACCCTTCTTGTTCTTCCTTCTCTCCTATCTTTTTCTCATTCTCATTCTCATTCTTCTTTCCTTTCCTTTCCGACTTCGAGGAAAGTCTTTGACAACTTTCAACTCTTTCCCTCCCTTGAAATTTTAATCAGCACTCTCTCGAACGTTTTCACTCTCTCCCTCCCTCTCTCTCTCTCTCTCTCTTTTCTTTCTTTCTTTCCTAGATTCGTCGTTCTTGCGTTGAGATAAGAAAAACGGAAGGTCGAGATAAGGAAAGACGATAAGTAAAAGAAGGGTTGGAATGAAAAGAAAGAAGATATGGTGGTTCCTTGTGCTTTGAGAATAAAAAAAAATATATATATATACATACACACACGCATACTTTTATCTTCTTCTCTTCTTTTTCCCTTCTCTCTCTCTCTCTCTCTCTCTCTCTCTCTCACTCCTGTGAATATTTTACATTCTCCTCGATATCGTTTTTAGTATTTGATACTTTCACTTTTATCGTTTTTGTTGTTGTTGTTTTGTACGCATACTCACACACGTACACGTTTGTTTTTATTCGTTCATATTAATATCTGATTCCACACACCCCCCATAAGAATTCTATTGTTTTTTTTTTTTTGTAATCTCAAGATAAAAATATCAAAGATGATTAGAATAATTTTGACGACCAAGCCAGCCTCACCAGCAGCCCTTGGGTTTGAGACAAACCCGATGCCTTAAATAGGGATTAATTAGGGCTATGATTTGGATACAAGGGGAGAAACACACACACATGCATATGCACGCATACACACACCACGTTTGTAGAGAAAGATGGAGTGGTGAGAGAGGTCAATGCTTGCGTGTCAGAAATTTGGTGACACTGTTTCACTTGGGGGGTGTTGCTGGCCAATCATGGTCCACCAATTATGTATACACACATATACATATTCACGTATGTACGTGTACGTGTTATATGGAATAAATTGAAGTATGGTTGGATTTTGGATTGGTTGGAAATTCGACATGAACTTCTCTAATCGTAGGCTTTCTATTGAAATGTTATTGATAAATAGAAAATGAAGGTGGGATTGCAGGTCTTCTTCTCTCAAGCCCTTTTATGAATTCCCTTCTGAAACAACGAATACAGTAATTAACGAATTCATACTTGTTGTGTGTGTGTGTGTATGTGTGTGTGTAAATGAAACAATTTGAACACGTGTCGTGTTGTAGAAGTTACGTAAAGGTACGAAGGACACTGCAAGAGTTTACGATCTTTATGAATAATTATAATTTTTCTTTTATTTATTACATTTATAATTGCAAATTGTACTTATTGCAATTGTTAATGATATCTATTTAATTACACATTGTCATATTATATTATACGATTTATTCAACTATGTACAAAGTAAACTGCATGATCATTTACAAGGTACATAGTTTAATTAATTAATGATTTATATAAAAAAAAAAACAACAATAACAACAAATTACATTTGCTCGATCCTTCCATCAGTTTAAAATCAAATTACAAATATTACTTTTTAATTATGGTTTTATCTAGAATGTTTATTTTTCTCGTTCGAGAACTTAGCATGCGATTTAAACGAAAGGGATGGTACTGATGGTCGTGGTGGTGGTGGTATATCCGTGCAAGAAATAATAATAATAATAATAATGTAATAATAAAAAAAAAAAAAGTAAAAGAAAATAACGCCGTATAGGAGGAAAATAATAATAAAAAAAAAAAAAAGAAGTATGCGAGTAAGTTCGGAACGGAAGTGAGCGGTGTACGCCGGAAACGCCCTTTCGTTACGTCAACGTGGAACGAGCGTCTGCATCGACGCGAGCTCGTTACGCTTCCACACGTGCGTCAGTATGCGTGTATGTGTGTGTGTGTATATATGCGCGCGCGTGTACAACTGAGCGTCCCTCTTTCTCTATGTATGTGTGCGTGTGTATGTATATTTATGTATGATATACACTCACACATAAATTTTCACACTCTCACACTTCTTCCCCTTCTATATATCCGACACACAGTCAGAGAAGTGGACTCGCTACGATCTGTGGTACTAATACGAAACGGTGCCTCATCCGAGGCTATCGTGCGTTGCCACGAACTATACCGGGTGTATCCTAAAATATCTACTATCCTATTCTTTAAATTCATTTTATTATTCGATCTTATTTTAACGCTCAATATTCTTTCCCTATCAGAATTTTATCGCATTTGTAGTAGTAGCCGAAGTTCAACAGTTCAAAGTTCAATCAAAATGTTGACACAATGATTCATTGAAATTTCTTCTTCTCAAGGACGTTCCTTGACTACTACCTCCTACATCTTTTTTATTTTTCTTCTTTTTTCTCTCTCGAAATACTCGAATATTATATTGTTACATGAATTTTGATTTAAAAAATGATTTGTTAACTTGAAAAAATGATTTAGTTGAATCTCAAGTATGTTCATGCTGTGAAGTATCACCAATAGTAAATTTAGGTTTTCACAAGCTTCAATAGAAAAGAAAGCAATGAAAAGGAATCCTAGAAAGCAGCAGCAGCAGCAGCAACAGCAGCAGCAGCTTGCAGGTTTTTCTACCTGAACTCTTAATACCGGGTGATTCGAATGAAAGCAGCAAACTGTTTGTTTCTAAAACGAAGGTTATATATATGTATATATATATATATATATATAAGGGAGAGAAAATGAAAAAAAGAAAAAAAGGAATAGAGTGGGGGAAGGAACGAAGGTTCCATCGAACGGGACACTGGCAGGATAAACCGACCCTCTCTCAGTCATCGGCACCCCTCTCGAATATCTCTACCCCCTTTATCTCCCCTCCATTCCCTCACCCCGCATCTACCATCCATCCCTTCCTTCCTCTCTCTCTCTCTCTCTCTCTCATTCTCAAACTCAAACTCTCTTACCCCGACACGTAGGCACTACGAAAAGGGACCCCTACAATTCGGTTTCCATTCCAGTCTTCTTCGTGCCCTGCCATAGAATAGATAGGACGTGTTTCTATGGGGTATACGTGAAAAAGTGG
Source organism: Polistes dominula (assembly GCF_049000335.1). NCBI lineage: Eukaryota > Metazoa > Arthropoda > Insecta > Hymenoptera > Vespidae > Polistes > Polistes dominula. The sequence continues at coordinate 530,431 of NW_028301061.1, read as the reverse complement.
AACTAAACATTTCCCGTAACCTAAAAGTCTATCTAGATTTATTCAAATATACAAATTTAGAATTGTCATTTACTCGTATTATACCCGGGGAAACACCATAATTATCTATCGTGGGGAAAAAATCATTTGGAAAGAAGTTTTGGATTGCAGTGTGTGTGTGTGTGTTTTCTCTGTGATTTTAAATATATATATATATATATATACACAAGTGTGTTCTAACAAAATTGGTGTGATATTTTTGATGCTAGTATTAGTACTAGTAGTATTCTTATGCTGTGAAAATATTTCTTATATTGAATAACAAAAAAACAAAAAAAAGACTGAAATTATCTACCTCAATTATAAGAATTCTTATATAATCTACAAAAAGATTTTGTCAATCTAATGTTTAATGATAATTAATGAAAAACGAAACAATTTGTGTTAACTTAATCAAAGTTTTTTGGAAAAAAATATATCGAAATACCGGTTTAATGGGATGTTGAGATACCAGTATAAGTGTCCCAGCTGTGTGCCCTTCTGATAGGGTTCCAGAAGAAAATCTAAACACACTTTGGAAGAAGGGGGAATAATATAATTAAACGGGTGTACACCATTAATTTCGTATTATCATTGTATATTCTACAAGGATCGTGGCATGTACATGTAAGTACATTTTGTTTTTGTTTGTAAATTGAGACACATCAGGGAAAAATCAGAAATGTGTTGTCATTTAACATTTTGAAAAGATTCAATCTTTTTAATCCCTTTGGTCAATTCACAATGACCAAACTCTAAGCGTTAGATTATTATTTTCTTATCCAATTTCTTCTCTCTACCAATCCATAATTTGTTATAGGAAAATAAATATTCGTTGTCAAAAAAAAAAAAAAAAGTAAAAAGAAGAAAGATAGGTATCTTAGAGAGTACCTTCTCAAATCCCATGAGTAGTAATCTGCGATCTTGAGGGTCTTGACCTCGCATGTAATACGGAATTCGAAACACGTAGTAGAGACTGAAGATAAAAAAAGAAAGAAAAAGAAAAAAAAAACAACAAAAAAAGGGAAAAAAGATCCCCTCCTCCTGCTGCTGCACCACCTCAATCCTTCCTCCGTGGTCCTCTGAAAAAAAAAAAAAAATACAAATATAATTGTCTTACATATTTACATTTTGGCTACTTGCCCTAACATTTCTTTCTTTTTTTTTTTTTTCATATATATGTATTTGTATTTGTAATTACATTTATCAGTTGTGTTTTTGTTCATCCAATATTCCATCTCCTCTTATTCCATACCACGAAGAAAATATGTTTAATCACTCGTGATAATTATCACATCCATGTTATATTGAAAGTTGGAATGAAAGAAGGTGAGTCTTGGGTCTTTGGTAGTAGTGATGGTGGTGGTTGGTGGTGGTCATATCGTTTATTTACGAAGACATTAACGCCAACGGAAATAGGAGAACCGACGGGAGCGGCTTTGGCGACTGAGGGTCGCCGTAAGTGCTTGGCTAACGACCTGGCCGATATGCACATTCGTTAAAAGGTCCATCCTCGTATGTATCCTTCGTCCTTTTCTAACCTTTTTCTTCTTCTTCTTCTTCTTCTTCTTCTTCTTCTTCTTCTTCTTACTTGTTCTTATGCTGGTTGCTTGCAACGTGCGTTCCATTTAATTGCGAACCGGCCCTGTGATTCTCTTCCTCTTTCTTTCTCTCTTTCTATCTATCTATCTATCTGTCTCTCTCTCTCTCTCTCTCATATTTTTTTTCTCTTTCGTTTAACTCGAAAGTCATCCTCTTTCTTTCTCTTTCTATCTCGTAACGCTTGAAAGTCAGGTTCACTGTATACTCGTTATAAATGTGTGCATGTGTGTACACCTTGGTTAGAATCCTGTGCCACCGGTCCCACTCTCTTCTTTTATGGGATGGGCGGAGGGGGGTGGGAGGGATATAACCATCTCTTTCTATTTCTTTCAGTTTCAATATTCTCACGCGAGAGTTTGTCATTTTTTGTTTTGTTTTGTTTTGTTGTTGTTTATAATAAAAGTCTTTTTCATCTAATTTTTGATTCGTAATTATATCATTGATCATTTATTTAGATGAATTCGTAAGAAATAGTTGAATTAAATTTGTTTGATTAAAAAGTTGGAGAAAAAAAAATAAAATTGTAATGGTTCAAAAGGGCCATTATCAATTCTTTTTTCGTCCCTTTCGTTCTTTTAAAAAGATTTGAGAACTCGAGACAGTGGCAAAGTACTACTTCTTTCCTCTCGTTCGATCTGTATGCATAATCAAATACTTATTTTCAAATGCCTCTTTTCTTATCTTTTTTTTTTTTTACTAACAGTGGTAGTTATCTTCCTCTCTCTCTCTCTCTCTCTCTCTCTCTCTTTCTTTCTCTTGTATTTAAGAAAATTAACATAAGAGAAAGATTTTCAAGGCACTCAGCATTTTTTTGTTCTCTCTCTCTCTCTTTCTCTCTCAAGTATGTCATTATCAAATAAATAAATGCAATGGCACTTGAAATATATCCTTTCATATTTATCACACACACACAGACACACAGACATAAGAGTTTTCTTTTAAATCAAAAGACATAAGAAATGTTTCATCTTTATTACCAAACCTTTCTCCTTCCCCCATAAAAGTAATCGAGAACCCTATGAACTTTTAACTTTGGTACAATTCAAACTGAAAACCAATTCACTAAACAACACTTGAGAACTTAGATCTCTTTATTTATTTCTACGATTATGTAGAGTTAGTTTCATGCTCGTTTTCACGTACAAACACCCCCCATGAAAGTATATTTTTCCATTGAGAAGGATATATAAAAAAAAAAGAAAAAAAAAAAAAAAAGAATGAGTATTCCGATCACATTGGTCAATCGGATTTCTGATTTCCTATGGGACTTTTCTGGGAAATAAGCACAGGGTCGATCACACTTTTCTTCCTTGGGTCACATCTTCTTCTTCTTTTTTTATTCTTCTTTTTTCTATTTTTTAATTTAACTTTGAATATTTCTAATCCATCGTAAAAACTTGTATTTTCAAGGTAGCTTTTCGATTTTTTTTTCCTTTTTTTCATTTCATTTGAAAATTGGTCATATGATTTTATTCATCTGCACATGTTGGGCCTCTTTTGTATCTTTTCAATTTAAATGCTTTTACAAAATTCTTCTTTAGAAAGTTTTACTTTTATAAAATTCTATATTGACAATCTATTGTTTTCTAGGATATAATATACAGGATAATAAATAAGTTTGAACAATAACTTTTACGATCCTTGAAAGATCGATTATATCCTACAAGAGGAACATGACAAATTTGTTGAAAGGAAATGAATACCAAAAAAAAAAAAAAAAAAAAAAACACAACAACGACAAAAAAGATGTTTATTTGAATTTCTAACGGTGTAAGAGTTCACGTTGTTAGGGGGGGTCATAGTGAAATGTCTTGTTGTTCCTAGATGAAAAAAGCTTTGACTAGTCGTGAAGATAGAAGTTCGATTTACGAGTAAGTTTGAAAAGATGAACAAAACAACCAAAAGTAGAAAGAAAAAAGAACAAATGAATAAAAAAATTTCTGAAAGCTTAGAGGAACAAGACAAGGATAGGAATACCTGTTCTCCTACGCTACCTTTCCTTCTCTCTCTCTCTCTCTCTCTCTCTCTCTCTTTTACTGAGGTAATAAACCATCGAAGGAGGAGTTGTGCTATTGTACACCAAGCATAGTCCGTTATGACAGTTCCGTGAAAGTAACAGTAGTTTTGCAGGCTCGTGTAAACGAGTACCTTCCTACCAACCTTCTAAAAAACCTTATCCTTAAGATAACCCAACGTAAACCGTCAAATTATAAATCCTTTATGATCTTATCTTTTGACCCTTCCCCCCTTAACATCTCACCATACCATTTTCATTGCACACCAATGCATTTTCCTATCAAATTATTTTCTTTTACCCTTGTCAACAAGTTAGATAAAGTGTAGCTAAGGTTTTATAATTGTTGAACAAAAATATCTGTCAATTGAATTTTTGAAAAATCATTCAAATAAGGGTTCGTTCAAATTGAAATTATTTTCATTTCCAATATGGTTATTATAACAGGACAGTCATGGGTAATTAAGGTAGAGGGTCGTGTCTCTAAGAAGAATAAAAGACTAAATGAATAAGGGATGACCCTTTTCTTTTCCTTGTTTTTTTTTTTTTTTATTTTCTTTCGACCCTTCCTTTCAAACTCTCAGTTTTATTGGCATCACAGTCAAAAACGATCGATTTTTATGGACAATTTTAAATTGGACTTTTGATAAGAAGAAAATGTGTTAACCACCTGTAATGGATTTGATTTGATTTGATGAAAACATCATAAAATTTGTGTTGTTTTATTAATAAGATTATTATTATTATTATTCAGTTACCTTGCTCGATTTTGAGCCACCAACGAAGAAAACCTTGGCCCTTCCTTCTCTCTCACCTTTTTTTCTTCCTCTTGTTCTTCTTCTCAAGTAACACCTCTCCACATATTCGCCAAAAGGGTTACCCAGAGATTCGAAAGTTGATACTTTTCAGAACTCCTCACAGCTTTTCGTGTGATGAAAAACGAAGGTGAAGATTTGTAAACTGATATATTATATGTCCCCTTTAATGTTACAATCTCACAATCATACATTATTCATTTATTCAAAACAAATAATACTAGGCGAAGAATATTTTTAAATAATATACAAAAAGAGATACACAACAATATAACATTGAAATGATCAATTATGTATTAGAAATATTAATAAATGTACTCGTATGTATTTATGTTATCAATAATTATTATCTTAATATATATACTTCTAAACTACTGAACCAATTTTAATCAAATTTTGCACACTTTGTGCAGTATCATTCAACTTGAAAGATAGGATAGTTTATATCTCAATTTATTGCGAATTATTTGATTGTGAGCCACAGCAATGTGTGGCGGGGCACCCCTAGTGATATATATATAAAAATGACGTTATTTGTAATGAAAGTATATACTTGTTTCTCTATATCACTAGCTTCTTTCATCATTATATGGTATACATAAGAAAGAAAGAAATAAGTGTGTACATATATATATATGTGTGTCACTCTTACATTACTAAAAAGAAAAAGTAACTGCTCGGTTTTCTTGTGATGCAATCGAGAACTAAAGAATTTTCTTGACTAACCTTCTTCTTCTTCTTATCCTCGATGAATCCTCAGACTAAGGAAGAATTATTTTCAACGATAAATGAAATTAAGTATGTCAAGGATCTTTTATACAGATACAAACACATACACACATACACAGTTATACAAAGAAATACTTACTGTCATTCTGTTGATAGATTCGCATTTAACAATTTTTTTTTCAAAGTGTTGTTGAATATTTCCAAACAATATTTTCCAGTATATCGAATATATCTTTTAACAACTCGTATATATCAAAAGAAAACCAGATGGATGCTTTTATGGGTTGTCCATAGAGGATATCCAGTAACGCTTATGTTAAAGGTCTGCTTTTTCTTTCTTATGGTGTAGGGAATAGAAGTATTTCCTAGTTGAAAAAAGAAGAAGAAGAAGAAGAAGAAGGGGGAAAAAAAAAGAAAACCTGTCAAACGTTCGTTTCAACAAGGGGGTTGGTTGACTATGCTCGGATTAAGTTTCTTATTTCTATTGTTAATACAGGATGTCTCTGAACTAACCATTATTATAATACAACAAATCACATATCTCTAAGATCTATGATTTTATTTATTTATATTTATTTATTTTTTTTTTATTTAATCAAATCTATACGCCTGCAATGTTGAAATTGTTGAACAATAATTCAACTACAAAAGAAAACATTTTTAGAAAACATTTTGAAATGAAACAAGATGTACGTAATTTTTCGGATCACCCGATATGATATATTTCCTACCCTTAGAAAAGAGAGAGGAGAAGATATTCGCTTAAGGGCATGGGTTTTGTTAGAAGGGAAACGATCGTTTTGTTCACGAATAAATGTACCTTTTGTCGAATACAAGCCTCGTTAATTTTTATCTTGATTTTTCCTTTTTTCTTTTTTCTTTTTTCTTTTTATAATACGAAGATATCAATGTCTTTGTTAATTAAAATATAATCTAAATATTTTCCTATACATATATATATATATATATATATATATATAATTTTTGTTCTTTTAGATATCATCCTGGACCCTTTATTTATCTTTCTCGTTAGTATCAAATTACTCGACGTCATTTAACGTATCAATTAGTGAAAAAAATTGCTCAAATTTGCTATATGATATGTACCTGAACAGTAGAAATTATATTTTTAAACGATAAGAGAGACTAGAATAGATGTATATATGTATATATCTATAGATAGATAGATGGATAGATAAATGGATGGAACGGATAATAGTGGCTTGGTTTCACTCAAGCAGACATAATTAATTGCTTTCGTCGATCAGTTACAGGCATATATCATTTAAGCCGACCTATACTAAGCCATATATTAGATTAATAGACAAAATGCATTGCACTGTCCAACCACCAATAACCATAGACCAATGCTTACAATCTTCCAGTATTCTTTAACACGTTTGTCGCCCAGCCAGTTTCGATTGAGTTTCTTATTAGGCCCAAAATTCAACTGTCGGCGTGTCGTAACGTAAAAAAGCGATAAGTAGAAATATCAATAATGCAACCCGAATATTAGATTGTATTTATCGAAAATAATTTTGTTTAGAAATGGGAAATGTGAAAAGTATTTTCAACTAAAAATACTATCAACTTCAAAATAAGAAGAGTGTCACCGTATACAGTGACAGGGCCCCTTGGAAAAGCATGCATGGCGACGAACGTGTTAATTATTATTAAATTTATTGAAACTTTTGTATATTCATCAAATACAAACTTCTTTTCAAATGATGAAACAAACAAACAAACAAACAAAAATAAATAATACATTTTGTAATAGTTTTCATCCCCCTACCCCTACCCTTCTATTATTACCACAATCAAATACTAGGAATATATTTGTTTTACATTGGTATTTCTTTCCTTTTCTTTCACATTAGATTGAAAATTAAAAATCAAATCGTTCTAGTACTCCAATCATCATCATCATCATCATCATCATCATCATCATCATCATCATAATTCTTTGAATTCTTAACGAAATGAATTGTTCAAATGGATTGATCTGAAAAGGTTCAAACCAAGTACTACGATTCAATGTATTATTGAGTATGTATGAGTGAGAGAGAGAATGGCTAATAGAATCATTGTTTATTGGTAACGATAATGACGTTTAAATTGTACCCGCAGGCAATGAGATTTGCTTTTGAATGCTTGGCAGCTGTTCAACAACCTGCATTGAAATATCGTTGATCAAGAAAAAAAATAAAAAAGAAAAAAATAAATAAATAAAACATGTTAACGTTAAACAATTCTCATTATCATTTTGATGGACACATCCCTTAATTAGTTCTCCACCAATAAAACTGTATAACAATGTTTTTTTTTATTATTATTATTATTATTATTTTGTTGAATTTGATGATGATTAACATTTGACGATGTTAAAATGTGATGTTGAAATTTTTAGAATTGAATATTACTGATTCGATCGGGTAAAATTGGTTGAGATTTCATTGACAGGGAAAGGAAGGTACGAAAGTAACATTGGAAACCTTTTTCAGTAGCTAGGCTAAGGCTCAAGCTGCTCCTCCACCTTGCCTCCTGCCCTTTTACTACCAACTCACCCTTCTTCTCTTTTTCTCCCTTTTATCAAAAGTTTCTTCCAGCCCCCTTTTCTTCCTGCAAGAAAGAGAGAGAGAGAGGGAGAGAGATCCAGCTTCGATGAACCTACGGCCTAGCAATTTCCCAGCAAATAACCTCGACCTTATGCCAATCTTCTTGGATTTTCCTTTTTGACCCTGTACACTTTGCTCATCCTCCTCCTCCTCTTCTTCTTCTTCTTCTTCACGATTCGATCCTTTTTATCACAAAATTAAAATAAAAAGATACGAACGATTGTAATTTTGATTTTTTGTTTATCGCAAAACGAAAGGTTGAACGTCAGTCGTCGACACCTGACATGGCAGATAAAAATGTAGGGGTTTGTTGGTTGGTGGGTGTACTTTGAACCCTCTACCTCGCGAATCTGAAATGACCGATTTACAGAATAAAGGGCTTGAATTTGTGCGTACGCCATTGTGCGTACGCAAGCAGCAAGCAAGCTCGCGTGACCACGTCGAGAATGAAAGGAGTGAGTGTAGGTCAGTTATCGAACGTGTCCGAAAGGATGGACGAAAATGTTCTGTGCCAAATCATAATCTGGCCTTGATCTTTTCCCTGCCAAAAAAAAACCCTCAAACAAACATTAAATTGATTTTTTTGTCTATGTGTGTGTGTGTGTGTCCCTTTTATCGATCCTTTCAAACGTTGAAATATTCCAAATGATTTTTCTTTGATAACATATTAGTATTATTATTATTATTATTATTATTATTATTATTGTGACGTATGGCATATTTTAAGTGGATCAAAAGAAATAAAATGGAATAAAACATATAAATAAAAAAAATAAAAAAAGGGATTACCCTTCGTGTTCGTAAAAAAGGGAAGAAACATTCGACAGGATTACCGGTGAGCTTTCAAGTCCTGGCTTTCGATGAAAAATTTAACGAAATTGATGGGAATCGACCGGTGCGCGAAAAAGGGAACAGAGAAACCCGTCTCTGGCCTTTTTTTCTTTTTTTTTCTCTTTCTCCTCCTCCTCCTCCTCCTCCTCCTCCTCCTCTTTCTACGAACGCGGGAAAGGACATAGGGAACGAAAAAGGAGGGTATTTTCAAGATGGCCGTTCTTTCCCTTTTCAAAAGTCTCTCATGCAGCATCTATTCATCTTATGGTTATAGACATGGAAAATATCGATGGAAAAAAGGGCTGCAATCGATTGGAAAAAGGATGAAAAAAAATTGTTTTAGAATTTTTGATTAGGATACAAAAAAAAAAAGAAGGGGGAGTGTATAAGTAAGTCCTACCCCAATAGGGATGATATAGTCTTAGGTAATAATCAAGAATTACCCTTTTAGCGATAACTTGGAAAATTGTTACCTCTTCTTCTCCCCATCTTAGGATGCATGAAACGTTGAATAAACTAAAACAACAACTACTCGTCAAAGTTCACAAATTATATGGTTGAACATGAATTTTCTTTTGCATCGTACAAATTTCTTATTATTCCTTTTTCTATTGTTGTATTATTATTTCTACTCTCACTTGATGGTTATACTTTTATTACATTTCAAAACGAATTTTACCATGAGAGGATACCACATATAGACTCGTCGTTATCCGCAGACTTTCAACAGTGCTCTCTCTCTCTCTCTCTCTCTAGTAGTTTCTGAGCAGTGAATATAACTCAAGGTATTTAGGTGAGCATGCATTTCCGCCGTCCTGTGCCAGACAAAGAGAAACAGAGAGAAAGAAAGAGACAGAGAGTGAGAGAGAGAGAGAAATTTAAACACCGTAGAGTTACATTATACTGTTTTTTCTCAACAAAACTTGATACACTATAGTGTTACATCCTGTGTGTTATATATGCTACACAAACTAAAAACACCGTGTTCTCTAACATTTCTTATTTCTTTTAAAATAAAAACACACACATACATTTATTTGCATAAATTATTCATCCATTATATTCCAACAAATTTTCCACACACACAAACACAAAGGCATGTTAGTGTAAACCATAAGGGAAAGAAGAAGTGTGCAACATTGATAGATAGAAATGGTAAAATTGTTGGATAGAGGAAGAGGAAGCAAGTAAGTAGACAGGGTTAGAATGATATCTGACGAGGAGAGAGAGAGAGAGAGAGAGAGAAAATACATGGATCGTCGGTTGCTTTGGTGGGGATGAAAAAAAAAAAGCAGGGCGTGGGGTGATGGGGAGAAAGAAAGATAGAGATAGAAAAGAGAGTGAAAGAGGTGGAAAGGGAGGAAGGGAAATTGGTAGAGCGAGTGCAACAATAGAAGACTGTACAAGCCAGAGAATAGTTGTAGTAGTAGTAGTAGTAGTAGTGTTCCGCAAAGAGAGACGGAGATAGAAAAATAGAGAATGCTTTTATGTATATATGTGTGTGTGTATATGTGTTAGAGTAAAGTATGCTCTAGCTGTAATAGTGAGGGAGGAAAGAGCTAGATCGAACACGGATAGGAAAAGAGAAGAGGGATATTTCTATGTGTATGTGTGTTAAAAGAGGAAGGAGAGAGGGCGTGAGAGAAGAGAGTGAGAGAATCCAAGCTTCGGTGCATCCCCGTTCAGAGGAGCCACCTGCAAGGTGGATTTTAAACAAAAAAAAATGCAACCTTATGTCTTTTTAAACATTTTTTTTGTTTTGTTATAATAATAAACAATAATTTATGTGCAATGTAATAGGTTTAACTATTGCATCTTTGAATAATCATTGAAAGATGTCCCACTCTCTTTCTTTGTATGTTTGTATTGTATGCTTGTGTGTATGGTAAATGCAATTTCTAATGAAAGTAAGAGAGAGACGATGGATAGAGGATGGTCATTGATAATTGCCCAGTTAGGTTTGTTACGAGAACGTCACGTTGGCCCATTTCAAATTCATCTCATGTTTCGATCGAGGTTGATCGCGTTTCTTGACCTTTCGCACGTTCAATGAATATTACCCTTTCTCTCTCTCTCTCTCTGAACAGTACTATGATACTACTACTACTATTACTACTTAACAGATGTATATATCATTCGTGTATTTAGATCATCCTTCCTCTTGACAAATACTATAAATAAAATACAAATAATGAAATAGTTCATTAGACAAATATAGAAAACTAAGACAATGTTTTGAACTGTGAACCCTTGTAAAAATGAAATGAAACAACGTTTTAGAAAATGATAGTAAAAAGTGTGAAGAAACAAAACAAAAAAAAATTAAATGTAACATCTTTGATTATAATTTTTTGGGGTCATCGAGGTCATCGGAACATTCTTCCGGTGCAGCTTTAATGAACGCTTCATCTCTCTTTCTATGTTATATACTGTGTATTTATGTGTGTGTGTATGTGTGCGCGCGCTGGGCGCACTTTCCCCTCGCTGTGGCCGCGCGGTGAAGTGCGTCGTTGCGTAAACGCAATGTCGGAATCGTAATGTGGAAAGGTCAGTGTCTTTCTCTCACCGTGACGTCGTTCTCTCAATGTATATCCGCGCGTTTGTGTAAGTACGCGCGAGCGCAAAACATCGAGTAGCTGATCTTAAAATATCCAATACCAGTCCTCTGGTAAAAGCGAGATGGAAGATTTATACCCATCCCACCCCATCCCCCCCCCATTTTTTTTCTTACGAAAGATCAGCAATTTTTTATTTATTTCTCAAATAAAATTATATTAATATTTATTTGTTTAACAAATGATTAGATCGAAAGATAATCGTTGCACGAATTAGGATTCAGTTAGTCTGGGTCTCTCTCTCTCTCTCTTTCTCTCTCTTTTTCTTTTCTTTCGTTCTTCCTGTTGTTGCTGACTGGCCAAAGGCTGCTTACTCGTGTTCTCTCTCTCTCTCTCTCTCTTTTTAATTTGGAGCATAAATCTGGGGAAAAGAAAAAAAAAGAAAAAAAAGGATGTTGCCCTAGGCAACGAGAGAGTCGGTAGGCAGCTACATGATGAAGAGAGAGAGAGATAGAGAGAGTCATTGCAAGGCAATTGGAAATGTCTGGCCTCATAATTAGGTTATCCCAAGTTGGGTTAATAGGATTACCCATAGAACGTGATCGTGTAATTTCCTGTAAACCTTGCCCCAATCCGCATCATCCTCCCTCGCAAACAACACCCGTATAACTATTTTCAATTTTTCCCCTGATTTTACGAAATGAAAATGAAATGAAAACGAAATGAAACAAATGATTATTTATATTTTGTTGAATTTGTTCACAGTGGAGTAGCAGTCTCGTGCGGAGAGTGTAGCAGTAGTGGGACAAGCGACATTACTGAACCAGGTTCGCCGTGTAGTACAAGCAGCGACGAAGGTGTAGCAGCATTAAGGGGAGCATCAGCAAGCCCATTACCAAGTTTGCCCAAGCTGGCGCCATCCTCGCAACTCGGTACCAGGCCCCAGTGGCCCTGGACCCCGCTATTGGCGGCAACGGCCTGTTCGACTTATAAGAAACTCAAAGGGGAACCCGAAGCGGGTACCTTGCCTAGGTCCGGTGCAGCCGATCCAACTTCGCGAGGATCGTCTAAAGCGAACAGTAATAAACCAGTTGGTATTATTCATCATAACGAATCCTCATCTCAAGGAAAAATCACCGAGTATTTTAAATCCCAAATCAAACCATCACAATCTAAAGTGAGTTATTTTTCTTTCAACTATACTATCATTTCATGATTCGTCATTAGTATTATTTTTCTGTCTCAACAGCTGAAAAAGACGTCGGAAACAATGTCGGTACTGGTCGCTAAAAGTTCCTCGGAATTTCGAAGGCCACCAACCGTTCAAAGGAACAAAGGTGGCCTTGCCAAATACCTCGGCACCGTTTCTAATCCTCGTACCACGCAAACTGGCAAGGATTGGGATATTAGAACTGTTAACATGTCGCCGCCACCGCCTATTAAGAAAACACCACCAGTCATCGTGCCTAGGACCAACGCTAAAATAGATAAAAAATTAACAAAACCTCTGCCAAGTTTGCCTATCTCCAACGAAGTTCTTAAAAATATACCACCCTGCAAGATCTCCTCTCTAAGGTTATTTTCTTTATCATTTATTCTCCAAAAAGAAAACTCGTACTATAACACAATTTGTTTTATATAAACGCGAATATTGATGAACATTTATAGGCTTACTTCGGAAGCAAGTCCAAGCTCGATAAAACCGTGTTCACCACCTTCAACGCCAATTGCCAACCCTCCTACAAACGATTACAAAGGGTGTATTTTAAATTCGAAACCTCACGTCAACGAGAACAATAATTTAACGAATGGATGTCCAACCTTACTTGGTTTCTTACGATCTCAGAATAGTCAGGGCCCGTTGTCCAGGTTATCGTCAGTTGAAAATGAAAAGAACGAAACTCAAACGTTGCAAGCTGATGAAGAAGATGTTGAAGAGGAAGAAGATGATTCTAGAGGCAGTGAATCAAAGACAACACTTTCACCAATTTTGTCAGCACCTACAACGATACGTTTTCCTGCTAGGGCACCTGAAAAGGATAGGTCGCAGCATGCGGATAGTGGGATTTGTCGATGGGACAAGTGCGAAGCTAGTTTCGAATCTAGCACTGGTCTTTTAGAACATCTCCAGGTATTATATTCATGGTCAATCTTCAACAACAATTTACATTTAATTGTTAATCATTTAAATTGAATTAATATTCTTACTACTAGGTGGCTCACATCAACACGCAAACTGGTGGAGACAATTTTGTTTGTCATTGGCTGGGTTGTAAAGTTCAAGGAAGAACATCCTGTTCAAGAAGATGGCTTGAAAGACACGTACTTTCTCATGGCGGAAACAAACCATTTCGGTGTATCGTCGATGGATGTGGCAGTAGATTTAGTTCACAGGTATAATTTCGTCCACCAGTTTTGTTGTTTTTTTCAAATGAAATAACGAAACTAATTGGATGGCACGAAAAGAAAAGAAAAAAAAGAAGCTTTTTTTAATCGTCCTTTTAGAGAAGCAGCCTGTTGTCTTCTAGAAGGAAGACTAAAACCTCTCTGTTGGTATTGAAACATTCTTTCGATCAGATTTCGTTTAATATTCTTCGATAATATTCTTCGCTTCGTCAATTGTGTAATATATATTCAACTATTATGAGAAAATGTTTAATGGGATTAATTCTTCCTCAGAAGACCAGTCAACTCTCACGATCAAAAAATAATTGTTCTTTCCCCCCCCCCTGTTGAACATTCGAAGATTTGTCTCTCGTATCGTTTTTAAGTCTCTTCGTGTTAAGAAGAAAGATGTTTGCATCCCCTTCAACAAGTCTCCCCCCATATTTTACTGCCGTTCGGTATATCGATGGACTTTTTCTCAGCCATTCACGTATCTTTTTTCAAAACAATCAAAAAAAAAAAAAAAAAAAAAAAAGAAACGATAATCGACGAAATATGCCCAAAAAATAATCGAATACGAACTAATCATTTACCTTGTTCTTTGTCGTCGAGCATTCATCCAAATGATGGTCCCTAACTTGGTGGAAAAACATCCTGGTCAGACGATGTGTGTTTCTATTGTATCTGTTAAAACTTTATCCTTGATCTCTTTTGGGTAATGTATTTTACGTTATAAAAAAAAAAAAAAACGAAAAAAAAAAACAAAAAATCTGGAACAAGGAAAAGAAGGACGAAGACCTTTCTCCCCTCCCCCTACTTCGAGTGATATTCTTAAAAAGTGATTCGAATAACTTGACAATGTGTTATATTAAAGATTGACAATCAGTGTATTTTGAACGCTATTGAATATTGTTAATTGTAAAATTGGTCATATTGTTATTATTGTCATCGTTCATCCGTGTCGGTTAAGTACCAAAGAGATTTCGTTAAAATTCATCTCTACGTTGTTAGCCATCTTTTCGATAAAATCAATGTTAATAATAATACTCTTCTAAATTTAGTGTCACGCTAACAGAACAAAATCGGGGATGGAAGAAAAGTCTTTAGTCTTAACCGTCCCTGGTGTTCCTGACACGTCGAGCAATGTTCTTCCTGGACATTTTCCAGTGACAGCTGAAACCACTTGTTTTATTATCTTCCACCCGATAATATCAAAACCCTGGAAAAAAAGGGTTCACTCAGTTAGGAATTTGTTCTATTTTCACGAAAGTATTAGATTTGAAAAAACAACAAATATTTGGAATGTTTAAAATCACATCGTCGTTTATCCAACTTTCCTCTGCATCAGACGCAAATTTGTCATCATCTTTTGTCGTTATGCTGATAAATGAGTGTATTTGAGAGAGAAAGAGGGAAAGTATATACATCTATATATATATATATCTATTCAAATCTAACTTCCAGGCAGGCCCTTTAATCTTGTTGGATGAGGCTCTCTCTGGAAAATGCCGGACTTCTTAAAATTCTTACGCTTTACGAATCACTTTACAGACAACCTTGGAAAGGCACGTTAATGGCCACTTCAATCAACCCGAAACAAGTAGCAGTAGCGGAAGGAGGAGTTGCGAAAATGGTGGCAAACTTGTCAGGAGGAATGGAAAGAGATTGAGATATAGAAGACAACCATGGTCTGGTAAGTAGTTTAACAATTTTCCTAATTCCAACTTTGTAATAAATCCTAAATTTGTCTTTTTGATATGTTTAGCACGACTGTTCGATTATTTCGACTCCGGTGTCATGGAAGGTCTTCAACATAGATTATTTGAGCTGGCCAAAACAAGAACGCAAGGTCGGTTAGCTGAAACGCCTGGAGATTCGATGGCCCTAACTAGTCAAGTAAGTTCAATAGGAAAACGACCAAGTAATCAAATAAAAAGACAAAGGTTATAATTATTGAATTTGATTGATAGGTATTAGCAAGAAGAGTAGAGATGGATGGCAAAGTTAAAGTCCTTTTACGATGGTATCCTCAGGACATGTAAGTATTTCCATTCAAATTTGTCAATCTAATGAAATTCCACATATATATTAATTGAATGATTTGAATGATTTGTTTAGAGAACCAGACGAATGGGTATTAGAATCTGAAGTACAAAGCACAAAACACGTAGAAATACGTAAAATAGCTAGAAAATATCCTGAAGAAGTTAGTCTAGCGTTATACCCAGCAATGCACGGTGGTGTACCACCATTAACAAGAATAAAGCAACGTCGAAAATCAGTTAAGAATTCGTGATAATGTCTCGAAATGAAGATTATTGGAAACCAATAAACAAAAAATTGACTAAGAAGGAAAGGAAGAAGATAAAAAAAAAGATGAAGAAAACCGAATGAAGTTTAAACACATGGACGACATGACGGGGTCCAGAAATATGTGTGATAATAAGAAAAAACAGAAGGAGGAGCCTGGATAGTAATAATAATATTAATAATAATAATAATAATTATAATAATTATAATAATATTAATAATAATAATAATAATAATTGGAACACCTGTGAAACCATATGCCGTGGCGGTATAAACCGAAGTTAGACGAACGAGAACGAACGAACGAAGAAGAATCGAATGACATGACCAAAGCTGCTGATTCCGCAGTACAAGAAACTCGGAGAGCAATAGTAAACAATTACCCTAATATGAAAAAATGAAAGAAAAAGCAATGATAAAAACGAAGAAGAAGAAGAAGATAATACATTCTAATATATTTAGCCTAAATAAAAGAGAGAGAGAGAGAGATAGAGAGAGAATCCTTTCTTAGATCTCATGTATGATGGAAATTCATCGTTCAAGAATTTGAGGATGGTAGCTCAATTTACCTGTTTGAGAAAATAAAGAGTCTCTTTATCTTTTTTTAAGAGATTCTAACAAGAGAGAAAGAGAGAGATAGAGGGAATACACACAAGCGGCCTCGGAAGAGCTGGGCTTGGGCCTCATAAGTGCCTCACCGTGGATACGTTTTATACTACAACACAATGTCGTTTGAACACAAATATGAAAAAAAAAAAACAAAACAAAAAAAAATTGATTAATGTGAACAAGAAGAATAGATGAACATGAACAAAATAAAATAAAATAAAATAAAATAAAATAAAATAAAATAAAATAATAATAATTAAAAAGATAATTAAACAAAAAAAAGGAAAAAAAAATGGAAAAAAATGAAGAAACAAAAAAAGTTCATCGTCAGACGAAGCAACGTAAAACGTTGACAGTATGAGTGATATTATTATGATGGTTCGAGCGAGATATATTAAGAGAGAGAGAGAGAGAGAGTGAGAGAGACATTTTTTTTTCTTCTAAAAAAAAAAAAAAAAATTAATTGACGACGATGACGAAGTTAGTTAATGAAAATGAAAAAGAACAAAAAAAAAGAGAAAAATGGTGGAAAATAATAAGGAGATAATCACTCTGGTGGCCTTAGGAATCAATTAATATCTAACACCCGGCCCCTTGGCACTTCCGGGCACTGTTACTACTACTACTACACTACTACTACTACTGCTAACTACTAACTACTACTATTACTACTACTACTACTACCACCTAAACTACTATTCACAACTATAGTACTACCACGACGATTTATATATATATAAATATATATTTCATCGTTTTCTTTTTTTTTTCTTAATTATTGTGAAAAAACGAAAGCATCGTCTTTAAATAATCCTTTGACCAATTAACTGTCAAGAAGAAAAGAAGAAGAAGATGAAGAAGAAGAAGAAGAAGAAGAAGAAAAAAAAAACAAAGTTAAACAGAAGATAATGATTGCATTGAATAAAAAATCTACCTCGATCTTCGCGAAGCTCGGTAGAAACTGGACACAACGGCGCAAAAAATTATTAATGAACAAATGAAGAAGAATTATTTAAAACAATTGAAGAAACAATTTAATGAATGAATAATTTAATTGATGATCAACTATAACTGATAATGATTATTATTATTATTATTATCGTGGTATTAATCTCAACATAGCGGAATATTTCCTGAGAACAAAACGAATTGTTTGTTGGTAGGGCTTGCGAAGGTGTTTATTCTAATTTATTTTAGGGGTTGAATTCAAATTTCGAATAGAGAGAAAGAGAAAGAGAGAGAGAGAGACAGAGAGAGAGAGAGAGAAAGAGAGTGCATGGAAAAGAAAAAAAAAAGAAAATGGACGAAGAAAAACGTCTGTTCGGCCCGTTTACTTCCCTGTTACGGAGTTGACAGTCTCCGAAGGCTGAATATTGTGAGCTAGCTCGGCAGATGAATATTTGAAAATTAATTTTGGAAAATTAAAATACATTAATGGGGGGGGCAGGGGGGGAGAGGAATGATAATTCGACGACGACATTTTGTACGCCAACGAACGGTTTCTATCGAGAAATTCAAATCCCATGTATGTACAAAATAAAGTAAAACGAATTTTTACAGAATCCACCACCCTCCACCCTCCTCCACGAGGTGTTCTTGTATGCTCGACATATTTTTTTTTACCAAGTTTTATTCGAACAAAACTGAGAAAATTGATTATTAATCATCAAATTTAACTTCCCTAAATGTGTGCATTACCATCGAGACACCAACTTTAATCGAGCATATCCTTTACGAGGGGTGGGGAGGGGAGGGGAGGGGAAAGAGGGTGAATATCATTTACGTGAAAAATTTGTCGTTTTACTTCATAGTCGCCTATTTTTATCTTTCTTGCTGAGTCTCGTGCAGTATGATGATATATCGCTGATTAATAATAAACAATAATAATAATAATAATATAATTAATAATAATAATAATAATAATATTAATATTAATAATAATAATAATATTAGTAATAATAATAATAATAATAATAACACTAATCGTAATTAATATTATTAAGATATAAAGAAAGTGGAATGAGAGCACAACATCATGATGCTGTACGAGTTTAAACAAAAAACAAAACAAAACAAAACAAAAAGAAAAAAAAAATAAAATAAAACAGATACGAGCTGTTACCTTCCCGAATCGGGGTAAGATACACGAAGGCTGTGTTTTCAAATTTAATCCCAATGGAAATTAGTAGAATTTTTTGTTTGTTTTTTGTTTTCGATTAAAAAAACGCTAGGTAGACGGGGAGAGTAGTTGGTGGATGATTAGCGAAAAAAAAAAAAGATGAAGAAAAAGAACAGCGAGAAAAAATTCAGAGAGAGAGAGAGAGAAAAAAAAATGTGGAGAACAAAGAAAGAAACAGAGGAAGAAGATTTTAATTGTCAAGTTGGTTGGTTGGATCGATCACTATTTTTCATAGTTCGCCGAACGATATGGAAACGTGATGACCATTAACAAAAATAACCTTATAATTATGATGGTAGAAGTTAGAACATTTGTACAGTTATGTATGAAAGAAAAAGAAATGTTTTGTGAGAGAGAAAGATAGAAGAAAGAATGTGTGAGATTAACAAAAAAAAAATTAGTGGTTATATATATATATACACATCTATACACACACACACACACCAGCTAAGAAACACTGCCAATTTCATGTAAATTAAGAATCGAATCTTCTTTTTTCTTAGGGATTAACGATAAAATCAACTTTGCGAATTAATTTTATTATTATTATTATTATTATTATTAATATTATTATTAATTATTATTATTATTGACTGTAGATGATACAAAAAAAAATACCCACCAACCTTTCATTTGAATTTGCTCGAAAATTGTCACGCGTGGCTTCACTTTAAATGAATTTTTTAAATTCGCGGCGACACACCCTGAAAATCATCCCCTGAGTTTTTGATCGAGTTAGCAAAAAAAAAAAAGAAAAAAAAAATGGCTATATTTGTATCCTAAATATTGCTAATTATCTTAGAAATTAGTTAAAGGTCCGAACGGCGGCCATGCACTGGAGAGAGAGGCCCTAATTATGTAAATAATTAGTCCAAATTATATTATTATTAATCATGATTATTCTTAGGCTGATTTGATAATTGTGTAGGATGACATTTTATAGAGAAAAGGGATGCTAAATAATAATTATTATTATTATTAGTAATTGTATAGATAAAAAAAAGCACACACGTAATACACACATCAAAAATTTTACACAAAAACACAAACACAAGCACATTGTACATTTAAAAATGTAGAACAAAGTTTAGTGAAAAATTTTCTAAGACTTCATTTTTGTTTGACTAAATTTTAAAAGATCAATGGAAAAAAGAAATAATAACACACACATACAATGTGTAGGAAAAGGGAGCAACATTTAATAAGGGTCCCCTCGTTCTTTCGAAAATTCAATTCAATTTTCATTCCCACATTTTCTTTTTTGTTTCTTTCTAAGACTTTAATATAAAATTATAGTTGCTTTATAATTCTATTATTACTATTACTATTTCTTCTTCTTCTTCTTCTTCTTCTTTTTATTACTATTATTATTATCATTGTTATTATTAATAAAAATTAAAAAAAATAACGCGTCACTGCCAAAAGAAAGAAAAAAAGAAACAAAACAAAAATACAAACGTGCACTGCCAGTTGTGTGACTGACAAACGCAATAGCTTTATTCTAAAGAAAGAAAAAAAAAAAAAGAGAAAAAAAACAAAGTATTTTCTCTCTTTCTGTATAAAAATGTGAACAAGAGATAGAAAGAAAGAGAGAAAAAAAAATGAGAAAGAAATTTAGGTATAGGTTTAGAGATTTTTTTCAAAAGAAAGAAAAAAACAAAAAAAAAATACAAATGGCGTACTCTCTAGACGACGCCATATTGTCGTTTTGTTCTCTAGAAATGAATCCCCTATGAACTTCGACACTTTTTTTCCCCTCCCCCCATTCTTTTCCAATTCTTCTTCTCCTTCTGATTTCTACTTTTTTTTTTTTTTTTATTTGCCACATCGATCAATTTTGTTTTTTTGTATCATGTCCTTAAAACACACACACACACACATTCCTAGCTTTTTATTTGAGTTTTTTTTTTGTCAAAAAAAAAACAACAACAACTTAAGAGCCTTTGACGAACTGCCAAAATCGTTTGTTGCTTCTTGTAAACGATTGTTATTAAAATAAATAATAAATAATTAATTTAAAAAATAAAATAAAATAAAGGAGAAAAAAAAGATAGAAGAGAAGTTAACTGCCAATTTTTACAATTAGAAAAATATAAAACAATTGTGAGGTTAGGTTGCAAATGAAAATACGAAGAGACACCACCATCATCATCATCATCATCCCCCGATCGGTGCCATACACACCATACTTCTTTTTTTTGTTTTTTTTTCTTTTCTTTTTCATCTTAATCATCATCATCATCATCATCCTTCACGTAATATATTATTCACTTTACTTTGTTTAATAATTATACACAACCCTTCTTCTTTTTTTTTTTGTTTATTTTCTTTTCGTTTGTTCGTGGCGCGATAGCGAACCGATCGGTCGATTAAAAAACAAAAAATCAAAAAACAATCGTCATTGTTTTTGTTTATCTCATTTATACATACACTTATTGTTAATTATTTCGTTTTTTTTTTTGGGAAATTTTTTTTTATTACTATTATTAATATTAATATTAATATTATTTACTTTTGTAAATTTTTGGCGATTAATTAAGGCGACGTTTAAGACTCGAAAAAAAAAATACTTCTAATATTATCATAATTATTAATAATAATTTTACTATTGTATAATTTATTAATTAATTATGTTTTGTTTTTATTATTATTATTATTATTATTATTATAATTAAATGGGACCTACGATCGCACGGTCGCGCTTGATCTCCTGATGAAATAAAAAAAAAATAATAATAAATAAAGAAAAATAACAATAAATAAATAATTAAAATAGATGCGAATATAATTAATTTTTGTCTTTCTAATATTAAATAATGATTGAAAAAAAATATATACTTAGGGTTCTTCTCATTTGAAGAGAAATGAGAGAGAGAGAGAGAGATAACACGAGACTCCGTTTCGAAAAAACATTTTCGTTTTGTGTTTTAATAAGATTTAGAATCAAATCATCAAAAAAATAATTGGCCTAGTTCAAGGGTTCGGCAAACTGCGGCTCTTTAATCGATTAACGAGGATTAGGCACCAATGAATAAATAGATTAGTTTTTTTTTTTTCTATCAAAAAGCTTTATTTATGTTAGAACTATTTATCGTTGGGAAGAAAAAAATTTACTGGCTCTTGAAAAACTTGGAAATTTTGGGCTGTTCCAGCTCAAAAGGTTGCCGGACCCCTGGCCTAGTTCTTCGTTAAAATTAAAATTAAATTTAAAAATTAAAGATAAAAAAGAAACAACAAAAGAATTAATTTGATAAAAACATTAAAATTAATTTAAATCATTTGTTTTTCTTCATTATACTCGACCACATACCATACACGCCCGCCCATCTTTGTTTCTTTCCTTATTATCATTGTATTGTTTTTTTTAATAATATTTTCGTTGGTCTCCATCCTTTTTTTTTATTTTTATTTTATTCCACTCGAAATCCTTAATTATTATTATTATTATTTTGTTTGTTTGTTAGTGCACAAATTCCCATGCACATGAAAACTCGAATAAAAATTGTAAATTTTAAGTAAAACTGTTGTAAAGAGTTTTGTGTAATCTATAAATTAAGTATATTCATTATCGTTAAGAGAATATTCACGAGCATGTTGTATATGTGTGTATGTGTGTGTGTGTAAGAGAGAGAATGAAAATACGATGGAGTCTCTTATTATTATTATTTTTTTTTTTTTTAATATAATTGTAATTATCAAACTTACGATAAGCATCCATCTTGACGTAATTGGCATTTATCCAATATGGACGCTTTTCGTATTATCTACTTGATTTTTCAGACAAACAACAAAATAATTGTAGAATTTCTCAACAACCGTATTATATTGTATATATATATATATATATATACACAAACACATGGACACACACAACACGACATATGTAAAGAAAAAGAAAGAAAGAGAAAAAAAAACAACCACCATAAACGAAAAAGACCCGAGTAATTGCGATCCGCGAATTTCAATCCTTTTGTTTTTTGTTTTTTTATAGGAAAAGTTTCAACAAAACTGATAAGATTTCCATGATAATTGAACAAAGAAACGTTAAATGGGCGAGAGAGGAAACTAGAGAGAAAGAGAGAGAGAGAAAGAATTAATAAATAAAAATAAAAACAAAGTAATAATAATAAATAAATAAATAAATAAATAAAAGTGAGAAAGAAAGAAAGAAAGAGAGAGAAAGATAGTTCGGTAAAAAAAAAAATAATATAGGCTATGTATTTTTACTAAAAAAAAAAAATAATAATAATAATGGAAATGGTTAGAAAATATAGTTTGAACGACGAAAAGGAATTTGAATAAAATTGTGATGATCGTAAAAAAAGAAAAAAAAAAGAAAAAGAACAAGAAAATGTAAAGGGAAATCGCCATACTCATTGTCAGATATAAAGAAGAAGAAGAAGAAGAAAAATATCAACAACAATTTCGAATTAACAAATTAAACTAAGTCACAATTTGATTATTTGTTTAAAATCTTTTTTTTTTTTTTTTGCAAATTCGCGTATCGCAATAACTCGTTAAATGTTTTCAAATTCAAAATGTTCGTCGATGATTCTTCGTATTTCTTTTTTCCAAAAGAACTTTTTGATTGATCGATTCGTCAAATAATTTTTCTATTTTTATTGTATATTTGTTTGTTTATAAAAAAAATAAATTGATCATTGATAATCATTGCAAACGTAGCAAACTTTAAAATAAAAATTCGCTGTTAGGTGAAACAAAAAAAATCTGATTCCTGAGAATCAACATTTTGATTTCTTTAAGGAAAAAAGAATTACGTGGGGCTTTCTAGTTTTCACGATTTATGACACTCTAATGTTAATCGTTGATAATATGTTACCAACGATAAAAAAAAAACAAATTAAATCATGTTAAACATTAACAACAACAACAACAACACCATCACCAATAATTTTTGTCTGAAAACACGAGAAGAAGTAAAACGCACTTGAGCGATTATTTTTCATCGTTGAATATACAAAAAAATATTTTCGTGCATTCAGAACAAAAAAAAAACAAAACAAAACAAAGCAAATAAAAAATGGAAAATGAAGAAGTAAGTTCGTCTGTAAGGGCTGAGAGGGTAGTAGAGGGTTGAAACTCTGTGTAAATAATAAATGTAATGCGCACGACTCGGGTATTTTTCTCGAGAGAGTGTTTTAAAAAATAATAATAAAAAATAAAAAATACAGCCTATACAGGCACATTATACATAGCTTATTACGAATTATGGTGTTTGCATTTATTATAAATTCTATGTAAAAAAAAAAAAAAAAAAAAAGAAAAAGGAAAAGAGGCACGAGAGATAGAGAGAGAGAGACACGTGAGAGATTTCGTGATTGGTGACGAGGGTACATAAAAATGACTGCCAATTTCAATATCATTCATTCATTTTGTTTTTTTTTTTTTTTACATCGAAATTCATTCTTATGCATTTAACATTTAATAAATAAATAAATAAATAAAATAAAATAAAATAAAATAAATGGAACAATGACCGAGTAATAGGAAAAAGAAGAAGTTCAGATAATAACGAAAGATGTTTGTCATTATTATTATTATTATTAATTATTAATTATTATTATTATTATTACTATTATTAATATATTTCTTTTTGACATTATTATTATTATTATTATTAATTTTAATTACTATTATAATTATAATTAAATATTAACATTAAGAGTATTTTTTTTTTTTTTTTAGTATAATTTCGAGAATCATGTTCGAATGTCATTTAAGTTCCTTTCCTTATATACGTTTAATAATTAAAAAATAAATGCAAATAAGAAAAAGAATTACACAGAGAGAAAGAGAGAGAGAGAGAGAGAGAGAGAGAGAGATAAAAAAATAATAAAATAAAATAAAATAAAATGAAAAGTAAAACAAGCCGTTCCGTGTTTAAACAGGGTAATAATACGAAGATTATGGCAGGAGTTATGAATGAATAAAATAAAATCATGCAAATCATGATTCATCACATTTTCCTTACTTTTATATATAATTTTCTCTTTTTTCTTATTTAAACATTTCTTTTTTTTTTTTTTTTTTTTTAATGAAATTTTTTCATAAATATTGCAACAACTATTTCTCTCGCGCAAGATCTTCGTCACGTAATAAAAGCTTTTCGAAAAGTAATTGCTTGTACTTGTATAAAGGTAGAAAGAAAGAAAGAAACAAACAAACAAACCAGAACAAATAAAAATAAAAATAAAAATAAAAATAAACACAACCACAAATATATTGCATAGATTTTGAAGATATAAGAAAATGATAAATGATGTATAGCGTATAATAATTATAGCGAGAATAATAATAAAATAAAAAATAATAATAATAAAAACAACAACAGCAACACACACAAGAGAAGATGATCGATTAAGCGTGTGTATTATTATTGTATGTACGTATGTGTGAGTGTACAATTGCGCTCTTGTAATATGTGTGAATGAGTGAAATGGCGTGACTGTTGTGTTGGTTGTGTTGTGTTCTTCTTCGATTTTACGAATCATTTTGTCGATAAAAGTCTGAAGATTGTAATAAGTATGTAAATTTTGAACAAAAAAAAAAAAAAGAACAAAAAAAAATTATCCGACGCTAAATTTTGTTTATTCGCATCATCCTCATCATCATCATCATCATAATTCGTATCGTAAATTTTTAAATAAAAAAAAAAAATAATAATAATAATGAAAACTGGAAAGCCTGTTGATGAATCGTCTTCGATGATATTTCATTTCTATTTGCAAATATTTCTTTGTAAAATAAAAAAAGAATTAAACGATAAGGAGGGGGAGGGGGTGGGGGGTTTCATTTATAAACAAAAATTGCATACAAATCAAAAATGTAACTTTCTAAATTTAAATTCATTCGATTTGTTTCAAATTTGTTGCCTAATTTATTCTTGTCGTTTGATTCTATTGCTTTTTAATTATTCATTAGTTTTTATTTTCTAAAATATGAATTATTATTTGATATAATTTATACTACAACGATTCGACAAGAGAATACTAAAAAAAACTGTGTATTGAATTGTTCGGAAAGTAATTTTGTTTCTTTTGTTTCTTTTGTTTCTTTTTTTTTTTTTTTTTGTAAAAATGAAAGACAATTTTTAGCTTCGAGATTAAACCTAGAAGCGTAGAAACGCGAGCCTAGGCAAAAGCTTAGAAACGAGAGAAACCTAAAACCTTATTCAAGTTGGTATAAATAGTTGAATTTGATAAATTTAATCTCTCACCGAATCTTACGTGTTGTTATTTGCCAGTTTGTGTTAGGTAAAAATGAAATTACTTTTTGAACAAACCAATAATAATAAATAATGAAGAAAAGAAAAAAAAAGAGATGCATGAAACTTCGTAATCGTAACGAGGATAAGAAAAAGATGGTTTATCATTGTTCAACACTGCCAAAAAAAAAAAAAAAGAAAAAGAATAAAGAATAAATAAATAAAATATATATAAAATAAAATCGTGAATGAGAGAGAGAGAGAGAGAGAGATCGTCGAAAGCACCGCTGGTGTTCATTCAATAAAAGTCCACTTTACTTAGTAGATTTAAACAAACAAAAACATAAAAAATACAAAAATAAAACACCTCATCATCCTATAACCAACACTAGAGTAAGAGGAATAAAATGGACACATTTTTTAAACCACGCATGGTCACACAACTACTATGTGTGCTACCTTGAGATTTAAATAATAATAATAATTATTATTATTATTATTATATATACTTATACCGCCATCTGTTAAAATCCTATCTTTGAAGTTGGATGAAACTGCACAGAGTGTGCAAAATTTTATTCAAATCGGTTCACTAGTTTAGGAGTCCATTGCGAACAAACAACGTGACATGTAATTTATATATATATATATATATATATATATATATATATATATATATATATATATATATTTATCGAACAGTGCTTTTGACTTTTTTCGATACATTCATGTACAAAAACACACACGAAATGAACGATGATCGTTTGTAGCCCGAAAAAAAGAGAGAGAGAGAGAGAGAATGAATGAGTGAAAATGTATGAATGTATCCTATGTGTGAAAGTACATATGTCTGTCTGCCTGTATGTGAGAGAGAAAATGATAACATAAAACAAATGAATAAATAAAATAATTAATTGTAAGAGAGTAATAATAATTTCACGATTACGTATCGTACAATATTCTATTGTTTTCTTAGTTCAATTTCTTACCATTTTTTCACCACTTTCTCACCTGAATTTTCCTTTGATTGATGTGTGAGGTAAGATCACACAAAAAAAAGTTTTTATATTAGAAGAGAGACCAGACCCATTGGTGGTTTTTATGGAACATGATTGATTATTATTATTTGTCATTGTCAAAAAAAAAAAAAAAAAAAATAATTGCACAATTATAATTAAAGTATAATACAAAAGAGACACTAATCTTTTGTTCATTCATATCTCTTAATTAATTAATTACTTAATAATAATAATAATAAAAATAATTACGATTATCGAAGATGGCGAGACTATAGTAAAGATTAAATATATATATATATAATTATTTGTTAAAAATAAATGGTCAGTCCTTTTTTTGAGCAACGCAACTATTTTAATCCATACGATCTTGTCAATACCCAAATAATGTTTAAACTTTACACAAGTTGTCAAGAGGAATCCATTAAAAACCAACTGAGTATGTGGTTTGTATAATACCATGGATCTTTGCAAACTGTGTAACAACAGTTGAAACAAACAAACAAAAAAACAAGTGGATTTTTATCAAGGCCATATAGTTTCGCATTTGTATAGTAATAAAAAAAAAAAAAAAAGTTACGATCAATTTAATTGCTATAAAATTTCTTATTATTTTGCAATATGCATATTAATCATCACGTTTTAACATGCACATATATAAAAACGTAAATGAAAAACGTTACGTTATTTATATATTATTCATAATTAACGAAGCCTTTTTATTGGCAAATGTACGTAAGAATGTATACATATACATAATAATAATAATAATAATAATAATAATAATAATAATAATAATAATAATCATTAGTTAAATGACAATGCTTATTATTCAATTTTATACAAGGACGAAATGTGTATTACGTTTCTCTCTCTCTCTCTCTCTCTCTCTCTCTCTCTCTCTCTCTCTCTCTTTCTTTCACTCTCACACTCTTTTCCATTTAATTAATTAATTAATTAATTATTATTATTAATATTCATTCAGTTCATTCGCACGATAATTATATAAATTCGTTCATTTTCATTGAACTTACCTACCCTCTCACATCATTCGCCATTCTGCGTAATTCACCAACACGATGGTTATATATATATATACATGTATATATTTATACATATATATATGTATATATGTATATATTCATAAAGTTTATCGATTATTTTCTTTCTCAATGAATAAAATTCTTGAAAACTGGAACGCGGCGGGGGGGGAGGGGGGATTACAGTTTCTTACCTATGCAACTATGCAATTTTGTGAATCATCGATCGAACGATCGATCAATTTCTGTTTCTTCTGAATTTTATTTTTAAAAATGAAAAATACTAAATCATAGATTAGAAATGAATAAACGACGTTGAGAGAAGAGCATACACGTTTTATTACAATAATTCATTCGCTGCTTTTTTTTTCTTTCTTCTTTTTTTTTTTTTGTTAATCC
Source organism: Polistes dominula (assembly GCF_049000335.1). Lineage (NCBI taxonomy): Eukaryota > Metazoa > Arthropoda > Insecta > Hymenoptera > Vespidae > Polistes > Polistes dominula. Next base: position 502,089 of record NW_028301061.1, on the reverse strand, counting down.
TTTCAATCATTCTCGTGCCTGCTGCTTATTCCAGTGTGTGAATGTAGATGTGTTTTATGTGTGCATAGAAAGCTGCAACATCGTCATTATCATTGATCATCATCATTGATCATCATCATCATCATCATCATAATCATAATCATTTTTATTTATAATCATCGTCATCACCCTTCTTCTTCATCTTCTTCATCTTCATCGATCAAATATCATTATCATAATCATAATCATAATCATAATCAACTCTCATTAAAAATTTCGATAAAGTATACACAATACTATTATAATTATACATACACATACGTTTTGGCAGGAATGTCATAATCTATAGTCTCGTTATCTAAAAAATTGTTCGATTTCCATTTGAAAACACACACGCGAGAGAGGAGTTTGTTTGTATGTTTGTTTTTGTTTTTGCATTAACGCGCATATACGTTAAAAATATCATCCTAACGGGTGTGCACGTTATAAAGAATTATCACTTGAATACTTTTAATTAATATTTGTGGGTGTGTGTAATTGTGTGTAAGTGTGTGTGTGTGCCTTCTGTTAAAAATCTCGAGCGTTAATTCTTTCTAAAACTCTGAACACCTCCCCTGCAACATCCCCCATAACACACCACCACCCTCTCGTGTCATCCATTCATATTCCTACACGTTCGTCTCACGTTACGTTTCGAATTTCATTAGAATCCTTTCACGATGCAAAACCCATCATCAACTACTACTACTACCTCCTACTCCTGGTTGCTTGGTTGACCTTGAAAAAACAAGCGACAAAGTGTGTGTGTGTGTGTGTGTGTGTACCTAAGGAACATTCAATATTATTTTATATCTCACACGCACAAACTTGAGAATTCATTAATTTATTTAATATTCACGTCGCACAACCAGCACGCAGCGCGACTTTTATTTTATTTTATTTTATTATTTTATTAATTAATTATTAATCCATCTTTTTTGTTTTTTTTATTTTTTTTTTTAAATGTAATTATTTAATTATGTGTAACTGTGTGTTTATGTATCTCTGTGTTCTCTGTATAATATTGTTATTTTAATTCTTCTTCTATGTATTATTTATATTTATATATATATATATATATATATATGCAATTTTTTTTTTTCAATTATTTTATTGTGCAGAGAGAGGCGTAGAAACGATCGCAAAAGGGTCTCTTATGTCTGTATGTGTGTGTGTGTGTATATTTTTTTTGTTATTGCATATTTAGACTTTTAATAGAATAAAATCAATTTGAATCAGCGTGCTATAGAAATTTGTTCAAATAAATTATCCATAAGGACTTGTTTTTTTTTTGGTCTACCCTGTATATATACATATATGTATATATATATATATAATTTAGGATGTATGTATATATGTATACACATTATATTAATATCACTTTTAATAATTGATAACAAAAAAAAAAGTACAAAATAGGACTTTGAATTAACGAATATAATTATAATTATTCTATTTGCAAGAAAATAATTATAATAATATTGTGATAATCATATATATATATATATAAATTTATCTCTATATATATATATATATTATATATTGTATATAAAGACAAGATATATAATTGTTAATAAATATATTGTATGCGGTTAAAACGAACAGTGGCATTGAATGCAATAGAGTGCATGTGCAATTGTGGTTAAGGGATGTATGTATGTCAGGGTTGTATCAGGATTTAATGTCAGGATTTTGCATTTAACATTAATTATTACTATTTGTTTAACCGCATACCAAATATGCATACATACATACATACATACATACATACATACATACATACATATATGCTTGTATACATATATAGATATATTCATATTATGCATAATATATATACATATATATATATATATATATATAATATGGTTTATATATGGATATATATTATGAGATACTAATTCCCATCAAATTATCTAAAGTCCATTGGTTATTATTACATGAATAAAAATGGCTGACCTGTTTAAAAAAAAAAAAAATAAAATAAAATACAAAAAAACCATAAAATGTGATAAAACACCACATAGCCCTAATTCACCGATTATTTCTTCAAAATCGATCGTTTCTCTCTACGATTATTATAATTATTATTATTATTATTATTATTATTATTATTATTAATGTTTATTTACAAAATTCTAAACGTTGGAATTTAAATAAATGAATTTTGGAATTTTCTTTTCAGAGATAGATTTTTTTTTCTCGAAGCACCAATTTGTGCAAATGAAAATCCACCCTTAAACGATTTGAAAAATGATATAATTATAAATTAATAATTTACCTCATCATTTTGTCGATTTATTTCTTCCCATTTTTGTTTTCTTCATCGTTTATTTATTTATTTAAATATTTCTTTTCTTTTCTTCTCCATGTTTTTTTTTTTCTTTTTTGTTATTTGTAGGAGCACATACTCTCGCGGGGTCTAGGATTAAAATAAAAAAACAATTTGATGAACTATTTTACAGAAGTCTTTTTAGATTAGTGTAAGACTTCATACTTATGCGTTTTTATATCAGTGTGTGTCTGTGTGTGTGTGTGTTTTTATAACGTGTATTTATAGTTAATTTTTATGTATATAACTTACACACGAACGAACGCTTAATTTCTATAATAATAATAATAATAATAATTATAATATTAATATCAATCATAATAAGAATAATAATAATAAATTAATAAATAGTTAACAAATAATTTCTAATCGTGTTAAACAATTTGAGCTTTCCTCTTTTCTTTATTTTTTTTTTTTTTTTTTTTTTTTTTAATTAGGCTTTCATACACGTCGTTCGAGAAAAAGAAAAAAGAAGACAGAGAAATGTTTATTAAAAAATAATTTAAATAATAATAATAATAATAATCAATTTAATTTATTTAATAATTGATAGATGTGTAGCCTTCGTAAAAGATAAAATTTTATCCCGAGCGTTACCGTTCGCGACGAATTTTTTTCTATAATCCTTTATTTATAGTTGAATAATTTTTTTGCATTTTTTTTATTTTTCATTCCTGTCCCTAGAAATTTCTAATAAGATTTAAAACAAACCAAAAAAAAGAAAAAAAAAAACACGCCTCCGAGAGAAATATATAATTATTATTATCTTATCCAAACACACTCTCCTCCATTTTTCTTTCTATTTTTATGTATAATATATAATAATCGGTAGAAACATGGAAAAACAAACCGACGATTATCTAAAAATTCATTCACACCACCAATCAATCATTCATCAGCTCGTTTACAATTTATTTATTTATTTATTTATTTATTTAATTTTTTTTGGTTTTAATTACTTTTCTTTTTTCTTTTTTTATCTCTTATGCATGAAGTTTCATCCCCCTATTCTCTATAGCTTTCTCAACAAATCATCATTCATTCCGATCATTTTTCTATTATGCGTCTAAAAAGTTAGTTGTGTCGGAAGAGCGTGTAGTAGAATGATTAACGTTTGACTTCTCGTTAGGCCAGTGCTCTCTATCTCTCCCTCTCTCTCCTCTCTCCCTCTCTCTCTCTCTCTCTTTCTAAAAACAGCGTAAAAGTTAGCAAGACTGGCTTCGATTATTTATAACAAAAATCCATTCATCATTCCGCACACAGTGTGCCAAAATTTCCACTACAAATAGTATTGACTTTTATCAATTGAAAAAGAGAACCACTATTTTGGTTTATTCTTTTAGAGGATTATTAATTCATTGACTATGTAGCCGTCCAGTTGAAGCCTTCATTTGATTACCAGTGACTTTTGGAATGGCTCCAATAATTTTAACACGATTTTGTTGGGTTTGCTGTTGCTGCGGTTGTTGTTGTTGTTGTTGTTGTTGTTTGTTATCGGAGAATTGCGGAGGCGGAGCAAAGACCAGCTCGTCCGCGTTGGCAACGTTAGTAGGGGTACCAGTAGTAGTTGTATTAGTAGCAGTTGGTCCAGCGTTAAATTCGGGTGGTGGTGGTACAAACAAATCATTGTTTTGATCTTCCGCATCTGCCTCGATTGGTGGTGGTAATTGTGCAAGACTAACTGCATGCCTGGTTAACATTCCACTTCCACCATAACTGCTACGTTTCGAATTGCATTCTTTTTCATTGTTACCAATCGACAATAAAGTATTGTTATGTTGATTATTCTCATTGGCATGATTCCTAGCAGTCGTGGTATCGTCAAATCCCATTGGTGGACCTACCGGAACATCCTGATCGGAACTGACCCCGCTCGAACTGTTGTCACCATCTTCCGCTAATGATTGTTGCGTTTGTTGCAATAGGAAATCATTCGGATGACTTTTCGATGATTTCAATTGCGTCCTTACTTTTTGAATTTCTTCAACGCTGAACGAATGTGGCAACGAACTGCTACCCGATGAACTAGAACCTGAAGCGTTAGAATTCCCTGATGTTTCCCGCGTCGATTCCAATTTATCCCGAGCTGCGGCTTTCTCTAATTCCTTAGCAATCTCCGATTCAACTTCCTCGTCGGTTTCTTCTTCACCTTCGTCGTCATTTTCTGATTCTGATAGACTGTAATCTGGTTCTGGTATTGGTGGGGCCGAAGATGGAACGACTGCTCCACCACCGCCACCATTATTATTATTAATATTATTATTATTACCATTACCGTTACCATTGGTATTACTTAGCGATGATAAATTTGTCACGGAGGAACTCGTACCGATCACTTTCTTCTTCCTTTCTCTAATACCTGCTGTACTATGACTCCTGTTAGTCTTCAATGGTTGTGCGTATTGATTGTTGTTAGTATTAGAAAGATTAGTTGCAGTGCCATTGCCAGTGTTATTTCCTGTCACGTTTCCTGTACTCTGTTGACCAGTCGATGGTTTGAACGTCGTATTGTTGGGTGCCCGAAGACTATGAGATTTTCTTACGTGGGATCTGGTCGAATGTGCTGGTAAACTTCTTGATCGATAACCTACTGTTTTCATATCTTCGGGCGAGGCATACAATTTAGCGCTGTTTGACGGCCGGAAGCTTGACATTACACCATAACCACCTTCCGCTGTGGCTGCTGCTAATTCTACGCACAAGAAATGAAACAAATGATAAGCGTATCGTTTGATTCAACTAAGTGTCCTTTTATTATACCTTTGACTTGTTGAATGTGTGCCATATTGTCATAAACAGAAGCAGGAGTAACAACGTCAGGAACGTTAGCACCAACGTTCACTTTAACAACTTGACCAACCGGTGGAGGTGGTGGAGGATGATTAGGTGGTGGTAATCCATTCCTACCGTTAACTGCATTAACATCCTCTTGACTTCTATGACCTTTTGGAACTAACATCGATGACTGTGCTTGAATATTCAAGTCCGGTGTGCTGTGAAAGTCTCTGTGTAGATCGGAACCACCACCCAGACCACCGAAGAAACGTACTCTCGAGTTCGACTGCAAATGCAAACATTTATTTTCATCAATATTCCAAATAATTTCATTTTCATTTGTAGCATATCAGCTGTTCCTCCGTTTCAATGAGGTTTGTGTGTCCCCTTTCACAATAATTATAGGAAATGGAAGGGTTCAAAAAGCTTGAGTAAAAAAAGCGTTTGTTTGTTCGATAATTCGTTTTGAATTTTCAAGACTAGTTTTTTAGTCACCTGGGATCATGCAAGCCATGGACACGCTAGAAACACAAAGTATTTTTCGATCAGTAATAATTAGTAGTCCCTTGTAGTCCTCGACCATTTGTTCTTGTAAATCGACTATAACATAACATGCGAGAATAGAGCTGACAATGAGTATTCAATTATTAATAACATGCGGGAAAAATATTAATCCTTTCAAGACACCAATGATTAGATAGGAAATATATCCAAGTTCTTACTTTTCCTTTTCGTTTCATTTCAGCTACGCTTGCATAGACCCTGCCAGTTTTAGCAGGCGAGGAAGGATGAGATTTGGTAGACTGACCAGTTTGAAAGTGCGAGCTCATCATCGACGAACTGTACTGGCCACTTGTACTACCTTGTTGCCGTTGGAATAATTCCTGAAATAAAGGAAGGGGTAGAGAAGCTAAAGCATTTCGTGCCCAATGCCATTCACGGGAAAAATAGAGATAGAAAGAGAGAGAGAGAGAGAGAGAGAGAGAGAGGTCTCAAGCGCTAAGATCATCATTATTCATCATAATTACCTCGAGTTCAGCAGCTGTTATTCTACTAGAAGTTGGCCTTGATCTAATACTAGCTGTTCTAGGTTGAACAGGTGTGTTTTGACCAGTGTTTGGCCCAGTCGAAGGTTGCTGAGGTAAATGAATGGATTCGGCACTGCTCGATTTGGCTCCGGTCGATGTAATTTCATCCCTGTCGTCGCGTTCCCCACCGCCTTCTACTTAAAAGCAGTACAAAAACACTTGGATATTCTCGCGTCTTAAAGTAAACACACGAATAAATATTGATTATCGATTTACCTAATCCTGCGACCATCGATCGGGCTCTAGCACGTCCAACGCTCAAGGTAGTTTTCGGATCTCTCCGTGGTGGCATTGGTGCAGGTGATCTTCCAAGTGTTCCACCGATTGGCACATTGTTGTTACCCTTACGTGGCAATGTTGCATACTGTCTTTGAATAGGTTGACTAGTCGGCAATGCTGCTGCCGATTGTGAATTTGGTAGGCTGATCACAGGCGAGACTACTGTCATTCGTACTAACTCGCCTGATTTTCTGATCAAATCTACCACGTGTTCGTGCGAAGCTGTTGTCACGTCCTCCCCATTGATCTAAACATTTATCAGTTTCATTTTGATCGGTAATACGAGATCGTAGATTTCAAAATGGAAACTCACTTGGATTAGAAAATCTCCTTTTCGGAGACCAGCTAGATCAGCCACGCCACCTTGATCAACATCGTCGAGATATTGAAGTGCTGGGTATCTCGCTGATGGTGTTAGTTCCATTAATGGTGACGTTGCTTTAGCACCACGTAAAACAAAACCAAAACCTTTCCTAGATCGATGTAGGACTACTGTACGCGGCTCCGATGTTACTCTACGATTAGTATCGAGAATAATATAGCAAATACTTGCTATAGATAGAAAATATGTATTAAAAAATGAACTCTTACGGTTTCTTCAGTCTTGGTGCAGTGGCAAAATATTTGTGTTGAGACTCTCTACGACCGAGTACTCTGTTTCTTCCATCTCTGCTAGGTTGCGAACCCAATGGTATATTAGTATGACGTAGCCTAACTTCTTGTACGCAATGTGCTGGAAATAATCCTGTACCTTGACCACGTAATACTCCTTCGAGTAAACCACAATCTGTAGCACCAGTAACTGTTGAAAATAAATACAAAATCAAGATTACAAATTGTCAAGAGAATTCTATTAAAATAGATGGGGGATGATTTGTACCTTCAAGAATATCTCCTTGATTGATCGTCAGATGTCCAGGTATCCCACTGTTATAACTTTCAACACAGACGACAGTAGTCCCAGGTATCGACAAAGAATTAGTAGTGTCTGATTGCGAGGTACCAACTCCTGAGCTATCACTGATCACGTCGGACGCTGTATCTCCAAGACTTTTGTCTAAAAACAACAACAGTTTCATAGAACAAAACATTGTCTAAGTTTAATTCAAAACTAAGCATTTACTCGAACAATTCTCGATCCCTAAATATCAAAGATATTTCATGCGAAATATCCTTAATAATAATAATAATAATAATAATAATAAAAATTGAACAAAAAAAAAAAAGATAATGAATGGCTATGAGGAACAAGGAACTATCCGTTAAGTACTCGTGGACGTTAATTATATCTCCACACTGCGGATTAAAACACATTCATGCAGAAATTCGATGAAAACAGAAATCATTGAGATTGCCTGTGTGTTTTTTTTTAAACATTTAATCTTTTTCTTTTAAATTTTCTAATATTTTATTTATTTATTTCATTTATTTATTTATTTATTTATTTATTCTTTTGGTGGTGATGGTTTTAGTTTCGTCAAGATCATCATTGATCGTATAATTCCTTACATGAAAACATTTGTCCATAGAGACATCCATCTTGACAATACGACGACTTCCTCGCAGAGTACAAAAAGAGAGAAAGGGTGGGGAAGAAGAGATAGAGACAGATATAGAGTGTAGTGAAGATTAAAATGGGACCATAATAAAAAAAAAAATATATATATATAAAAAAAAAAAAGAAAAAATGAAAGATAGATAGCAAGAGAGGTAGAAAGGATGATGACTTATACCTGTAACAATGCTAGCAGAATCTTCACCGGACGGTTGATTGCTGCCTTCCGATAGGCTCGAGCTAGCCGAGCTGAAAGGTGCAAGACTTCTGCTACTGGGGGATGGCGACGGTGGCATCTCCATTGTCCTATGAATGTCCAGACGATGTTGCAACTCGAGTCGATGTTCCTGCAGCCTGGTCAGGCCCTCCATTCTTATGTTCTGATAGTTCTCCATCGGCAATCTTGAAACGTATTGCAATATCGTAGCAGGAGGATGACACTAATGTTTTTGTTTTTGGTTTTGTATTTTGTTTTTTTTTTTTTAGCAGAGACATTTGAGCGAGATCAGCGATAAATTGTCTTTGCGAATGGATATTAATTATTACAAGGTTTATAAGAGATAGAGATAGAGATAGAGATAGAAAAGAGTGAGAGAGAGAGAGATTTTATGGGATTCATCTTTTTTTTTTCTATGGTTAGCAGTATATATATATATATTGTAGAAAAAGATTAAAAGGAATATGAGTGTGAAATAAACTGTTGTCTTGTTGCCTTGAACAATAGCAAGGGAACTGGAATATTTCGTAGCAAAGACAGTTTATGCTTACCTCGCATTTGGATCCCTCAGTGAATTTGGACTCTGGTATTCGGAGTTATGCCGGTTCTGTTGTTCTGTTCTGATCGTAGCAACGTGGTGATGATGATGATGATGGTGATGATGATGATTACGATGATGTTGTTGCAAGAGTTGCGACGATTGCGATTGCGATTGCATTTGTTGTTGTTGCTCGGACGGTATTCTCTGTATATCATTTCTGGTAGCTTCGATGGACGGTACTCGATTGCTAGGTGTTGTTACAGGTGCAACAACTAGGATTGGCGTTGTTGACGTGGATTCCGTGGACGGAGGATGATTTACTCTGTTCAATGTAGCAGCATCGCGTTGCTGTTGTTGTTGCTGCTGCTGCTGCTGTTGTTGTTGATTTTGTTGCTGTTGTTTTTGTTGTTCAGCAGTCGTCGAAGATGATGAAGATGATGATGATGATGATGAAGAAGAGGAAGAGGAAGAGGAAGATGGTACTCTGACAAATGTACCACTCGCATATTGTTCAACGGACGGTATACCACCCTTAACGTATTGCTGATCGGTAGATGATACTCTGCTTAGACTAGCCGTCGTTGTAGTCACATATTGGTCAGCTGACGGGACTCTTGTCAGATTGTTACCAGTACTAGAGTATTGTTCCACCGAGATGGTTCGTGTTAGACTACCAGTATTAGATCCACTGGCTGCATGTTGTTCCGTAGATGGTATCCTTGTCAGGGTCCCCAGATTGCTCGCTGAACAGCTCGTCGACATCATCGACGTTCCTCCACCGAATGCCATTGATCGTCGTTTTGGGTTGTACCGTGGTGGCCCTTTAAATGGTACTGGAAAATCGATTCGTTTGCAAGCTAAAGTATACAAATGGGTTACTTAATCCTTATAAGTAGTAGTAGTAGTAGTAGTAGTCACCCAATCTTATTATTATTATTATTATGATATTTGAATTTCTTTAAATGTCCACGCAAAGTTTATCCAACTTTTTACAGGACTGTTGGGGTTGTTTACTTTTTTTGATAAAACGTGCGAAGCTCAATGCTGCGTGCTGGCCAAGGTGTTTTATTTGATTTAATTTGATTTATATATTCTTAGAATCCTTCTTTCATTTCTCTCGAAATTCTTCAGTAAGTAGGTTTGTTAAAGAGGAAGTTCGCTCGTCGTTAGTAGTAGTAGTAGTAGTAGTAGAAGTAGTAGTAGAAGTAGTAGTAGTAGTAGTAGGGAGAGCACGTAAGCAGTGATAAAGCACACGCAGAAGGATCATCTTCCATTTTTAATTCTTATTTTTAAACATTGCATCAGTTTCGTGTGATACAATTTTTCTAAAGGTTTTTTTTCCCGATTAGTCGTCCATTTGCACCATTAATGGACTTATCAATCACACCGACGAATCATCAAATTTATTGGAAGCAAAGAAAAAAAACGAGAAGGGACGAGGACAAAAGATTTGATTTTTTGTTTTCATGATGATAATGATGATGATGATGATGATGAATGATAATGATGATTCGGGATATGAATTACACACAGATTTACAAAGTACTTCGAACTACTGAGACATTACCAAAATATCAACGTTTCAATGCTGCCAGATTATTTATAAAAATCTAGCAACATTGTTTATTATAATACGTGTTCCTGTATGTGTTGTCTGTACGTGTGTGTTATTTAAAAAATAATTTGGAAATCCATTTTTAACAATATTTCAAACAAATTGTTCAATTTCGTTTTTCACACGTTTGCAAGTTTATGAATGCGTATGTTTTGTTTGTGTGTATATATATATATGTACGTGTATGTGTTCAACTTATATAACAAAATTACACCACTCGACGATTTTACACGACCATCACCACCAAATATATACTATAGATATAAATTAATCCCACCATAACATTTTTCGATTGCTTTTAATTATCATCAGAATCAAATTTTATTTTATTTTCAATCATTATTTTACGAATCAAATATACAAATAAACAAATATATATATATACAATATATACAATACAAGTATATCCTAAATGCATATGCATATATATACTTTGATATATATATGTGTTTATTCGTATGCAAATATATATATTTTTTTCATTTATCTACGATACAAACGAAACAAAATATTTCCTACTCTTTTCTACTATTATTTGCATTTTATGGGGTAGGGGGGTGGGGTGGGGGGTGTTGAGCTAGGAGGAAGTCACGCGTATCCTTTATTCAAAGGGTGGGTTTAGAAAGCATTGCATTCAACATTCACATGCCAAGCTTATTCAAAAAGCATGCAGAGATGATATTTTATTTATTTATATTATCTCTTATATATCTTTTTTTTAAAATTAATAATTAATAAAATATATATACCATGTATAATATTATTAAAATTGTAATGTAATTAAATTAACAATCCTAACACGCTTTGGAAACAATCGATAAACGATAAATATAAAAAAATGTTGATTTTAAAAATAACAAATGAAAAAAAAATAAAATATAAAACGAATAAAACTTACCAACTTCTTCTAACTGATAATTCTTGATGACTTCAGCAAGTTCCATGTTACCAGCGATAACAGCAACCTGATAAGGAGTCTGATTCGCATAGTTGAGACTATCTTTCTGTGCACCTCTGAAGAGTAGCTGACGAATGCACGAGGAATCGGTGTTGTTAACGGCACATACATGAAGCGGTGTGTTACCAGATGCGTTACGTGCGTTCATGTCAGCACCATAGAAGAGTAAATGGTCGAGATGTTGTACAAGATTGTTCCGGCAAGCCTATGGTAAAGAAAAAACAAAAACAACAAAAATAAATTCATTTTCTAATTACATCAGAAATATATATTGTTGTTGTTGTTGTTGTTCAAAAGACAACAAGAGAATAAATAAATAAATAAATGTGATAAACCTGATGAACTTCTTGCCAGCCTTGAAGATCCTGTGCACCAATGGTAGCATGATCGTGCAATAAGGTTTCGCAAAGCATCGGATCAGTTTTAAATATGACACTGTAATACAATGGAGTTAGACCCTTCGTGTCCTTGTAATTAGGACTGGCACCAAGTTCCAATAACGTTTTAACAGCCTCTAAACTATTTCTTTCTACAGCTCGGTGCATTGCCGTTAAACCTTCTTTCGTTCGATAATCTAACAAGGCTCCACCATTGACCAATGCTATGATCACTTTCGATGGTTTTTTTAAACCCGTTGCCAGTGTCAATGGCGTCTCTGTAAAAAGAGATTTTTGGTCGTGTTTTTGTTTTTTGTTTTTTAAAAAGAATTATTTTTATTAATTATTATTATTATTATTAGTAGTAGTAATAGTATGTAGTATTTTGTTTGTTCTTTCTCTTCATCATTTGATTTGTGTTTTTAATTTTCTTATATTTTTGGTTTTAATTTGTATCGATGAAAATCTCTACCTCCTGTCTCCTGGCAATGAAAATTTGGATCCAGACCCTTGCTGCACATCTTTGCTATCTTCTCAACTTGACTATTAGCTACGTAATCTAACAACCTTCGTAGATTAGTTCGCGTGTGCATCGCCTTCAGTTGTTTCTCATCGAGGTGTAACATCTTGTAGACACGTCTTTTGTACTTAAGCTGAAAACATGATCAATCAAATCAATTATTACGAGTTGTTGTTTAAAAATCTATTAATGTTACGTTCATGTTCTAAGATTACAACCCCCTTGTTTGTATCTCATATTTGAAGTTTTATTCAAATCATTATCATCATTAAAGTTTAAGTATCGTGCATTTTATCTAAGTATTTATGGTTTTCTTTGAATAAAGAAAAAATGGGTGTCTTTGAACCCTACGCTGGGTTGCCCTGATTATCGACTAACTCCTCTTCTTCTTTACCTTTGATCACGAGCAGGTCACTGGATGAGAATAAAACGCTTGGACGAACCCGTTTTGACACTCTCTCTCTCTCTATCTGTGTGTGTTTGTGTGTGTGTGTGTTTGAAAGAACCAGGTCAAGAAATGAACACGAGTTACGAGCCTTCTTCTTCGTCATATTTAAAAAACTTTTCTTAAGGAAAGAAATAAGTGAAAGAAGAGTAAAGAAGAAAAAAGAAAAGGTTCTTCTCTTTAGCTAACCCTTTTTTTTCACCTCATTTCTCTCTCTCTCTCTCATTCTATCCTTCCTTTCATCCTTTTTATTTAGGTTCGCTCTCGCGAAATAGAACCGTTCCAGGCCATTTCAGGGCCTGAAATAATCTTCTCGTAGTCGTCGCGTGTCAATGGGCCGTTCAAGTCAGAGTAAAACCATTTAAGTTTGAACCCTTTTTACAAAGTACTCAAAGGACTGCACACAATAATAATCTTTGAGAAATTGAAATTTTTTTTGTTTTTGTTTTCTTCTTCTGACAATTTTAATTAAAAAATTATTTCATTCGTATATCAATGAGAGTACCTTTTCAATGATTATAATTGAATCTTACCTCTAGGTAACCAACAGGACCATTGAAAGGATAATCGCCAAGGCGACGTTCCTCGTCCAAAAATTTTCCAGCTTTTCCATTGACTGGTGGACAGAAGAGGCCATAATTGAAGCTCTCCTTCAGCTCCTGCAAAGTATTTCCATGTTGAATTTTATTTTTAAAACTCGTGTTCCAATGTTACGATAACATTTTTATATTTTTTTTTCTTCTTTTTTCTTTTTTTTTCCAAATTCATTTAATGAACACACCCACCACCTATTTTTCCACATTTATTACGCATGCATTGTTTTTTTTTAACTAATTTATTTATTTATTTATTTATTTATCGTATGCACATCGATCATGCGTACCTACTACACATAATTATTTGTAATACACAAACATACTAATCGTTTTTTAACAACAACAACAAAAAATATAATATTTTTTCAATTTGCACGAATATTCAATCGAATGATAAATTATTATTATTATTATTATTATTATTTATGGTTCACTCAAAAATAAAATAATATAGAAGAAGCATATTTATTCAATCATTCGTAATATTTTTTTGCTAGTTATTACGAAATAAAAATGTACAAAGAGATGAATGAAAGGTTGACGAGGCCAATCGTAGGAATTTAAAAAGAGATTAATCATATTCTCCCACCCTCACCCTCCCTCCTACCTCCCACCTACCCCTAGGACTCACATCAGTTTCGTTCGAAATCTCTTGAAATTTCGTTTGATATTTCTTCTTCTTCTTCTTCTTTTTATTTTTTGTCTCCTTCATCACTTTCCCACTTTATTCTCGTTCGATGCATATTCAAAAATTCCAAGTATAAAAAGAGCACAAAACCGTATTTGTAATTCACCTTTTACAAAACTGCCAGCGTCGTCGTCGTAGTCGTCGTCGTAGTCGTCGTCGTAGTCTCTTCGTAGCTACGTAGAAAACTTTATCGATTTTGTAATTAGACTACCCAATGACGATGTAGGATATAGGTATCATCGATATATATTTTCAACAAATATATTCTATTACCAACCTTATATCATTTTCATATAATTAAACATCATTCATTTTAACTAACGAACAAAATAATGTTTATTTAATTACATTTAATCACAAATTGTCACGTGAACTAAAAAAGAAAAAAAAGGCTACGAGTTTTCTTAATTATTTTCTAAATAAATTCTATACTTTGTAAAAATATTGTTAAAGTTCTAAATACAACAAAGTTAGATTGTTTTACCATTAAAAATATTTCCAAAGAGAAATGTTTGACTCACATCCTACAATTAAAAATCAATTATAATAATATTAAGATAATTGATTATTTATTATCATAAATATTTAATCTTATCAAAAACAATTCTATATAACATTTACACATTAAAATATACACTTATGTACAGATATTATATAAAAAAAAAAAAGAACTAAAAAAAAAGAGACAACATGTGTTATGTATCAAGGGCATGTATTATCGCCATACGCCACGTTTACCGTAACAAAAGGTCTTCCAAAGTAAAAAGAAAGAAAAATCCAAGGGGAGGGGGAGAGGTAGGGGGTTGGAGGGATTCACCCGACAATCATGGGCAACAATAGCGAAGAGTGGAAGACGTGCCAAATTAAAGGCCTCGAACGAAAGTGGCGATGCACGAGTCTGACTTCCCGTTTAAACTCATACCCCCTTTCTTCCCCCTCCCCACTCCCACCCAACCCCCACACGATGTGTCGGTCGTGAAAGGGGTGTGGCTGAGAAAATGGTCCGTTAAAAGAAACGAGAGGAGGAACGAAATATTACAGCAAAAGGGTTGCCATTAAAAGGGTTGGACACCTACGACGAAAACAAAACCAATGATGAAAATAAAAATAAAAACCCTTGAACGTTTTATTAAATAAATGTTAGTTTTTATTAAATTATTTCAAATCGCACACATTTTTCTAATTAATTTTAATTATTTATGGTTTTGTTTTCGTGAGAAATGTAATTTAAAAAAAATTATTTTTAAAGGTTTTCTTTTCTTCCTTTTTTATCTTTTTTTGAAAGAAAGAAGATGGGGGGGGGGTGTGTGTGTGTAAAGTTTGGTTTTTGTTTTGTTTGAAAAGAACTTTTCTTAACGATGATTCGTTAGAAACTATTAGAAGAACGGGGGATGATAGGATAGACAACTATTGCAAAATGAGATCTGTGATTTGAGAGAAAGGTTATTTTTTTTTTTTTTTGTAAACGAGGGTTGTAACAGGGGGATGGATAGTAGGATAGAAGTTTAATCATCGTGGTTGAGAGAGAAAAAGGAGGACAACGCGTTTTCTTCTCCTGGACGTTCGTTAAATTCCTGCAAACCTTAACGAACTCCTTCTTCTATTTTTTTTTGTTCTTTTTCTTTTTCTTTCTACTCTCTCACACTAAATGTAAGTTAAACAACGTAACTGTGCAAACAGTGACGTCTCCGCAGAATTTCTGTTTTTTTTTTTTTTTTTTTTTTTCAAATGTCCACCATAAGTATTAAAGGCTAGAGAATTGCGACGAGAAAAAGTTGAAGACAAAAAGACAAAGAAGAAGATAGAAGAAGACCCTATTTTTTTTTTTTTTTTTTTTTTTTTTATACTTCTTCCACTAAAAGATAAGAAAGAGGAGTTGAGATAATAAAAGGACATTGAAGAGGATGGGTAAATGTTGACTTCGTCAGGTACATTTAATGATGCTGTTCTTCTCTCTCTCTCTCTCTGTCTCTTATTCAACATCTTTGTCTTTCTTTCACACTTTTTAAGTGAACTTAAAACAAACGTAAATAACATTTTATTCCCGATTGCATTTTATCTGCATTACAGATCTTCTCAGAAATTGAAAGAAGATTTATTTTATTTATTTATTTATTTATTTTTAATACCCTGCTGCAAATAAATCTTCATGATAAAATTGCAAAAAAAAAAAAAAAGAAGAAGATACAATTGTCAGATAAATCAGATAATTCAAATAGAAATTTATCTCGTTAATGCACGTGGGTTTATAAATGATGATTATCTTCTTATCTTAATATATATAAATCACGTGTCACGTTGTTTGTCCGCAATGGACTCCTAAACTACTGAACCAATTTTAATCAAATTTTGCACAATGTGTGCAGTTTTATTCAACTTGAAAGATAGAATAATTTATATTTCAATTTATTAAATAAAAGATATTAAGTAAAAGATAATTCGTTGTATTGGACTGATTGTGAACCACAGCAACGTGTGACGAGGCACCCTTATTAAAAATAAAAATAAAAACAAAAAAAGAAAAAAAAGAAATGAAAAAAATTTGATTTGCCTTTCAACACAATCAAACGACCATCTCTTTATCTTTCTCTTTTCTTATACTTTTTATGGTAAATAAAGACATTAATATGTCCCTACCATCGAATTGAAGCATCTACTTGGTACTCGAGAACGGTAGCAGCAAAAACGATGGTATACCTGCCAAACCGGCGCTCCTACTCTAATTAGTGTCCCGTAATTGCTTCATAAAGTCTTTAGAAGCGACATAATCGCACACCCAACTAACGCTTCTTACTCTCTCTCTCTCTCTCTCTCTGTCTCTTTTTAACACTCAGATTTATCTATCTCTTTCTTACACTCGTTACGAATTAAAAAAGATTCCCCCCTACCATTTATACCATTACACAAAAGACTTATTTCAATTTTAATTTACAAAATTGTTGACTACTCAATTACAATTTTATGAATTACAAATCATAATCAAAACTTTCTATAATATTTTTATGTAAAAAAAAAAAAAAGAAAAATTAGATAAAACCCCAAAAAAGACAGACCTACGAATTTCCCCTGGTTGATTACATCACACGTGCGTAGTGTTACACAATGACGAGTGTTACGCCTCGAAAGAATCTTAAAAGAATAAGACAAAAATAAGAAAAAAAAAAATAAGAAAAAAAACGTATATAAAATACGTGCCCATGATGCTGCAACACTGAGATTCATGATGATTTCTTTTTCTTCTACTTCTTCTTCGTCTTCTTCTTCTTTTACCCAGCATGCATTAACAAAACGAAACCAAACGAAACAGTTGTACGTAAAACTCTACATATGTGTAGTTTCAACCCATACACGTTTAAATATATATATATGTATGTAAGTAAGAAGACGAGAGTACATCTTTGGAGTGAAAGTTGATCTTGCTGAACATGCTTTTCCACACACACACTCATATATATATATATGTATAAAATCTATGTAATCTTTTCCTCCCTCACTCCCTCCCCATTCACTCCCACCAATTCACTCGCTCATTCATATTACGAGTCGTACAAACTCGTACGTTTCAATGACGTTTATATTACACATGAATATTTGTTTAAATATCCATTCACACACATTCATCAAAAACATTAAATAAAAAAGAAACAAAAATGGATCTTTAAATTAAGGGAAAGAAAACCTTAGATTTTTCTTTCTATTTATTTTTATCCTAATCAAGTTTAGAACGAAACTAATGGCACCTCCCACCCCCCCCCCGCCCACCGCCGACTGTTCGTTCAGCAGCTCGTTTTAACGAACGTTGGGTAGCATGGGTGCAAATGCAACGAGCTGTAAAATGCATTTATGTATGAGGGAACGTCTCGTACGGTGATCGAAGAAGCGGGAGGGGGAGGAAAGGGAGGAAAGAGGGAGAGAAGCCTACTCTCTCGTCCGTTATACTTGCATCTCTTACACTGCAAAATTCTCATCTACATATGTATGCACATAATGCCCACGTGACACTTTTTTCTTATAGAATAAAAAAAAAAAAAAAAAGAGAAAAAAAAAGAAAATGAAAAAGATTAGAAAATGTTACACGTGAGAATAGTACGATAAGTAAATTATTTTAACACTTATTTCACAATGCTGATTTTTGAATAATTTTATTTTGAAAATGTTAGAAAGAAGTTTAGGATTTAGTTTACAATAAAAATAAAAAAAAAAATAAAATAGGGTATTATATTTCAATATTTATAACTTCAGTAAGTAAATTATTTTAACAATTTTTTTATATGCTAATTTTTGAATAATTTTATTTCTAAAAAAACTTTAGAAATAATTTCTAGGATTTATTTTACAGTAAAAACAAGAAAAAAATAGGGTATTATATTTCAATATTTATAACTCAAGTAAGTAAATTATTTTATCACTTATTTTATATGCTAATTTTTGAATAATTTTATTTCTAAAAAAACTTTAGAAATAATTTAGAATTTATTTTACAGTAAAAAAAAAAAAAAAAAAAACAAATAGGGTACATTATATTTCAATATTTATAACTCCTATAAATCATGTTACTTTTTCTATAATATATTTTTTGTTAGCTTGTAATATATATCTCGTTTTACAAAGAAAATATAAAAGATAGAGTGAAAGAGAAAGAGAGTAAGAGAGAGAGAGAGGAGGATAGGTAGTCCCTAAGTTAAACGGCGGAGACCCTTTAGTACGGCCCTGTATGGGAGAATAATGGTCGAACCGTGTCTCAATCGTACTTTATGGGATGTAATTGCGGTCTCTGGCAACAGGGCCCTCTCCTCGGCGCGATGTTAAGCTCGTGCGGACTCATGTGCCGCAAGTGCACCAACTATGTATATATGCGTATATATATATATATATATACACACATATAAAGAAAAGAAAAGGTTTGTGTCCTGGACCAGATGAAGAAGAAGAAGAAGAAGAAGAAGAAGAAGATGAAGATGATGAAGAAGAAGAAGAGAAAAGAGAAGCGTTACGATTTTAACTTTAGCAACGAAGCACGAAACGAGTTTTCGTCATCCTCCTGCACTTTATTACAAATTGTATTTTATTCCATTTTTTTTTTATTTTTTTTTTTTTTTAACAACATCCAGAGTCTAAATCGATAGTGTCAATAGTCACGAGAGTTCATCGACTTATTATCTTTGTCAATTAAAAATGTGTTAATCAACCCTCGTTGATTCTACAAAAGAAACTTTAGAAAGTAAAATCGAGACGAATGTTACAACGAAAATGTTTTTGAAAAAACTTTTGATACATCCTGTATATAAAGTTAGTAATATATATACATGTATATATTATATTATTACATCGAAACGATTTGATCTTTTAAATCGATCTAACAATCTCTGACGAGGAGGATTGAGGAGGATTCGTGAAGAGAAGGAAGGTAGGAAGGAAGGAAGGAAGGAAGGAAGAGGAATCGTTCGAAACCGGATACAAGGAAAATATCGATAAGTCGAAGGGGGAGAGAATGAACGAGGGTGAGAATTGGTATGGGTAAAAGGACGAAAGTGAAGATCACAAAGGTGAGTGGAATCACCCTCCTCACTGACTGGCTGGCTGCCTGGTTGGCTGGCTGGTTGGTTGGTTGGTTGGTTGGCTGGCTGGCTGGCTTGGTGCAACATCGGCGTTAAAGAGGAAATACGAGCCATAAACCTTCGATGTACGGTGCTATGGACCACATGAGGGAGAGAAAGAAAAGAAAAGAGAAAGAAAAAGAAACAAATAAAGGAATCGAGAAAAAGGGGGACAACCGAGAATACAAAATCGAATTGCTGTGTACTCTTAAAAAAAAAAAAAAGCAGTTTTAAAGTTTAACAACCATGTCTTTCGACTTACGCTGACACACACATACATACACCATACACATAAACCAAAGTAAAATTCCTTTTCGATCGAGCTTGATAATCTTCTTCTTCTTCTTCTTCTTATCCTCTTTTTATTTTATTTTTTTTTTTATTATTTTTTGTTAAAGCCACTTTCATTTTTTGTTATTCTTTTACAATTTCCGTTTGCGTGTGCCGTCCACGGATGACAACGTCACACAGCGCCTCCAGCATCATCTTCTTCTTCTTCTTCTTCTTCTTCTACTTTTGATTTTTATTTATTTTTATTTTTATTATTCGATGTATCGAAGAAATAAGAAAATATTCACTTTTACACTATTCTACAATAGATGATACTTTTTTGACACAGCTTACATTTAACAAACGTTCATTCAGTGTTTGATAATCGAAGCACGCCTTTAAATATTTTTTTTTTTTTTTTTTTTTTACAAGGAAATCTTTAAATCTACCTGAATTTTGTCTAACTTCCGGTTGTCTTCTCAGATTTCTATCATTTTTTTTCTCAAGAGAGAGAGAGAGAGAGAGAGAGAGTGGGGGAACAAGACGATCATCACGTGCATACAACACATTTGTACATTTATTTTTCAACTTCCTCTCGTCGTCGTGCAAGTTTTCATAGTCCCTACCCCAATCATCCTTCATCCTGTTACTTCGAGGTAAAAAATAAAAATAAAAAGGGAGGAAGAAGGGAGAAAGATAGAAAGATAGAATAGAATGAAAGAAAAGGTAAAGAGATGAAGTCATCGAGTTCGTCGGTCTCGAATACGATTCGTTCGATTCCAAGAATCCTTAGGTACTTTACCACGAAAGATTATGCCTTCGTGTAGAATGTAATGATTACCATAGCGATTGCATCATCGACACAACCCGTAAGGAAAGTTACACACACACACACACACACACACACACATACGCATACTACAGATGCAAACTCTTGTTTAACGAAAATGAACAAAAAGAAAGTATTTGGGGGAAAGTTTCGTCACTTGGAATAATTACTAATCAATTTTTTTTTGTTTAAATGTATGCGATGTTTAAGTTAAAAAAAGATTTAGTTTATCCTTGACACTATGATCATTCGAATAAATCTAGCCAAAATCTTTCTAGCCCCTTGCATAGATGCATATGCACATCATTTGCATAACAACAAAATACGTACAGTTATACGTGTCACGTTTTTTGTCCGCAATGGATTCCTAAACAACTGAACCAATTTTAATCAAATTTTGCATACTGTATGCAGTTTTATCCAACTTGAAAGATAGGATAGTTTATATCATTCTAACAGATGGCGGTATAAGGTAATTCGTTGCTGATTTTGAGCCACAGCAACGCGTGATGGGGCACCCCTATTAAAAATAAAAATAATTAAAATTAAATACTTTCCGAGCTATTAAAAAATGACTGATGCAAGTATAAACAACAACAAAATTATTATAAAAATGTCTAAAAACGTTTAGTTATTTCGCGTAAAATCTAATCAACTAAATTATACAATTTAATGCCAACATAAAAAGATATTCGCGTGTGCCGTGATGATAGGTAAATATATATATATATTTATATATGTATATATATGTATGTATATGTCCTGAGTGAATAAGAAAACAGTCATGCCGATCTTCCTTGAGCATTGCCAAGACTTTAGAATGCAAATTGAACGCTGCGAATCCTTGCCTCTCTGCTTGTACCTTAGGGACAGAATCTGCTTAGGTGGCTATGGACAGTCGATGGTATGCCAGACCTCTCTTATATGTGTCTTAGTTTGTATGTGTATACTTTTCTCTCTCTCTCTCTCTCTCTCTCTATCTCTCTCTATCTTTTTCTTATGTATATATCTATGCACGTTTATGCATCGTCTTGGTCGACCTACAGTGGCGTAGAAACTAACTAAATTCTCTTCTTCCTTTTTTTCACCAATTTTATTCACCAAACTTTGTATCATAAGATAATTAAACAGGTAAAACAAATCAGAACATTGTTTTAATCCTGTAAAACGTTTTGTTCTTTCATTAAGACTTCTTCAACTATGAAATACCAAAATTACTAAACTTTAAAAATGCATAGTTCATCGAAACTCTAATTCATTGTCTACTACTTCATTTTTTTAGACTTGCACTGTATTATATATATATATATATATGTATATGAGATGATTAGATTGAATTACAATGATGTAACATTTCTAAAACATTGTCCTAACATTTTTATCAATTTTATTTATAATCGTTACGCCATTGTTAATGCGCAGAATGCAATAGAAAGAGAGTATGTGTATAGTCAATACACAACTATAAATGTAAATCTGTATTTATATAAGAGAGTAAAAGAGTAACTAAGAGAAAGAAAGAAAGAGAGAGAGAAAGAGAGAGAGAGGGAGGGGGAGGGAGATTCTCAGGTCACACGATAATGACCTTATTACAGGAATTATGGGTTTCCAGCTTGGAAAGGGCCGCTAGGGAGTCTCCTGAACGTTTTACTTTTGCTTAGAGGAACTCGGAGACCGAGTCATCGGACTTGGTTGGTTCCGGTTTACACTTTTGTTCCTAGAACGACAAATAAATGTCAATACAAAATGTTCCTATATCTGATAATTAACAATAATTACAATTTATGCTAATTAATTTGTAAATTTAACATCAACTAGGAAAGTTAGGAGAACGAGTAGGTAATCGAGACTGGTTCCGGTTTACACTTTCGTTCCTAGAACTTCATGAACGATCTGTGCTTCCAGAGCGGGAGGATTTAAAGTAAAAAAAAAAAAAAAAAAAAAAAAAAAATGGAGAACCGGTAGAACGTTCTTCCTTACAACTACTCGAAGTCTTCTTCTGTTTTAACGAAACGACGTTGAAAGTGGATTTGCGAGATAGTACTAAGTCCAATCAACCTCCTTCTTCTTCTTCTTCTTTTTATTCTTCTTTCGTACGGTGACGTTCATTTCTAGAATTAATTTCTCTACCTACTCTCTTTAATCGGGGGTTAATAACGGAACTAGTTTATAAATAGAGAGAAAGAGAGTATCATTTAAATTATTACCCATGTCCTTTCTTATCCTCCTACCCTCCCCCCCCTACTTCTCACCTCCCCCCCACAATTAGATTCATAAACTGTAGTAGAATTTCAACGTTTTAATGGGCAAACTAAACTAACCATTTCTATCACTTTATTCTAACATTTAAACTAGCTCGATATTATTTCAAACAAATGTATGATCAATGTGTATGTATGTGTGTGTGTGTGTGGGTTGGTAACATTTTGAATCTTGCCACGTAAATGGTAAAAGACATTTTATTTAGATGAAAGTATTCGTTGTCGTTAAATTTGTCGTAGAGGAACCTCAGTCAGCTTTTACAGTGTAACTCAATTTTCTCGATCGCGGAATCGAATCTGGGCGTTGAGGTTCTGCCTGGTAATTGGCAATCAATTCTGGAAGCAGTTGGTCCATACGTGACGAACGGTATTTCCTGATTGATTGATTGATCGATCGATCGATCAATCGAGCGATCGTTCTATCGATTTTCCCTTTCATCCAATATTTCCCAAAGATCGAGAGTTCCCATAATACCACCACACCCCTTCTTACTTTACTTCCTTCTCTAACTTTTCTGTACTTTTCTCTCGACGAATTGATTCGATTTAACATTGACGTGAAAAATAATACAAACGATACATATTTATTTAACGTGAAACATAAAACATTTTTATGATTTATTTGACAATATTTCTTTCAAATTGTATTGACAGAAGAATAAAAAGAAGAGGAAGAAAAAAAGATAAAAAAAAAAACCAATTCCACAGCAAGGCAACATTTTGCAATTTCCCAAAACGAATCTCGGTCAATTGGTCGTCCTAAAAAGGTTTCCAAATAATATTCAAAAAATCAATTACCTTTATTTTTAAATCTTTGAGGGCCTAGTGGGATTAAAAGTGTCCCCCCCCCCACCTTTTTGATACACCGTAATGCACGATGGAACATTTTTAGTCCCACCTCGAAATATTATTGCAATAACTAAACATGCTCATAAGTTTATATTTCGTCTTATTTACGCAAAACAATTGATTATTAATATTTTTACATTATGTAATACCTTTATTAATAAAAAAAAATATACAAATTTGGTTTCAATTAAAACTTAATCAAATTTCTCTGTGCAACATAGAGCTATTTTATGCTGCAAAGATTTAAAACACCTAAAACACTGATCGAAAGATTAACTTGTAATAAATTTAATAGAATTTTAAAATGAAAAAAAAAAAAAGGAAAACTACTACTCTCTTGACCCAAGGTTAGAAAACTGGTCTTATTCACCAACCAAAACTGTAGTTAAGTGCATTCACATAACTATAATTCGTAATACGGTATCATACTCGAAAGGTAGAACCGATTTTCGTCGTGTCTCGTGACTTGGATTACAGTGGCGAGGTGCTGGTGCTCGTACGATTTCTTAAAGACAAGAGTTAAGAAGAAGAAGAAGGAGAGGAAGATAGTAACTGTTAGAGGAAGAGGTGAGGTGAAGGGGTTGCCGAGGGATAAAGGGAAGAAAGAAGAGAGGAGGAGAGGAGGAGAAGGGGAGGGCTATGTACAAGGAATTCATGAATACGAGATTGCACTCGGAGAGCCCCGGGTAAATGGCTTGCTGTGGATGCTGGCTACTCTTCTTCTTCTTCTTCTTCTTCTTGGGTTGAAAGACTTAGTTCAGAGAAAGAGAAAAAGAAAAGAAAAAAAAGCAAAAAAAAAAAAGGATTTAAAAAGAGAACTTTTAACATATCTTTCTCCCTTATATACATACAAACATATATACAGAGACAGACTTACATAGTTAAGGGTGTTTTGTTCATTCTTACTTCCTTTTAGGAAAGAAAAAGTGTAGCTAATGATCGATTAAAATGAAGTAGTCATTTAACACAACCCAAGTGTTCAATGTTTAGTATAATTTGTCTATTTCCTTCTTTCCTAAGTCAGGCCATTTGAAAATGGCTCGAGGTAATGCAATAGGACATGATTGGCTAATGTTAGTAAGAAATTATTGTAATGACTTCGATACAATAATACAAATCAGACACTTTTTCCTTTAAGCTCTCTTCTCTTTTCTATTCAATCCAAACGAGATAATATTCTGTTTGCGTGTTTCTATATAAAATATAGGTATATATCCGGTTGTTGTAAATCATTTCTTGTTATTTTTTTATTTCTAAAGTTCTTCTTCAATGTAATTGGACTTAACTTTGTCGGAATTAGTGGAATTGACTTCTTCGAAAAATATCATTTCAAAGTATCTTCCTTCAGGGGATATGTGAAGATTAATATGCAACACGATCTTTAATAAAAAAAAAAATGCACATAATACTATTGTATCTTTGTATAAATAAAATAATAAATTAATTTGTTGAGTTAATTGAAATAAATTGAAAGAGTATCTTCTCCCTTCAGGGTGAAAGTGGAGTTAATATGCAACCCAATCTTAAATAAAAATAATTCATACTATTATTTACAATCCACATAATATTAAATGACACTGTATCTTTGTATAAATGAAATAATATATTTAATTGGTTGTGTTGATTTAAATAAAATTCAGTTGTATGTTAAAAGTTGAGTTATTCAAAGAGAAAAGATCATCGATCGATCGATCTCCATTCGATCTAGATATCCTCGTTGATCGATTAGGATGCTGAGGATAGAAATAAAAGAGAAAGAATGCTTGAAAGAATGACACATACATTTGTTCGATGTCTACTCAGCAAAAGGATTTGCTTATCCTGACAGTAAAGATCGTTTGTTCTTCCTCGCAAACTGTCCTTCTCCCCCTTTTCCATCATTTTATTATGTTGCAGTATTTCTCTTAGTTATACAGTACACTCTCTCCTACTATTACTACTACTACTACTACATTGAATAATTTCAAAGAATAAACGAACGAATCGATTCGTAAGCATTGATCATGGTCACGTACAACCAACCACGTGTATACAAGTTCTTAAATACGAGCTTTAGATCATCCCGCGATCGTTGAAAGCAAACATGAAACATACTAACGAATACAACTGAGTATAATAAATTGTTAGTTAATTGTACACAGATATATATATATATATACTACTCTCATGTATTTTATGATTTATGACGTATACATTAATAAAAAAAAAAAAAAAGAAAAGTTTTCTTGTTAACGAAACAAACATTTCATTTTAAAGGTTCATAGTTGACATCAAATTGTCACAAAATTATTCTACAATTTCAAATCACACACATATATCTTCTTTTTTTTTTTTTTAATTAAAAATACACGAGTCAAAGTATTATAGAAAATCTAATGAACAATTTCTCTTGAGATGTTTCATTTAAAAAATTTACCAATTGTTGAATAGTTTTAAAAAACATTTATCTTATTGTTTAGAATGAAAAGAAACAAACCAAGAATGGAAATCAATGGTGCATTGTTTCAATTTACATTGTAAGGATAAAATTAAATTAACAAAGTGAAATAATAATCTAAATCACGATATATGGGTGTAGGTACGTTTGTTTGTCACACGTCGTTGACCATATTTTATGGTTGTTGATTTTACTTTGAACTTCCTTGAAAAAGTATTCTTAACGCTTACTGACGAACTATAAAAGCGTAACTATTAAATAAAATAATGCGAGTTCCGGGTGGTAATTAAACAAAAAATCATTTCAATCATTTTCCTTAATCTGATTCTAATTAAAACAAGAAAATAATTAAATCAACTTTATGTTAACAATTATGAAGAAAATAACAAGATAACAACACATCCTATATTCTATCAAAAAAAAAAAAATAGTTGAATGCAAGTAAAAGTGCAGGACACACTTTTTATTTACGGGGGTAAACAAAAACAAAAAACAAAAAAAAATTCCCTATAGAAATAATCTAAAAGAACGATGAGAGAGATCTAAGGTGAAGGATGATCCAGGTTCACGATCATGGATCACAATGATCTTACACCCACGTATTACGCTCGAGGCTGAAACTTTCAAGATACAACAACAACTTCTACACACGATGGATTATTTATCCTCAAAGAGATACACACACACACACACACACACACACAAAGAAATCTTAAGTATATTCGTACTTTGTAGGATAGAAATAGAGAAGAAGGTAATACATACGCGTCAATGTGTACCGGTGCTAGGTACCGGTAATGCTCCTTGCACGGTTCCGGTCTGCACTTCTACTAACATATTTTAGTTGTGTTGTACGTTGTTATATCGAAATACGTGTACATTGATGGAGACCAGCCATTGTGTAATGATAAAGGATACCACAATTGCGAAGGTAATAACGTTATCGTTATCTGTCCTCAGATATTGATAGCTCGATAATAATATTCGTGTTAGAATCATGCTATTCCTATTTATGCTTTTATCTTTTTTTTTTATTTATTTATTTATTTCTTTCTTTCTTTCTTACGAGCTAATATTTAAACGATAAATATTCTCTATGTACATTATATTCTTATCAATCCTGATAAACGAGTTAATGTCGTAATAAAATATCTCTTTTTTAAGTGAAAAACTTCTTTAGAATGGGTGTTGATTTGAAAAAATGTAACGGAGCGGTAGGCGGCGGTGTAACAAAACAACGGGCGTCTATGAAACGGTTAAGATATTAAATAAGAATAAAAAAAGAGATGATTCGTATGTACGTGTGAATCAATACCTATATAAACTGATCAATAATTTTGTTCCAATTATTTAAAATAAAAATATATGTATGAAAGAGTTATTATTAAATTAATCGTTTCAATCAAATAATACTGCATTTAATTTTCAAAATTTTCATATATATATTATACATGTAAGTGAAATGTTATATTTATAATTAAAATATATTTCATCGATTATTAAATTATTATTTCAATTAAATTGAATAAATATTTATATAATCGATAAAATTCATATATTTGACGAATTAATATTTAATATTGAATGAAGTAGAATTGTTGAATTAAAATGCAGTATTAAAAATAGTAATAGTAATAGCAGCAGCAGCAGCAGCTATAGGAAACCTTTCGTTTACCTCTCTCAAATGAAACTGAAAGTCAGCACGAAGCAAGACGGTAGGAAAATAGGACGAGTCAACACTGTGTTTGACCTCGATCGAGGACACACACTCGCGTTCTCGAAGTCTTACGAGTACTATAACCACAAGTATAGTAAATAAGAGAGACGACGTGTTTTAACATATTCTGACGTAATCAATAAGAAAAAAGAAAACTTTTTCCTACCAATGATAAAACAAACGACACTTTTTTCTTTTCTTATTTCGTCTTTACGAAAGAAAAACATTTGAGTGAACCATATTATTTCTTATTTATATTTTTGTTCATGCTTTATATTCGAATATGGATCTTCTTAAATCTATGGAGAGTAGTAGAGGTAAGGAGTAACATCTCTTATGGGAAGTGAAAAAGTGTCCAACGTTTTCTATAAATAACAGTTGAAAAATCTTCCAAAAGTGGCACTGGTCAACTTAGAAGGTATGGTATGAATGTAGCAATTGTAAACGAATTGAAGTATGCCGGAGTTATGTAATAATGTAATAAATATAACCTTAATATACAGAGATGTTACTCCTTACCTTTACTCTCCATAGTCTTCTTAAATAAAAAATAAAAAAAATAAAACATTTAAGACTTCATTATGCTAATAGCATGCAAGGTTTCATTATTTCTATCTATCAATAGGTTGTTTTAAATTGAAATATGCATAGACACATGTTGAATATACATGTATATGTAAAAATGTATGTAATACCAATTCGTACATCGATAATAATATGTAATTTTGTATTTACATATTAATGTACGAATGAGTTGTTAATTTTAAATCAAATTACAAATTTGTATGAATTGTAATAATCTGACAAATCTAATATCACTGTAAAAAAAAAAAAAAAAAAAAAAAAAAAACATCATCTACTAACATCAGTTCATGCGTAGTATATCAAAATGTTGTGTGTGTATAATAATTAAATATAATAATCATACACACGTTGTAATAATAATGAAAATAAAATAAAATATAAAAAAAAATAATAAAAGAAAGAGAAGAGGGATGATAAAATAATTTGTCGCATGCTATTAGTAATAGTGAAGACGTACCCTGTACCAAGTGGCCACCTGCGAGACGCATCGAAAGGGGTTGGAGAAGCGATGTTTAATCCGTACAACGGAGGGTGTAGGTAGGTGGTGGTGGTCGAATCAGGCCCGTTTTTGTGTAATATATATATAGATATATATATTTTTTGGTATATTTTTTTTTATTGGTTTTGGCGGACGTGTGTCACGTAGTACACGAGGGAGATACGTGGTCCCAACACACATATAGACGAGAGCACAGGTGAAGTAGTAGTAGAAGTAGAAGTAGAAGTAGTAGTAGTAGTAGTGGTAGTAGGTGATGGTGTAGTAGTAGTAGTAGTAGTAGTAGTAGTAGTAGTAGTAGTAGTGGTGGTGGTGGGTGTGGTAATGTGTTCACAGGCCCCGTGAAAGCGAGGCAAAAGCAAAAACAACAAACAACAAACAACAACACCACAGGTCAGAAAATAAATTAATAATTATTTATGTATGAATAATATTATACTTCGCAAATTGAATAATAGTGCATATATATATTTACGTTATTTCAAATAGTAGTGTAGTGACTAAAAAATATTGTATATATGTATAGATATTATATTTTATAGATATATATATATATATTTTGTTAATTAAATTCAAATGATATATTATAATTATGTATACATATATAAAATATTTGATTATGGTGAATATGCGTGTGTAAGGGAACCACGTGACGAGTTCGAAGAATTTCATTTATTAAAAATAGCTTTGTTAATGAAAATATATTAAATAATAATTAATGTGCATCGATCATCCAATGGATGACACAAATTTGGATCAGCGTGATAGCAACGTATCATTAAACTGCAAATGTTGCAAAAAAAAAAATAAAAACAAATTGATGGTAAAGATAAAATGCAAATTTTGACATGATATAATTTGAAATAATAGACAAAGAGAGAAAAAAGATATTCAAGAAAAGCATCGAACTCGTGTTCATGGTGTTATATATACTAAATATATAATGCGGATTATTTTCAAAGCAGAGTTTTTTTTTATCGAAGAAATGAAACGTGAACGAGCATCGATTATTTCATACAATTAAACCTCTCACGCGTGATTTTCTCTCTGTCACCTTTTTATTATCGAGTTTTAAAATCATTTAACTTGAATAAGCCGATTATCAAAAAAAAAAAAAAAGAAAAAGAAAATAAAAAGAAAAATCGAAGGAACGAAAATGACAACATCATCCCTTTCCATTTTTTTCTTTCTTTTTTTTTTTTTTTTTATCAAAGAAAGTATATTTTAGAAAACTTTGACCTCGACATTTATGGGTCGAACAAACTTTAAGCAAAAAATTAATAAAAAAAACCCGTGAGAGGATTAAGATGAAACGATGGTGGTTGGTGGTGGTAAAGGGAGGGGTTTTGTTTGAAGAAATTATTCCACTTTTAAGCTGATATAAATTTTGGAGCTGAACAACAAATGGAACAAATTTTCTAAAGGGATACAAGCTGCTTAATGTTTTTTTCTTATGTTTTTTTTTTTTTTTTTTTTTTAATATATATATATGTGGGAGGTAAACCATAAGATTATTATTATTATGGGGCTTTTGGTGCTGTACCTCCTATGTCCACGGAAGGCAAGCATGTGAGGACAGAAAAGACGTAACGCGTGAAAATCGTTGACAAAGAGGAATCATCAATCAAAAATAATTATAATGACAAGTAAAAAAAAAAATAAAATAGAAAAAATGAAAAATGAAATATGAAAGATCGACGATTGAATAGAAAAATATTTCTAAACATACTTATATATATAGAAATATATTAAACTAAATGATGATCGAAGGGATTACTGTAGTCAAACTCTGATACGCAGGTCAAATTTATTCTTAGGACAATTGACAGAACAACAAATTGTTCAATTTTTTAAGTTTGCTGTTTAAAAAAAAAAAACAGAAATTCTGATTCTGCATAGAGCAAAGTGACTTTCAGTAAACCCCACGAGGGCTTGGTACCAATAATAAAAACTAAAAGGAAACAAAAAATTGTATGGGATTTGAAAAAGAAGAGAAAGAGAAGGGGGTTAAAAAGAAAAGAAGAAAAAAGAAAAGAAATGAAAAGGAAAGACATACACAGGATGATTCCCTGCATATCCACGAGTCGTGGAACTCGTTATTACTCCCGCTGGCGGTGGTTAATTTCGCGCTCTCTGCAATTTCTCGAAATCGGCATGTAAAGTGCGCACAGCCCTTGCCAGTGATACAACATTGTATGCGCGCGCGCGAGTTTCTATTACAAGCGGATGAGCTATAGGTTTTAATAAGAACATCCTTGAAAATAAAACAACAAAATTTTCTACAAAAAAAAAAAAAAAAAAACCTCAAAGTATCTGACATCCTACTCCCATTTATGATTCTTCTTCTTCTTTTCGTTTGATTTTTTTTGTTAAATATATAAAAGATCTTTTCTTTCAACAGCTTCCTCTGATCGATAACGATCATGACTCTAGAAGAAAGATATTATGACGAAGATAATGGGATGATCAAGTTAGTAAAAAATGATTTTATATATTAGCCAAGTTCATTTCAAGAACATTCTTATACATTATCTTCCTGATAGAAAAGTTAGCTTGGTGGTTTCTTAAAGATGATGAACCCCTTTTTTTGCAGGTTAATAAAAAAAAAAAAAAAACGTTAAGATATCGAGAAGGGAATAAGGATAGTTCTTACCTTGGGTAAAGATGCCAGACATTGTTGCTTCACGTCCCAGACAAGCTGATCCTTAGGAAATTGAAGACACTTGCTAACGTAGAGTTCCGGTACGTGAACCCTAGCAAGAAGTACACCTTCCTCGACTGGTCCAGCCTCTGATACTGCAACACCACTGGCATCTTGATTCTGTTGCTGAGCTTGACCTTGGGATTGGCCAGCAACAGTGGCCTGAGGACTGGCCAGTTGTGATTGACCTGAACAAACGTTTCCTGTAGACTGTTGCTGCTGTTGCTGCTGTTGTTGTTGCTGCTGCTGCTGCTGTTGCTGCTGAGATTGTTGATTCGGTCCCGCCTCCATTGCGAGGACCTTCAGACGATTCCACGGTCACGGAATCACATCTGAAATTATCGAATAACCCTAACCTTTAGTTATACGAATTTTAAATATTCCTTGAATCAAAGGAATGAGGAAAGGTTCAAAGATCATTTTCTATTTCTAAACTGTGAAGTTAGAAAAAGAGATATACACGTTAAGAAGCGTGTAAACGCCATAAATGAAAGAGAGGAATCAAATTATATAACAATTTATAAGTAATAGTTCAATACTTTAATAGATGTTGATTATGGTATGCGGAAATGGTAGAGAATGCAACGCAAAGTTAAACGATAGAAAATCCAAAGATTTTCCCATGATCAGTGGGATCTCTTTTTCATGGAATGAACCCAAATAACACGAGTGGACTATCAATATCATATTTGTGTGTGTATGTGTGTGACAGTAAGTGAGATGAAATAAAAATAAATACATAAGAAACGCATAAGGAATTAAACGATCCCACCCTATGAATATTACAATCATGATAAAAATGGACAATGGTTATTACCTATCTCCTTCTTACACACTTAGGTATACTTACACATACAAAGAAATAGGAATAAAGACGTAAACGAGGCGATGTTGAGCTGTGCTATACGGGCCATTAGCTAAGACCAGACGCATATCCCATGTGAGATAGAATGAGGGACAAGGAAAAGGGAATATTCCTAGGTCCCATATTATAAGAATCAGAGAGAGAGCGAGAGAGAGAGAGAGAGAGAGAGAGAAAGTGTGAGGGAGATGGGTGTCACAAGACCGGAACTATAATCGTATAGTTGTCACTTTTGGTATGCAGATGGAAGAGTAGAACTGTGAAGTAAAAGGTAAAAGGTGCTATTGCAGTTGAAAAGAGGAAAATCTGAGTACTTTGTATTTTTTTTTTGTTTTTTTGTACATTTACTCTCAATAACCCATTTATACTTTCCAAGTCTTTTTATTATCATTGTCCTGTTCCTTTCTTTTTTAAGGGTAGTAATACGGGTAGTTATTATCACATCGGTTAGGTAGCAGCACTCTAAGTAACACATTTTCATAAATTAATTATAACATATGCAAAATCCTAACGAGTTTCAAGTTTTCGTAATGTACCTGTTATCTCTGTGTTAACGTCGATAGTTATCTTCCTTTTTATTATACACCTACGTATCTACCTTTACACGTGTTTGCTTATATGAGAACTTATCGAAAAGATGTTTAAACTATGATAAAAATAAGGATAATGATATTAGGGTTCGTATGTGTGTTCGTGTGTGGGAGAAAGAGAAAAAGAGAGAAAGAGAGAGAGAGAGAGAGAGGGAATGTCAGGGCCGTCCCTTAACCTTTGTCGTCCTTCGAACATCCTCCTCCCTCAACAAATGTCGTTGTCCTCTTACCAAGAAAACCTTACATAGCCTTGAACAATCTTTTTCAACAGTTTTAATTACGTTCGAATTAAGCTTACAGCCTGTTTAAAACAACGCCCACGCGAATTGCAAACTACCTGCCATTTCAAATCCTCAGGATCGTATCAAGACAATTATTTTTTTTCTCTCTATTCTATCAGCCATGTATAAAAACCCACCCCACACCCCAACCCCTATAAAATGAAGTTAGAGATTGGTGTTAAGATCTCACACGATACCATTCGAGTTTCTATCAAAAATTGCAAATATTTTTCTCAATTGTATAAGGGTTGCCATCAAGATGTTAGTAAGGGGAATTTAAAATTGTCTAAAATAAATGTTGAAAAATTCGTCTATCTTTTTCATGTTCGTTTAAAGAAATAAATTTTGTACATGATAAAATATAAATGTGGTTTGGGTGCTGAGATGGAATACGGATACGGCCCTGCTTAGGGTGTCCAGACAGAAAAATCGCAAAGTCTCTCTCCTCTCTCTCTCTCTCTCTTGCTATACTCGATGAGAGTAGTGTGCCACGAATAAGGGCCACCATAAAGACGGGTCATAAAACTATGATTTACTGCTTGTCATTGATGCGTTTGCTGTCCGTCCGTTAAGATCCTTCTCTCCAGTTCATCATCGTCTCCTGGGTTCGTTCCCTCTTATTATCTTTCTTATAACTCTTTCTTCTTTTGCATTCAACCTTCCTCGCGAAAAAAAAAATAAATAAATAAAAAATAACAAAAATAAAAGATAAGATTAAAACAATAATCGATTTCGTATTTAAATGTCAACTAATATCATTTGTAACACCATTTGTTTAACAAATTATTTTTCTTTAGATTGAGAAATACAAAAAAAAAGAAAGAAAATGTTTAATTCCTTAGGTTCCCCAGGTACTTTAGGTTTAATACTGAAACCTTTGCAAAGGTTTGTCCTTGAGTAGGCTTCTCGCAAGGGCTTCTTCATTCTTCATGCATTGTCCTCCAAGCATAAGTCATACATACATACACGTGCATACATGAAAATATATATATATATATATATACATATATATGGGATGTGGTCAGTGGGTTATTTAAAGTTTTAACGCAGTCAGAACTCATGGCAAGAAGAAGAAGAAGAAGAAGAAGAAGACGGTCGTGTTTAATGGTGTCTGCGGTTTCCCATCAAACTTCTCTCTCTCATAGTGTGTACCTGACATCTCGCACTTACCTTCTATATATTTTCTCTCTCTTTCTATTCTACTTGGTTCATGTATCGCCCTGCGGGAGTCTTTTAACCGATCTTCACCCTCTTCTTCTTCTTCTTCTTCTTCTTCTTCTACTTCTACTACTTCTACTTCTTCTTTTGGTTGCATTCAAATCGAATCTTTTGCTGCTTGGATATCCGTAAATTGATTTTTCTCGCTTTCCTCACCCTACCTTCGTTTATTACCACTACCAACAACCGGTTGGCCCTGCTGAACCTTTTAAAAACCCTCTCTCTCTCTCTCTCTCTCTCTCTATCTTTCTTCAAAGTTATTACCTATCACGTATACATCAAATATTCTCTTGCGAATTTTCGTACTTTTCAGGTAAACGATAAGAGAAATATTGGATGATAAATAATTGATCGAATCGAATAAAATGTTTGCTTCCATGTTGGTTTTTTTTTCTTTCTTTTA
The DNA here is from genome assembly GCF_049000335.1 of Polistes dominula. NCBI lineage: Eukaryota > Metazoa > Arthropoda > Insecta > Hymenoptera > Vespidae > Polistes > Polistes dominula. Next base: position 466,992 of record NW_028301061.1, on the reverse strand, counting down.
CAGTAACAAATATATTTGATGATGAATTATTGATCGAATCGAGTTAAACCAGCCGTGTACTTTTTTTTTTAAATGTTGTCTAGTAGAAAATATTGTGAATATAACCCCCTGCTAAACGATTCTAATAATATTAATAATAATAATAATAATAATAATGTTGTAGGAGTAACAGACAGGAAAGTTGAAAGGAAATAGTAGTTTGTTCACGCACAGGGAAGACGAGTTTGTAATAGTTACGGTGACATATGTTACGCACGTGTAACGAGTTGGCTATAATTACGAACGAATGGAAAATACTGTTGCACACTAACAACTCCGTGTATGTTGCATTGCATTGTTGCATTGTGTTACTTGCATATATTCTCTTGCTCTTTCTTTCGAATTCACTAATGGACTCTAACATAATTGTAGAACACTCGGAAGTAAGAAATAAAAAAAAAAAAAAAATAAATAAATAAAAAAATACATTGACAAAAAAAGAAACAATCAATCTCATTGAATAATTTTTCTTTTATCCATCATATAAACATTCTAACGATCTGTTTAATTTTTTTCTCTCTTTCTTCTTTTTTTTTTTTTTCATTGAAAATGTCTGTTGTTAAACAACCACAAGTTTACTCTCTCTTTCTCTTTCATTTTTTTTTTTTAAATACTGGAATACAAAGAGGCTTCTCAGACGAAAGGTACACAAAGGTACAGGTAACTTACACCAACAGGAAATTCCCCATACCTTGGTCATCCGTTTTAGCACCTGTAACTACTACACGTTTAACACAATGCATGCATGCATGCTTGCATAGACCCACCAAAAAAAAAAATAAAAAACAGACTAGCTGTTGTCGATATGCAGCAGTAAAAAAAAAAAAACACAAAAAAAAAAAAAATATCAGAAAAGTAATAATAAATTCATCGTGTAAGCATTACGAAAGCAGTCGATGTATAAATAAACGAGGTCCTTTCGTGTTCTCTCTATCTTCATAAATAACTAATAGTCTTGTCTACGGGCTCACATATATACAACACACAAGCAAATACATCCCACATACATATATACCCACCCCCCCCCCCACGTCGTATCGATTTCATTCGAAGCTTTACGTTTGACTTTAAAAGCTAAGTCTACGTTAATAAGAGAAATAAAAGAAGAAAATAAAAAAGAAGAAGTAAGTTTGCAATTGGTTATTTTTTTTTTTTTTTTTTTTTCAATGTGAACACACCATAGAAAAAGTAAGAGAGAGAGAGAGAGAGATAGAGAGAGAGATGGTAGACAAACCTTGGTGAGATTCATTTGAATTTTTCATCCAACCAACCCCTCCCCCCCCCCTCCTTCCCACCTCCCCCATGCCATGCACAGACAAAAAAAGTTTCTCCAGACGCTAGTAAACTTCGTGTGCAAGCATACCTACATATGTGTGTGTGTGTGACTATGTAGAAAGAAAATTGATGAGGGTGTAGAAGAAGAAGATGGAAGGAAGGAAGGAAGGAAGGAAGGAAGAAGAAAAGTGTACGCCGCGTCTGTCTTGATCACTCTGCGAAACTCATATAAAGATCTTTAGAGCTATGTGTGGTGTGTGGTTCACGTATGTCTGGTAAAAAGGGACAGAGAAAGGAAGAAAAGAGTGAGAAAGGGATAGAGGAGGGGGGTAAGGTGAGGAACAAAAAAGGAACTTCGTCGTGTCGCGAGAGGGACGAAAGAATAACAAGCTGCATCACCCCCTTCCCACCCTCCCTCGACTCCTCTCAGCCCTTCATCTCTCCCTTTTCTCACGTCGATAACTTCCCTTTAAGGGTTGCAGCCATTCTCAAGGGAATGAGCTTTCGTTTCTTCACACATGTACCATTAATATATCTCTCTCTCTCTCTTTATTTCTTTTTTTCTCCCTCCCCCCCCCCCTCCCGTTCACTTTTAATATTACTCATAACTAAAATGTGTTTTTTTTGTCAGTTTTAAAGACAATCGTTCGATAAATCATTTGATTATTATTATTATTATTATTATTATTATTATTTATATATGTATATTATTGCAATGATCTTAGTTGACATATGAATAATATTCAACACGACGTTAATCGTTATCCTATCGGGTATATCATCTGCATGAACAAGCAACCGGACCATATTCAGAACACTATGAACATGAGTGAACGTGGGTGATCAGGATTGTCGTATGAATATTTGATGGGCTGATCTCCAAAGTAGCGTATGTGTATATACACTACTATAGTTACCTAACTGTATGCTCTATCTGTTCTAAGACATTTTATGAGCCCCAATATAGCAAAAGATTTATACACCTAATCTATATTTCATATTTTATCCTCTGTACAATAATTTAAAATGAGAAGACACCTATGTGCAATTAACTTCGATAATTAAATAAATAATAAAATAGTTCAAATGTATGTACACCAAGGTGACAATATTGAAAAGAAAAAAAAAACCACGAAGATTGTTAAAATGAAAAACTGCGAGAGAATAATTTGATATTACAAAAAAAAAAAAGAAAAAAAGGATTAAAAAGTGAATGACACGTCGAAGCACGTGTCGATGCCATTTACTGAGAGAGACTTACCCCACAAACGTTCAACGACCTCTGCAGCAGCTCAACCCTCCACCCAGGTTAACACACGATATCACCAACAGCACGGTCAGCCATTGCCAAAAACAACCCCCGGAAGTTGCACACACAGGACCCCCTCCCAAAATGCACCAACAACGCCGCCAAGGAGAGAGAGAGAGAGAGAGAGTGAGAGAGAGAGGGATTGGGAGAAGAGATGAAAGAGAGAGGGTGGTGAGCATGTACCGGCTGTAGCAAGATGGCGACGATATCAACCCTTCTTCTTCATCTTCTTCTTCTTCTTCTTCTTCTTCTTCTTCTTCGAGTAAGATAAATTACGTACTTGTATATACTTTCAGTTTAGTATTCTTCTTGCACACTTTCTCCCTCTCTCACACCCTTTCCCTTTCTTCTTAATCTTTTTCCTTGGTTTGCATATGACGTATATATGCGTATATTGTATACCTAAATCTGTATACGTGTATATATATACATATATATAATTCTCGATAAAGTAAGAAAAAAGTACAGATAGCAGGAAGAAGAGAAGAACACGAGTACCCAGCACCGTGGGGGTGCATCGCACGACTACACGACTACACCTTTTGATAAGGGTGCTGCTCGATGGTGGCGCCATCGTCGCAACCACCACCAAAGCTGGCCGGATGTCGGTCGCCTGGCAACCAGGAGAGATCGACCGACCATCCTCCAACCAACCCCTCCTGCAACCCCTCCTCCTTTAACGCGCCTTCCCGCCTACGAGACGCTCTTCCTAACCCCCTCCTGCCAACAACCCCCTGTGTGCCAACCACCTACTATCATCATCCCCCGTTACTCATTTTTAACCCAACTTCGTTCATTTCGTTTCGTATTGCAATACGAAATCAGTTTTGACCAAACTGCGTTTCAAGGTTTATATTGATGAATTAAAGGATTTCATTCCTTATTGAAATTTCAAATGATCAATCTCCAATTCCTAATTGATATCATCCCCTTGTGTCAGATCTTTCAACGAACATTTGATTGTACTAATTAGAGACAACCTGGTGGTATTGATTAACAATATCAGCTAAGAGTAGATAGGCTATGATAAAATATTCAAATGTTCATTAAAAATGTAAGAGGATATAATTTTAGCACGCTAGCGCATTAATTCGATATCCAAAGTTCGAACTTCTTAATTTAATTCTATAAGTTATCCTAATCGACGTTGAAGAGAGAGAGAGAGAGAGAGAGAGAGAGAGAGAGAGAGGGAATTATTAATATCCCATGAGTTTTAACATCGCTACGGATAAAAAAGGAAAATTATATGCACTTCGATTCTCACGAATGAAACAAAAAAAAAAAAAAAAATACATAAGACAATAATCCATTGGGGTTCAATCATTTATTAATTGTGACAGGTATTCATTGATATTGCATGTGAACTATATTTAGAAACATAATTGTACAATGTGTACATTGAGAAAACACAGGGTGTAAAATATTTGTGTTCATCTCGTAAAAAAAAAGGAGGTTAAAAATGTTGAGAAAAAAATAGGTGGGGGTAAAAAAGAGAGACAGAGAATCTTTAGAAATAACGAAGGTAATCCTCTTTGGTATCTCGAATCGATTTAAACTCGAGGGAGGGGGGGAACACTTTGATGGTATCAAAACGATTGCTCTTCTCTTAAAGCAAGACAAAATATTGACTCGATATTTACTTCTAATTTCAATATTTATCCCAACCCCAACCCCCTTGAAAAATTTTCTAATAGCACTTTATTGATCAGACAATAGGAAATATTTTTCCAACCCCCCCCCCTCCTCTTTGTATTTCAATACAAACTCTGAACGAGTTTTGTGATCGGATCAAGTAACGCATATTAGGAAAACTAGTTGGAATAAATGAAAGGTAAAGCAGTAAAGTGGTATTAATAGTAGTAATAGTAGTAGTAGTAGTAGTAGCAGTATTTAGGTGTGCTCGTTATCACACGGAAACTGGGCAAAATCCAGTCGGCTGTAGAGTAGTACTGGGTTAAATCGAGTTACCAAACGCGATTGAATTAACGCGTTTGTAACTTTGTCTCGTCGTTTACCAATTCATTCCTAATTTCCGAATGAATGATAAACCCTTTCGGAATCAGAAATGAAAAAGATTTACAGAACAATGAAGGGTTGAACGAATTATGAAAGAAACATATATATATGTAAGGGTACAGTATACTTGTAAAGTATTACAAGTTAAAAATAAAATCCTCTAAAAGGGAACACTCGAACAACACTGAGTGTTTGGTGTTCTATCACCTCCTCCTCCTCCTCCTACCCACTCACTCTCTTATTCTCTAAATATACCTATATTTGTCCTTTCCCTTTAACAGCAATATGTCAGAGGCTTTTAGCTACCCCTAGGTGCTTAGAGAAACCCCCACCCCCCACCCCCTAAAGTTTCAACCATAAAGCAGTGAGAAGTTTCTCTCTATCTCTCTCGATTTTGTGTTGACTCCTTCACCCTTCAAAACTAAAAGTACTTGACATAGTCATCGATCAAAAGTCCACAAATTTTCTTTAACTATAATAATATAAACCCATATATATATAAACAAAAAGAAAACCCAAAAGAGTTAAATAAATTACACGAATTAAATGTAAACCAAAAAAAAAAAAAGTATTTCAAGTTGAGGAAAAAAGTGTGCACCCTCAATAGGGCGAATGCAATTCTGAGGACAACCTTTCAGAATTGAAACTTGAGTTCTTGGAAGTACTTAAAGAAGAAGAAGAAGAAGAAGAAGAAAAAAAAAGGGCAGGAAGGTTACTACTACTACTACTACTTTTTCAACAGAACAACGAGAAATAAGGGGGATAAGAGGGGTGAACAAAAATCGCCTACGAACATGAATCCTTTTGTCCTGAATTCTTTAGGGATATTTCCATTCACCCCTTTTTTTTCTCTTCCTCTTTCTCTTTCTCTTTCTTATTGCAAGAAAAAGGGGTAGATAGCAAAAGCTCGACAATAGTAATTGGCATTCGACATACGCATATATCCTTGTTAATGAAAGGAGACGAGAGTGAGTCCTTCTGCCTAATATCCTCGATACTGGATCTTCCCTAAAATACTCCTACTACTACCATTCCTAACGACCCTTTCAAACTAACTACCAAAATCTATTATTACAGTGATCTTTAACTCTACTCTGAGCCTACCAATTTATCACTCGAAAGTTAACGCTAAATGTATTATCTTTCCAGGATCCTTTTAATTAATACACCCTGTCCTATTACAAAAAAAAAAACGAATAGAAAAATGAAGGGATGGTAGACAGTTGGAAAATGAGATGTCACAAAAATTCAATGACGATCTGAAACGTAATAAAACAAAAAAAAAAAAGAAAGAAAATGAAATGACGATGATGGCGTACGCTACGTCGCTGGTGTCAGCGATAGGAATAAGAGAATAAAATATAAAAAAAAAGAAAGGGAAGATTCTTTTTTAAAAGAACACCCCAACCAATCTCCCATTCGATAATATCTTTGTGAAAAGTGACGCTTGTAACAGACGCGACATTCAACATCCGTTTTCAACGTAGCACCACAAAGCACGGATATCACCAGAGACAGCTCTTTTAGGGTGGGAAGAAGATCGGAAGGTTGGTAGGAAGGGGGAGATCGGTAAAAAAAAAAAAAGAAAAAAAGTAGGTGCAAGGTCCTTTCAGATTAGATCGTGTCCAATTTAGTTCGTTCGAGGTTTGACCTCGATTGCTGTGCTAGCCATCTCTCTCCAGGGCTCCCTCTCTCCGCTTTTTAATTCTAACCTAACGTGCAGGATGTGACACTCAACAATCCCCCACAACCCCTCTCTCTCTTCTCTTCTTTTTTTCTTCTTATCTTTCATCAATATCGTTGTAGTTAAACGGGAAACTATTGAAATAATGATTTATTTACAAAGATTATGAATAAAATTTCAAAGTGGCTCGTTTTGATGACATTGATAAGATTTTAGGAAAGGGTCAATTAAATCAAGCAGTGCAAGATTGAAAATCTAATCGAAGTCTAAATGGTTGTGTGCCTCAAAGGATTCGATCAAGTTCCATGGGCCAGTTCAGAGTGGAGCTTACTGATCAGGGTGGTGTCGACGAAACCCCATTAATTTAGGAACCTCAGTGGGGGTTTACTAAGGGTGAAGGTTTTGCCAGAGTCAAAGGAAACTACTCTCCCTCCTCTTAAGCAGTATGTGACGTCTATTTGACGTTTGATCGATTTCCATCAGTCTTCTTCTTCTTCTTCGGAAAACAACCCTTCGAGGGTTTCCTAGCGTTGACGTGGTAAAACAATGCCGAGTGCTATTACTTACGTATAATTAATGCACCTCCGTTTCAATAATACGAGTAATTAAGATTTCTAATGATTTGCGTTGCATAATTGACTCTCTCTCTCTCTCTCATTCACGTGCTATATAATTCAATTTAATGAAATAAGTGGAGGATGATAAGTTGTTTTAAAAGTCAAGATCTCATTCGTTTGATGTTAAATTACCAAGTAAAACGATTCTTCCCACGAAATAATGACGATGATCCTCAATGATCCCCGACAACAACAATAACAACAACAACTCGGTTGTTCAAGTTCCGGAACGATGATCAAGTAAGTGTGACCAACACTTTATTTTTCTCTTGAGTTTAATTCCTTTTTTTTTTTTATTCTAACTTTAAAATAACACAGACAAGAAATATGACATTTAATCAAATCATTTTTGGTTAAATATATGATATATTATCCAAATAATATAATAAATGGGTTGAACAACGAGTTTTGCTACTTGTCCTCGGGTGATATCAAATCAGAAGGACGGACAGTTTTCTAATGAAAATTCAAATGAGAGGGAAGGTGGATTTTGTACCTGGACGTATGTCAACTTGTCTTTGAGGAGTGCTCATTATTTACTAGTCAAGAAGATCCATCCTTTTTTTTTTTTGTTTGTTCTTTTTTGCATCTAAATTCTTTTCGATAAAACTACTACTACTACTACTCTAAAGAAGGGAAAGGTCTCATTACATTTAGTTGTTGTCGATCTATCTAAGAATATTTTTGCATGATTTTCTACTTTCTTCTATGGAACATTAGAAGTTCCTAATTATTTATGAAAATAAGGAAGGTAAATCAGTTTGAACGTCCTCGTTAGCGTAACATCAAACTTAGTAATTTCTTTAAAGAAAACTTTTCTCCAGTACCAACCCAACCCTCTCTCCCCTACCCTCCCTTCTACCCTTTCTTCCTCCTTTTCCAATTGTTAGACAATGGAAAGAATGTTGAGAGCGTAAGAGTAATTCACACCGAGGTGGTAGTAGTAGTAGTAGTACAACCGAGGTTACTCCATAGAGTTTCTTCTATGGGAAAAGAGAGGCCAGGAAATCCCACGTAAGACAGGAAGGAATATCCTGTAAAGGAAGTAAGACAAAGAGACAGACGGACATAGAGAAAGAGAAATAGATTTAAGGAAGTCCCTTCACTGTAACACCTAAGTTCTAACTTTCCAGTGTGTCAGTTTAGACAACTACCAACCTACACTCTTTCTACGTTCGCCTACACCAGCCTGATCCTTCTCTCTTATCTAAGGAGTTAACGTAAAGAGTAGGTTGGATTAAACTGGGTGTCCCTAAAGTAAGCATTTGTCATTTTACAAAATAACAAATCAATCAAAATCCATCGACATATTTTTACAGAAAAACAAGAAATTCTCTACAAATTTCAATTACCTTTAAATAAATTGCAAACTACAAGGAACAACAAATTTCATAAATGTCATTGAACAATTTGATAACTTGTTGTATCACGATTTGAGAAAGGATGATTACTTTAGGGACACCATGTATATATAGATAAAGGATAACTTTTAGGGAAGAACAATGATTGAAGAAGTGGAGAAAAACTTTTGAAGAATATTTCTGAGAGGTCCTGAAGGAGTAGGAGTAAGGAGTAGGAGTAGAAAATATTGGCATGAACCTGCAACGCCATATATAGACAAGGATACCCATAGACATTTACAGACAAGTTTACCCTACGTATGTTTCCTGTGTGGGCGTTAAGCGACGAGAATTGATGGAAAGGGGTAGGCAGGGTTAGGAAAGGGTAAAAGTGTAAATCGTGGTAGTGTAGATGTAGGTAAACCAGGACTGTAAATACTGCATCGTTGCTGCCTACCTCGCATATATTCTGCAATCGATTTCAACCATTCCAATCATTTATACTAACCCCATAAATATATAAAAAATAAAATATTTATTTATTTATTTAAAAAAAAAAAAAAAAAATATCAACAAACAATCGAAGATTAATCGTAATAAAATTCGCCATTGTGAATAAAAATGTTGAACCCAATTCCTGGAACGTATTTGGCAACTTACCAGAAACACCCTGGGATATCCTTTAATCAAGGAATAAGAGAATCCTTTTGAATGTCGGCCATCTTCTATCCATGGCGTCTTCCTGACGTACCAAATTATTCCTAACGTTACTTTCCATTTATATATATATATCTCTCTCTCTGTCTTTCTTTCTCCGACAAGTTATTAGAAATAAGATCGAAATAGAATAGGTTAACACGATAATCTACTCTCATATTTTAATTATTCGTAATAAGAACGGATCAATTATAATAATCGTTGAAATGAAATGTGAATTTGTGATACGCGCATCAACCTAATTTTCATGAGTTGATGACGTTCATGACGATCTATATAGGATAAATTATTTATCACTCCTCCCTTTTACAGTTAGTGGGACGAATCAATAAACGATCATTGAGTTCAATCACATTTTTTGAGTTTGGATCAATCGATGCTAATCATTTCTTTTACAGATTGTAATTGCTTATAACAGTAGTAACAGACATGTGAAAATAATAATATCGTCATATGGATCGTCACACTGTATAAAATTATAATAATATCGTGACGAAAGTTATATTCCTTGTTTGATCCTTTTTCCTTTCTCTATTCCACCCCTAACCACCCCCTTCTTTCTGACCAACCAAACGATCTATAAATTTCATCAAAGAATTATCCTCAACGACAAAACGAGAAAAGCTAATTCTTATGGTTGACCATAAGGGGCTGCTATACAACAACGATGCTACTTATCATGATAAATGTCCTATGCTAAGGATCGGCACGGCCTCCTAAGACGCTGAAATATTTCTGCAATAAACATGAACCTTCTTCTCTGTACCTTCCCACGCCTCTCTTCTCTCTGCACAACTATCTTGTATATTTTCTCTTTCTCTCTTTATCTCTTTCTAACATTCGATGACTAGCAGAACCAAGGTTAACATTTTTAAATAGTTCAAGAAGAAATCTTCTTTCTCGGTTTCACTTTCATAAAAGAAGACAAATCCTAATCCCATTATTCATCATAATCCTTTACATTTTTCTTTATACATACACATACATATATATATATATATATATATATATATATATATATATATATATATATATATATATATACACTCATACATATCTCTGACCGAGAAATGACAAAATTAATCAAAAAAAAATATTAATTAAAGAAAAATATCTGACGAATAAAATTAGAACAAAATTAAAAGACATAAATTTTCACAAAAGAATTTCGTTTCCTGCGGAATCACATTTTCTTAAAGAAAGACGTAATCTAGGAGACATACATACATATATATATATATACATCTTTCTCTTTTATTCTCATTTGCACGTAAAATTCGAAGGGCGAAATTCAGCCGAAATAAGAAAGAAAGAGAGAGAGAGAGAGAGAGAGAGAGGGGTGAAGGTGAGGTGGTGTAAAGGGAAAAGGAAAGGGAAGACAGTCGCATTACCTCAACGATTTATGCGGCTCCTTTCCCAAACGCATTCATCATTCCATGGTGTCGGCGGCTTGCTTTTACCCTCCCCCTCATCCCTCCTCCTCCTCCTCCTCTTTCTCCTCCTCCTTCTCCTCCTCCTTTTCCTCCTACAACTCCAACTCTTTCTCGGGTTCACTCTCGCTCTCTACCTGTCTGATTCTCTTTCCTCTTTCTTTTGAAGATTTAGCCCAACTCTCTTGACTCCTCCTCGTTGTATACACACACACACATTCATTCATTTCCTTAGTTATCATACATACGCAAAAACTCATACATTCAGTCATTCACATGCATTTATTTTAGTATTGTACACAGACAAACAGTAAACTTCTAATTCACTCACCAATACAAATGCAGGATACTTTCTAAACCCCCTCGTGAATTGTACGCAGAATTCACATATACACAGACACACAGACAGAATGGAGAGGAAAATGTTTTGTTGACAGCAAACGATTGTGTCCCTTTTATTCAATTATTATAATCGACTTTCCAATCTCCTTTTTTATTTTTTATTTTTTATGAAATATGAAATATGATTTTATTCTTTTGGTCAGACTGGTTGGTCTGGAAGGAGTCAATAAATGAAAGGAATAAGAGAAAGTACGAGGACCACCCTGATCAGACTCTTCTTTCAAATTTTTTATTCATGAACTTACCAAGAGTTACATGTGAAATTTACGTGTGGGTGTTCAGAGAAACGATGTGTATCCCACATGCAAACACAAATACATTTATACACGTACTGTCTCTCTCTCTCTCTCTCTCTCTTTCTTTTACTGTGAAATTTACTGTTCACTTGATTTCCTGGATTGACACTCGACTGGTGAAACTAACTGTTGTAAAAATAGTAGACAAAGCGAACGATTTAGGGGGGGAAACAATTTGATCAATCCGTAAAGTGGACAATTGTCAAGGGAATTCTAATTCTAATTGTGTTTAGACACTTTACCAAAGTACCAACGAATCACTAATTTTGTTTAGTATTTGGTTATTCCCATAGAGAAACACCTGGCTAAAATTCAAACCGAATAATTTGTTAACAATTTGTACGTTCTTTGAAACGAATGAATATTACATTTTAATGATTAATCAAAATTCCCATGATAGGATGACGATGATCAAAAATCGAAAAATTTCAAATGTAATGTTGGATAAAATTTGATAAATACACACACACACACACACACAGACAGAGATACAGCATAACCAATAGATCATAAGTTTAGAAGATTCATCTCTCGTTGATGGGAAAAGAAAAAAAACTAAAAAAATCATCTCAAGATGATCCGATGGATGCTGAAGCATTAACACCAACGTGTTTCAACGTGTCAGGTGTTGGCCAACAGAAAAATTTGCATTTAAAGCCAATGCCAGGGGCGAAAAAGAGTTGGAGAAAAAAAAAATTAGTAAAAGGACTCTCCCTCTCCCTTTCTCTCTCTCTCTACCTTTGAAAGATTCTTTTGACGAAGCCGAACTCGTCAGCAGGATAAAAGAGGAGGATATATCCTTAAAAGGCTAAATAAAAATTAACAGACGAGTTCTTTGAACTCTTCCATCTTTCCATCCCCCTCCCCCTTCATCAAATTGATCTCAAACATACACAAACATGCACGCACGCACGCACGCACAAACGAACGAACGAACGCATGCACGCACGCACGCACGGACATCTACTTGATATTTAATTCTTTTCAGCTGAACTTCAGAGTCAATTCAGGACCTTTGGAAGTTTGCTGAACGAGGTAGGACAAGAAGGATCACTGGAGATCGTTGGTTCCTTTTTTTTCCAGATATTTAACAATAGCTCCTAAGTAAGATTTATTATCACGAGAGATGGTCCGAAATTTGTGCGAATATATATATTTTTTTCTCTCTCACCGGAATTGTTATCCTTGCAATGAACAACTCCCCCCCCCCTCAAAAAAAAGAAAAAGAAAAATTCCACCTAATCCCTGAAGCGAGTTGAAAAATTCTTTGCCCTATTGTTTGGCAAGAAGAAATCTGATGAAACGTTTAGGACCGACATTCGTTAAAGACTTAACACAATAATACAATAAAATATCATCCCTATTTCATATTTGCAGGTTAATGACCTGAATCAGAAAGCTTGAAGCAAGAGGAAAAAGGGTTAAAGAAGAGATAAGGATATAGGAAAGAATCCTTAAGAGTTTCTCTATTTCTCGAGGCACGAAATCGTGGTGCTATCGTTCGGGGTTGCCAAGAATAAGAATAAGAAGAAATAAGAGGAGAAGAAGAACGTACGCGAAGAACGAAGACTCTCTCCTTGCAATCGTATCGAGGCTCACCTTGTTTTCCCACCCATGGTATTCATTTCAAGGACAGGAGAAACATTTCGATCGGTTGTAAGGGAGATTCCCAGTGTAGATTTTCTGCGGGGCAGCTGGCAAAAGGATGTACTAAATCTTGCCCGGATATCTCGAGAGTATATCAGAGTCAGTGTGGCAGCGGGGTGCCTGATGCAGTCGACGCTTACCAATCGAAAGAGAAAGAAAGAAAGAAAGAAAGAAAGAAAGAAAGAGAGAGAAAGACAGAGAGAAAGAGTTGCTGTGGTTGCTGGTTGCTGGTTGCATGGCCACTGATCCAGCCGACGTTGCTTCTGCTGTTACCGTTCCTCCTCTTGCTGCTGCTGTTGCTGTTGCTGTTGCTTCTGATGCTGCCGGCTATGTTCTATGGACCCCTTCGTATCGTTCCTGTGCTTTCCTGAGCTTTATCGATTCCTCAGTTTCTCTCCAGGGTTTAAACTCTTTCTTTCTTTCTTTCTTTCCAACGTATCGTTTGTTACGTTCCACCAACCCCTTTTGTACACCACTGTTCTTATCATAATCATTATTTCATTATCAAAACTTGACAAACTATAGAATTTGTATTGTGTTAATATAGGAAACGCGCGTTGGGTTAAGGTAATTTGTACGGTCCTGAGTTAGAAACCCTTGCTTGAATAGAATAGAACGTTGGTATGACCCTTACTGACCCGAAAGCCCGAATATCTCCCTACTAAAACCACCTTGCTTTCGATCCATCCTACATCATCCTATATTCCGCAATACTAATACCATGGTATATGTAAGTAGAAAGGGACAGTAATATCAGGGTTAGGTAATACTTTATGTTCTCACATTGTGAAAGAGAAACTATCTCTATAGAAATAGTAATCTTCTTATAATAAAACACCAAAAAAGAAAAAAAACGAAGCTAAAAATTCAATGCAATTTGCGTCATCGTTCAACGATTTATCGCAAACTCCAATAGAATTAAATTAATGATAGAGTGGACAAAAATCTTGACACGATTAGCTTTTGGCAAAAGTCTAGGAGAAAGGGAGTTAAATCGATCGACCTTGAATTTAAGAAATAGAAAGTATTTTTTAGGCAGAAATTCGAGTCATTCTTTTTCTCTGAATTACTATCTATCATGCTGATGAAAGATCAGATATGAATATGCATAAACAACAAGTTATACGCCTATATAAAGTCTTGTACCCATGTCAAGGAAATTGATTCATCAATCTTATCATCAAATATTGGCTTTACTAAGGAAAAACAAAATGAATATCTCATGAAAAATTAGATAATTATTAAGATTAACAACGTAAAATCTTCATCACCATAATTAAATCTTACGTTTCTTTAATATTGCATCAATTCTAATCAACGTAGTTGAATGAATTAAAAATTTGTTAGTGGCTATATGTTATTAACCCACCCCTCCCCCACCAACCAACCATCAGCAGCACCCTTCCACCTCCTTGCCCATTTCTCCTTGAGCTCTACCTCTTCTTTTAGATCTCGTTATTTCTCGGTCTTTCCTGTCTGAGGATTTTCGCGAGATTACATCGAGCCCACTCGCTGGTAATTCCCTTAAATCCCTTCAACCACGACCTGTCTGCCCTTCGACCTATGACCCCGAAAGAGGATGAAGCAGAAGAAGAGAATGAACAAAATGGGACAGGAGAGAGATAGAGATACACCTACTACCACTACCACTACCACCAATACCAACACCATCACCAACCACCACTGCAGTATCAAAGAAAGCCTCTTTTTAATTAAGCGGAGCAGCGAACTTTCAACGATCTCACGACTCACCGATAAAGCTTTAATGACAGCCGGCTAACCCCCTTCTACGTTAGCCCTTCCTTCCTTCCTTCCTTCCCTTCCATCGTCCCTTCCATTGGTGTGACGACTACTCCCTTCCCACGATTTTAAAATTCTCCAAGACGTTTTGTTTTTTTTATATTTTTCTTCATTTATGTTTTTACTCTTTCTTGCTACGAACTTTTCTATCAGTTTTTTTTTTGGATCAATTAAAGGTTCAAAGGGTTGCGCAAAGATTACTCTGAATATTTGTTTATTAAATATATCAATTATAATTATTTTTATTAAGGGTTATCTTGCTTGGGTCTAATTGTAACCAATGAAATGAAATGAAATGAAACTAAAGGTTATATGATATTTTTCTGATAAGTTTTAATGATTAGGGGATGGAGGGATGGATGGAGGGAGGGAGGGGTTGCTCGTCAGGAAATTAACTTCATTTGGAAAGGGGAACTATCTCGAAAGTAAAAAAAAATTCCTTTTTCTCTTCCCTCTCATCTGCTTTTCTCTATCGTTGCACTTGAATCTCACGTAGGAAAAGAGAGAGAGAGAAAGAGATAAGAGATGAAAGTTCAACAGCGGAGCCTGCAAAGGATCGTGTTTCCCTCTCGTCGTTGTTCGCTTCGAATAGGAAAGAAAAGAAAAAAAGTAAAAAGTAAGTTAAAATAAAAAAAAAAAAAAGAAGAAGAAGTAAATATCGTCTGCTAGCTCGAGTGTGCAAGAGAGGAAAGAAAAAATACGAAAGTTAAAAAAAAAAAAAAAAAAAAAAGGGAAAAATAGGAGAAAGAAAAAAAAAAGGAGGAGAAGAAGGATTCAAGGACGTTGTTCGTCCACCAGCCGGCATACGGTTTCCAAAGGACGAAGGTCGTTCTCTATCTCTCTATCTTTCTCACATAACGAGTTGCTACCACGTGCCACAAATTGCATACTTCATAAGAAGAAGAAGAAGAAGAAGAAGAAAAAGATTATACTAAATTTCTCCATATCTTCAAGACTATAATTAATTAACCTAATTAGTAGAATAATTAAACAGAAATATTGTATGCAAAAAGAAAATAAACGTATAATAATTCATATTTTATTCGAATTTGAATATTCGAATTCGAATTTCTATTTTATTGGGTTGTTTGGATAGTAATTTCGTTTTTTTTTTTCTAATACAATAGAAGGCATTAGTTAATACCAAACTGGCAAATAACAACACGTGAGATTCGATGAGATGTTAAATTTATCAAATTTTTAACAGATTATGTCCACTTGAAAGGCCTAGGTTTAATCTCGAAGTGAAAATTGTCTTCTTCATTTTAATTTAATATATTATTAGTTATTAATAGTTCTTGGATCGATTTAAAAAAAAAAAAAAAAGAAAAACTTTTCAATCTAATCAACGTTATTTCAACATGCAACAGACCTCGAGCCCTTTTAAGATAAAGTGGACGAACACGCGTTCTTAAGTAGTTTTAACAGAATGTAATCTATACGTATAGTCATTTAGTTAATCAACGTTATCTAATCCAAACTAATTACAATAATATTCTATTATATTAACGAGGATATCCGAAAGAATTGTGTTGTAATCGATCTTGTCAAAAATTTCAATACAAATATATGTCATCGATAATTAAAGAACAATGTATTACACACTTAGAAATGAATAATTTCAAACTCAATTTTAACATCCATGGATTAACAAGAAAAAGAAACACATAGTAGCAATTAATGTCTAAAAATAAATAAATAAATAAAGATCAACGTTTAAGGTCTGATCGAATTAAAAGCAAAACCCCTGAGATGATCGCATGTACCGATTAAATCGTCTTATCATTTGTTCAACATCTCCTTTATTTTTGCCACGTGCCTGCCAGTAAGTTTATTCCAAACAGAAATGATCCTCCTTCTTTTATTTTCTCGTTTAGCTACTTCTGTCGTCTGGATTCGAACATAAACTGAAGTACATATGTAGTTATGTATGCGTGTTATATGAGGAAGGAGGGAAAGAAGGAAGGAAGGAAGGAAACAGACGGTGGGGAGAGGGAGAAGGGGTCTCCTCTCACTCTCTCTCTCATTTTCTCTCATGAGAATCAAGTCTCCTCTTGTTAGCTGTCATTTAGCAAGAGCTTTAATGGAACACGAATGCCGGTGCCACAATGCATCGCTAGCAAAGCAAGAGTAAACCCTGTCGGGTATAACGAAGCGATATCTTAGCCAACTCGATTGTTCCGTTCCACCTAATGTCAACTTCTAACTTATCTTAATACCCATGGATTCATTCCTGTTGCAACCTAACTTGCAACTTTTCAACAACTGTTAACATATCTTTTCAACGTAAATTGAGAAACGGAAGCTTCTCATTTCTATTCCCAATTTGAAAACAACTACGAACTAACGAACTTAGATGATGCATCATTTTGAAGGTGTGTAACTATGATTAATATTGAAACTATCGTATCTGTCAAGACGACAATTATAGTCCTGGTTATATCAGATTAGTATGAAAAATTGCAATAGGGCAATTTCGCGAAGGATTATCCAAAGGGTATAGCAAACGAGAAACGAACCTTAAACGATCTATCTAACAAGGTCGATCGTTGGACCAGGCCCACCGTTAATTAGTACAGAAATGGACTACTTCGTTAAACGTAATTGCATTAAGCGTACCTTGGTACGTTGTTCCGTACGTTGTTCCGTACGTTGTTCCATACGTAAGCAGAGACCTATACACTTATATACACATGTATACATATATATATATTTCTATCTTATACACCATTCGCATGTTCGCAAATGCACAAGAGACTACTTAGTCGATCGTTTCGATCGTATTAACGAACTTCTGCATGCCATATCAAACTTTATTGAGATAATAAATAGTGACAGTTATTAACTATTAGATTCTACTATCTAACATTGATTTAATACTCAATTTAATAGTCTATTACTACAAACGTACACTTTTCCAATCAAGTTATTGCAAATACGATTATCGATTGTCAATCTATTTTGATCATTTGATTTTGTTTCATTGAAACGATTTTGAATCTTACGGGGTAGGGGGAAGGAAGAGAAAAAAATGCAAGTCTCCCGATATACACCCTAGATATACGGCCCTGTTCTAGTCCAGACTATTGATCCCACTGAGAGTGAGTGAGAGGGTGTAAGAGACAGAATGGCGATAGAAAGGACGAAAGTGTGAGAGTAAAAGAGGAAGAGGAGGTGGGATAAAGAGATAGAAAAGCGAGAAGTGCAGAATAGAGGTGAAAAGAGAGAAAGAGAGAAAGAGAGAAAGAGAGAAAGAGAGAGAGGGAGAGGGAGGATCTAAAAGGGGAGTGTTAGTCCGTATTATTACCCTCAACTTGAACTCGTCGTATAAATTTTTCCGTCGTTCCACTTAAAACGTACAGAACGCTGCTCTTTCTTTCTTTCTTTATTTTTTGGATTTTTTTTCTTTTTTGAAGTAAAAACTTCTTTAGAATGGGTGTGATTTGAAAAAATGTAACGGAGCGGTGGGAGGCGATGAAACATTACGTTAATTAATTAATCATAAAAATTAATTAATAATAATGACAGGTAAAAAATATAATTTGCTCTTTTAAAAAATAATGGCAAAGGGAAATGCAAAATAAAGAAAGAAAAAAAAATAGAAAAAACAAAAGAGAAGTCAATGGTAATTGGTAGAAGCCAACGAAACGTTGCAGTAAAAATGATGTGTGTGTATGTGTGTGTGTGTAATTGATATGTGGGTTGGTTTAAGGGCCGTATGACAAGATCAAGTACCTCGAGGCACCCATCGAAGAAAATGAACATACGAGATGCTTTCGTCGACCGTATTTTCCAGACATTGCAGAGAGAAAACAAATGAGAAAGAGTATAAAACGTTAATGGGGATAAAATAAAAGTAAATTTATATCATCTATCCCTTAATTAACTCTCTACAATAAATTATTTGCAATTGTTGCAATTATAATTTAAAAAAAAATAAAGGTCATTTGATTTACAAGCATATAAAATTTTGTACGTTTTGTTTGTTATAACAATCATTTCACTGTTAAATTATTCTTCATTCAATATTGATAAATTAATAATAATAATAATAATAATTATAAAATAATGAATAATCCCGGACGCACACGCACACACGTACACGTAGGAGGGATTTGAAAATTTTCCTTTGACAGGAAATCCATTTGAATTGAATTAAATTCACTGTCGATGAATACAACCATTTATTTGTGAGATCGATGGATAAGAAAAAAAGACTATGACAAAAATTAGATCAACGAAAGGAAGAAAAAAATAAGATTAAAAAAAAAAAAAGAAAAAAAAGAAAGAATGAAAGGTTCGAAACGTCGTTGTCGGACTTCTCCGTAACCTTTTAAATCAACGATGCAGAAACGATCTTTCATGACAGACCCTTGGGGATTCGGGATGACAGCAAACGCCGAACCGGATTTTGGTCCATGTCTCCAACCCATAATCATAATTATACAATAATATACTTTTACGTATTATGATCCATCCAATGATCAAGAACAGATTTATTATCTTTCTTATCTAAGTAATTTAAAAAAAAAAAAAAAAAATCAAAGAACTCTGTTTGAATTACAATTTTAGTCCTAGGGAAAAATATATAAATTGTATAGGGATTATCTAAAAGGGATACAATTTAAACCTAGAAAAAGAAGATTATAAAAAAAAAAGAAGAAAACTCTGTACAATTCTTTTTCAAGCACTGCAAAAAGGATTGCACTTGTAATTGTAGCAACCAGTCCCCTTCTCTCTCTCCCTCACATTGCTGAGAAATCAACCCGAGGCGACCGTAGAACATGGTCGTTTAAAATAGATGACTGTATACCAGTGCAATGAAAAAAACCGAGTGAGAAAGAGAAAGAGAAAGAGAAAGAGAGAGAGAGAGAGAGAGAGAGAGAGAGAGAGATGAGAGCAATGGCGTGACACGTCGTGATCGCTAGAAAGAATCTCGTCCTGCAACCCGGAAACACCGTGACTAACAACTCGGTATCACGAAGGTGGAAGGAAAAGGCCTGGACCCTTCGGGGTAGATATCTTCTCCTCTTCTGGGGTCCTAAGGGTCATCAAACCTCATCCAGACCAAGCATTATTATGACCAAATCTAATTGAAACTCCGAGAAGAAGATACTCACGTTCTTCAGAGTGAACAAAACCGGAACTACTCGACGATAGGTTAAACTCATTGTCAGTTGTAACGATGATCATCATCATAATAATAATAATAATACAATTATCTATGATAATATTTAATTGCTCGATTTTATATTTCATGTTAAGCTAGAAATTTAAAATACAAAAATATATAAATTACGTGTCACGTTATTTGTCCACAATGGACTCCTAAACTATTGAACCGATTTTAATCAAATTTTGCACACTATATGCAGTTTCATCCAACTTGAGAGATAGGAATAGTTTATATCTCAATTTATAATCGCAATATTATTTTATTAATCGCGAACTATTTAATTGTGAGCCACAGAAACACGTGGCAGGGCACCCCTAGTATATATATGAAGTTAGATCTTATGCTGGTATCGTTTCTTTTATTTTCTTACACCCTATAGAACATTCATACTCCTTTGGGTAAGCTTTAGGCAAGCTTCCAATATCGTGCTTTGATGTCCTACTATCTTTCTATGCATATGTATGTAGTAGTCTAGGTAAGTGTGAACCATCAGGTATGTAATTGCAACAAATCGTCTGATCTTCTCCACCCTTTTCATTCCCTCTCATCCTTTCTATCTCTCTCTCTCTCTCTCTCTTTCTCTTTTAGTATGAAAGATGGAATCCCTGGAGAAGATTCAACGATTTATCTAGGTCATTCAAGAACCCAAGGGAAATCTCGGAAACTTTACAAATAAAATACATGTGTCCCCTTCTTTCCCTCCCCCCCCCCCCTTTGAAAAGACTCGAAGAGAAACTCTCAACCCAGAAATTCATTCGACGATAAAAATCTTAAAAGAAGAAAACAAAACAAAACAAAATTATCTTACAAATCTTCGACCACTGGGACACGACGACCAATCGTATAATCGATCGAAAGATAACAAAAGAATCTTAGGAAATAGTTTTTACGAATAAAAAAAGAAATAGAAATAAAAGTAGAAAAAGAGGGAGAGAGAGAGAGAGAGAGAGAGAGAGAGAGAGAGAGAGTAAGTCAACGTCCTCAAATTCAATCGATGGGATAGAAGAAAAGTGATGTTGAATTTTCCACTTCGAACCTCCTCTTCTTGATGTATTACATTGTTCACGAACAATAGCACTATTGTACACGCGTGTCCTGTCGATTATGTCACGTACCGTAGTATGCGGAATGCATACTTTAATGAGAAAAGAACATAACACCTTTTTCTTATCCCTCCAACAACTTGGCAGGCAAAAAAATTCAATACGAGAGACAATATTACTTTTTGTTTTTTTTTTTTTTTTTCAAAAAGTAGGAAGACATTTGCATTGTATAAGAAATAAATAATTACTGAATATAAAAAATGAAACTATAATTTGACTTGAGTTTTCTTTCTCCGATGTGAGTAAACTTGAAGAATAAATTTATTTGAATTTTCCTTCATTTCAATAAAAATAACAGGAAACTAACTTATCTAGGAAGTTGTTGGTGTATATAGTATAATACATATGTATATAAGTAATACATTTATATATTTACTACTATCTATGTGTATGCTTTTTCTTATCCTTCGATCAGTTAGCTCGAATCAGTCCCACGGTATTTTCTCTGGCATCCTAGTCGATTGTAGTAGATTACATACAATCCCCGTTACCTCATGCTCGCCATTAATACACGCAAACTCATATATATATTTTTTTCCTATTTCTATTCGATCAAGATCTTTATAATAGATCTATAAAATTTTCGGCTGAGAAATTATAAGAGAAATATATTTTCTAATTGCAAGTAATGAATTTAGACGTATTAGAAGTTTCTGTTCAAACACAATGCACATCAATTTGAAGCAAACAGAAACTCGTGGTAATTGCAAAAGTCCGTTCGAGAAAAAGAACGTAGAATAGAATAGATAAAGATAAATAGTTAAAAAGAGAGAGAGAGAAAGGGAGTGTGTGCGTTCCACAAATGGAACGATTGGAGTGGAGACTCCACATAGTCTCCTTTTATACAATTCCAATTGCGAAGAACGCAATTATTGCAGGCATTCGACTGAGCTTACGAGTAAGGAAACCTAACAAATACTCTCTTAGAAGTATCGTGCAACTTGGCAACATATATACAAACCAAAAAGCTTTCGAGCTTTATCTTCATTGTTTGAAAAGGGAAGTGTGAATTACAGAATTCAGGGAGATCAAAAGCTAACCTACTACTACTACTACTACTACTACCTCCTCGACATGCTCGAGTAAATAATTAGGTTGTTCGTGTTGGTAAATGGATAGTGACGGTAGTAAATCTACATAAATGAATCGATCGTTGACTGTTACAAGGGCTAAGGGCTAACGAGTTTTATTCTAATAAATTGCTATTAAAAAACACCATGGATACTTTTTCCATGTTTTTCAGTTTTACGTTCGAGATTTTTTCTTCATACGAATTACCTCTTTGGAAATTTGTTAAAAGAAAAAAATCGATATATGGTTTATCGAGTAAAATGTAATTTTAAATTAATCGTATATCTGTATGAGAATATACCGTTAGTTTCAAAAAAAAAAAAATTTCAACAGAAAAATCTCATTCTTAGTTAGCGTATACGAAATCGACATAGTTTATAATCGAGTTCACTTCTAATAAATTGTTGCCCATTAGAGTTCCTTACGAGATATATTTACCACGATATTTTACCGTTAGTTTAAAGTTGAGAGAATTTTTCTGGACAACAACAACAACAACAACAACAAATATTAAAATGATTTTTCGAACACAATATAATAACAAAAAAAAGAAGAAGAAGAAGATCGGTGGTACGGTTAATCGTGTTCTCTAACGATAAATCACCGTACTCGGAGATATTATTTCTAAGTTGTGGTACTGTTAGTTAACTCGAAATGTTATATAATTGTTCAGTTGAACCAAAAACAACAAAAATCTGATTATTATTCGAAAGATTTTCCCTACGGTCAACTATAAACCATTTACCGTTAAACATATTTTTAAATTTGTCATAAATATGACATTCTCTTTAACAAAAGAAACAAAAACAAACAATAACAACAAAAATAAGATCGACGTATTTAATCTATGACCAATCATCGGTCATAACTCAAACAGGGTGAACTATAACTCGTCTTTTACTCGTATACTTAAAACGTTCCACATATTTACATATACGTTATATACAGACATATATATATATGCATAATGGGTTATAGTGTAACTCCAATCGAGAATTCCACGATTCGCATTATCGGTCGATTGCACCGAACGTAAATTTCCCTGGCGTTTCTCGCGTGTACACTCCGTTCGTTTCACGGAGCATCCAGGTATGCTATGGTGGTAGTAGTACTGCTGGGTGCTGGATGCTGGGTGCTGGGTACTGGATATTGGTGCTGCTGCTGTTGCTGCTGCTGCTGCTGCTGCTGCTGACGGCAGTCTGTAGGTCAGTTATACTGTTACTGTTACCGCCGTACGTCCAGCCTATTACCGGTTATCGTGCGAGAGAGCAACGGTATGCGCAACTTCTCGATCGCAATGGAATTTTACTCTACTACCCGAACCTCTTTCCTTCGGACATACTCGCGTAATCTTCCCAACACAAAAAAAAAAAAACAAACAACAACAATCTTTCTTTCATCCAAATCTCAACCATGCTATTTGAAATAATTTCTATTAATAATTGGGGTGCCCCACCACGACTAACTTCAACCTATAAACTTTTTGCACAACAATTTATAAACCATTATTGAATCCACCTTAAGACACACACAAAATTTCATTAAAATCGGTCTAGCCGTTTAAAAGGAGTTCAGTGACATATACACGCACAGAAGAATTATATATATAAAGATTACCGTTTGTTCTGAATCCCCCTCATTTAATTTGACTACAAACAAAGATATACGTAATAATCATTCAATTATAATTTGTCAATAATATTAGTATAATAATAAATTATTTCTTTTTTTGCTTTTTAATTTATGAATTACTTTCTCTCCCCCTTTTTTCCTTCCTTCCTTCCTTCCTTCCATCTATCTCTTTCTTTCTTTCCTTTATTACACATTATCTTTCTCCGTTACTCATTCAGTGTCGTAAATCAGTAAGATATTCTTGTATGCAAAACGACGAAGGCTACGAAAATGGCGAACACTGGCGTTCGAACGACTAATGGACACCTCGGGTGAAACCATCAATAACGCGAGAAATTCTTAATTAATTGCCACATATGGTGGCTAATTAAATGCGATATGCTGTACTATGCCTCGAGCATACATGCCCCACACATCGTCGTCGTCGTCGTCGTCGTCGTCGTCGTCGTCTCACTTTATTCACTAAATAACTAACAAACAATTTTCAAAACAACATTTTAACAAATGAAATTGTTAACTCGACAATCTGTTGTCAAACATTTAAATATAAAATAAATTATTATATCAAAATGTCTAAATACAAATAAAAGATCAAATGAAAAATGAATGAAATATAATGAATAACAGTTGATAAAAATTCAGAAGCAGGATAATAGGTCAGTCCCTTTTTTATTCGGCCCTACAAATTTCTGACAGTTACAGGGCGGCAAAATCGTTGATTCCAGACAACGAACGGTCATTATGACTAATAAGTTAGGCGGGTCTGGAGTCTTTTGATCCATGGGATGGATATATTCCAACTACACTTGCCTGTTGTTGTTCTCGAAGTTGGCCTAAGAAGGTTATACGAATAAAAAAAATAAAAAAAAAAAAAACAAAAAAAAAGAGAAGAAACGATCGAATTCTATAGGAAGATAAACGCGAAGAAGATCGGTTGTTCGGACCAATTCGTGCATCATCGTTTGATATTATACACCAAGCACGACTATAAATTACTATTAATAAACTTGTCCATTTTTTTTTTTTAACCATTTATTTATTACTTATCAATAATTTATTATCATAATTGTCGATCGAATACAACTGATCGATAAACAAATAAAAGAAAAAAGAAGAACAAGAAGAACACATGACCAATATATGGATCAATTGAGATGACCGTAAAACGATTTGGATTTAATAATAATTGATCACGTAGTGATCAGTAGACCCATCTGAAAACAAAAAAATATATTTTATAAGCGGTATTTGAGATAAACAATTAATCGATGGATGGATCGATATCGATATCCAGTAAATCATTATAAAACAAGCCCTGGAATATATACGTGATGATTCTCGATGAAAGTATAAGATTAAGTAGATAAACGAGAGATCGGAGAATGAACGTTGTTCAAAAAGAGAGAGAGAAAGAGAGAGATAGAACAACTCTTGGTCTGATTCTGGTTCTGGTTCTGGTTCTGGTTCTGGTTCTGGTTCTGGACTACTACTACTACTACTACTACTACTACTAACTATACTAAAAAGATTAAATAAAACTGTTGGCGCTGCGAATTTAGTGATCCAGGGTATGTACCCTTCTATTCTGGCGAATGGCGATGCCTCGGCACACACTCTGTAATTATAAAGGACCGGTTTTGTCCGACGTTAGGAGGTATATAATACGTACAACTACGTTCGGTACAAACCAACGAGATGCCTTCAACGAAACATGCCTCGCAAATATTTCCCCATACTTGTGCTTGCTTGCTTGCTTACCTTTTTCTTTTTTCTTTTATCATCATCCAACAACAACAAAAAATCATTTTATTATCTAACATTTGTTGCGTGATATTAATACGGATATTATATTATTATTATTATTATTATTATTAAAATATTCTCGAATATGAAATAAAAAAAGTTTTAAAAAAATTCATCGAACGGTTCTACGGTCAAAGTTTAATCATATACCATGAAAAGATACATATCTCTCTCTCTCTCTCTCTCTCTCTCTCTCTCTCTCTTTTCTCTCTTTTTCTTATATACGTGTTTACGTTAATTTATTCAAGTCATATATCTCATCTTTTAATTTATATCACGTTAAACTTAGAGCATAAAGTACGTAAGGTTCGTCCTCGCCCAATAGCATTAATAAGCCATCTATCTCTATCTCATTCTATCTTGTGTATCTTACATTAAAGAGTAAAAAGAGAGGGAAGGGAAAAGATTTCTAATGCAACGAGAGAGTTACCGGTACGGTACACACCATCACCATCACCACCACCACCACCACCACCACCACCACCACGTTAATAAACTGCCGGTTGTTCCGTACCGGAGCTCTGGTATATCGCGTGTCGTGAAATTCCAAGTCGTTGAGTCATGGAAGAATGCGAGGAACCCTGAGACTTCAGTTTCATTTTATTAGAATATTATTATTCAAGTACTTTAAATATTACATTGGTTTTTTTAGATTATTATTATCAATAATTGTCATATCTCTCAATCAATTGCTAGACAATTTTTGTAATAACATATGATATTGTTATTTAATCATTTGCACTAGATCAAAATTTACTATTATTTTTCTTACGTAGGTAAGTGTGTAAAAAATTCAACAAAATGGTTTTTACAATGCAAATGATTAATATTAATAGTTTAATAATATCGTATAATAATAATAATTTGTGTATCCATGATAGAAGTTAATGGCAAACGACACAAGGGGGGATGATAGTAAAGCACATTTGACACTTCATTATTATCCTCCAATGGGATTTTAAAGTAGCCGCCAGCTGATTTAACGATTCTCCGCGTTGTACGGTCTATTAAGTGGCCTGATCAAAACGATCGGTACGTGAGTGAATAGCGATAAATAATAATACTGGTATTCAAACGTGAAATACATAAAAGAAAGAAAACCTACATGTATGTGTGTGTGTGTGTGTGTATGTGTGCAATAACAAGGTGGCAATAAATTACACCATGCCGGATTATCACACGCGAAGGCGTTTATAGGTAGATGCCGTATGTGTCACCTGTGACGTTTACAAAAAGATAATACCAAAATGTTAGTAGGAAAAAAAATTTGACTCCACACAGCTGCGAATTATCCATGGTAATGAAGTATAGCACACGCTTGGTGGACGATGGTAAAACAGAAAGGAAGGGGGTTGTTTCAAATGAATCGTAAATTATATACTACTTTTACTGGATAGTCAAATACCGTAAAAGATCGTTATTTTATTTCTCTTTCATACTCATTCACTCGTTCATTCTCGTTAATTAGTACAAAAAAGCACGAGTGTATTCTATCATTCGATAAATTTCAAAATCCCGAAGAAGATTATTTGTCCGTTAAAATATACCATGAAAATGAACATTTTGTACCATTTTCTTAAACGACGTGTCGTCTGTCGAGTAGTGGTTGGTGGTGGTGCCATGTTTTTACTGCTACTTCATTCACACTTTTTTTCATGGTATTATTACGATGAAAAATACTTAGATGGGTGGATAATATTAAAAGGGACCTGAAAGAAATAGGATATGAAGACCATGAATGGAAGGATCGCGCTCAGGGACGGGAACAATTGTGGGTTGATGAACTTTTGAGTTCCTAATGCCAGTAATTAATAATTACGATGAACAATTATTATTATTATTATTAATCGTTGTGTGTAAAAAAATTCAATTGAAATTTGTAATACAGTCTTAAGAACAAAATAACAATTTTTAAAAAGGTCAATTGATGTTTGACAAAAATGTGTAAAATGTTTTGCAACGATAGAACTAGACCACGTAATGAAACTATTCCCAGTAGTTCGAGTGGAAGACAAGCAAAGCACAATTTTAGGGATTCAGACAAAAGACAAATAAGACCTACTTCCAGTAGTTACTAATTCTAGTAGTTTAAGTAAATGGTTAAGACGGCATCACCAAGAAGACTGACATTAATATATTCCTTCCTCCCACCACCCACTATCATTAAATCCTAGAAAAAGAAAATCTATTTGGATTCTGCACTAAATTAGTTAAAAACCGACTGAGCAATAAAATCCACGTCTCTATTGGAAGACATAACAGAAGAAGAAAAAAAAATAAAAAGAGGGATAGAAGAAAAAAAAACACTTGATCATGACAAAAAAAAAAGGTCTATAATTGGTAAGGGTGATGATGTGTGTGGTGGTCCTAGGAGGATGGTTCCGTGTTGCTAAGCAACGGCATGCTTTCGGTGTTATCGTTCGTAAGGACTTTGCTTTTGTCTCGAGATCAAAAGAATCCCCCCTTCTAACTTTTTCTAAGGGTAAAACTGGCTATTGCAATAAGGGATACAAATCGAAAAGTCAAGAATCGTAGGAACGTCGAGAATGATAGGAATGCCTAGGGCGAAACAGTTTGAAACCGGAAACCAACGAACCCTTTTCTAAAAAAAAAAAAGAACACAAAAAAAACCAATTGACAAAGATGAACATTTAATAATTTGCATTTGTTTTTTTTTGTTTTTTTTTTTCAAACATTTCTCTACCTGCAGGGTTTCTTTTTTAAGGGGTGGCGGGAGCGGGGGCGGGAGGGTTGGAGTAGAATTTGGAATTTATAGAAAAACGTCGAAGATACGTGATCGAGATAAATCGAATATCGTACGTACGTACGATTCGAGAGAAGAAACATTCGAGAGAAACGTTCGAGAAACGTTCGAACCATCACATAAATAATTTATTTCAAGAAGGGGGGGATTTAACTCACCATAATCGGAGTGCAATCTTGCCGCCCAGATGCAGAGGAACGTACTCTGTCAGACTGCAGCATCTGCAACAATGAAAAAAACCAACTCCCAGTTTTATTTCTTCTTTCTTTTTATTTCTTCTTCTTTTTTTTTTACTTTTAATTTTACCGTTAAACTTTATCGGCAATGAAGTATCTCCCCCTCCCCCTCCCCTCCACCCCTTCTGTAAAAAAATTTTATATACACACGACGCGTGTACAGTTTCAAATTTGTTGAATTAATCAGTTTTTTCTTTTTTTTTTTTTAATGAATAAATTTCAATATTCAATAGAACAAATAATTGATCTAAGTTTTAGGTGTATATGTGAGAAGAAGCCATGTATACTCTATCAGGATTTATTCCCATATGTGTGTGTGTGTGTGTATATATATCAAATACATGGTTGTTACCATAGTAAAAGCTTGCAAGCATGTTTTCATTCTAATCCGTTTACTGGTGCCACAGCCCAAGCTGATTACAGAGAAAGACACACAATATTACCTTACAAACTCTTGTGTTACGTTAGTGTTACTGCAAAGGGCTAACTTTCATCACGAGTAAGGTCCGAGTAAACGTCGTCTAACAACGTTAATGGCACTAAGGTAAACAACACTCGGTGTTTCCAAGTTTTCTTAACCAACATTAAAATATTTGACCAAACATTGTTCAACTTTGGTTTCACGTGAGCTACCTTTTATAAATAATACACACACATTTATTATTTAATTATTATTACGTGAAATAAATCAGTTGTTTAATTCTTCTCTTTTTCAAAATGGATATACACAACGTGTCTGAGCAAATTCGTGCGTGCTGAAAAGGACCACACACACACACACATAGACATAGACATATATATATGTATACAGGTGTTTCTGACATTAATTCGACGAAAAATCGTGCAGAAAATCGTCCTCCCTTTTTGGTTCTTTCAAAAATAAAAATAAAAGAGATTTAGCATCGATTATATCTGTTACGATCATTAGGATTCAACTATATAAAGAAAGGGCAGCTTTGTGTTGCCTAGAAAATTATTTTTTATACTTAACAAAAGCTACACACACACGCACAGAGACAGAGACAAAATAAGATAAATGTTTCGAATACGAAACAGATTGAATTTTTCGTTTTCGTTTCTGAGTAAACGCTTAAATTCTTTTGCAAAAGAAAAGAAAAGAAAAGAAAAGAAAAGAAAAGAAAACCAACAACAAAACGAGAAAAAGGGGTAAACGTAATTAGGGTCTTTGCCTATAGAAAAAAAGGTATGCCCTTTTCTTTTCTTTTCTTTTTTTTTTTTTTTGCTTTCCAAAGCTTCTTTCTTCGCGTTAAAAACGTGCGAGACTTGACACATCATTGGCTCCATTGTATTTTAAAAATCGATAAGGGAAGAAGAAAAGTTTTGTCAATGAATGAGAAGGAACGTTGTTCTGGTTTACCTTTACCTTTACCTTTTGAATTTCATTCGAAAATAATTGACTATTGGCGCAAACCTTTATTATCTTGTTTTTACAAAGATTTAAAAAAAAACAAAAACAACAACAAATTATTTTGTCATTGTACGCATAAAATATTATTTCAATTGTAATTGAACTCCCTTTCGTGTAATAACAACATTAGTGATGTAATATTCAATTTTGAGGAAATTAATCATCCGTCGTAATCGTTAAAATGACGATGCAGTAATCGTTTTAATCATAGTTCAAAAAAAAAAAAATATATACCATAACTTCGAAGTAAACATACAACATACACGTAACACTTTCCGAGATCGTGCGTGACTGGAAACACGTAATATACTCAACCACAATTGCATTTTCTTTACATGTATATGCGTGTATATATTAACGTACAAGATAATTTAGTGCTTATCACGAAACAATTATACTACGTTTCCTTTTTCCAAGTTTATCTCTATATCAACATCATAGGAAACTACTTTAAAAGCATTTTATATGTAACTAGGGGGTGCCTCACAATCAGTCCGATGCACACGTATTTAAGTCAACGAATTACCTTATACCGCCAGCTATTAGAATTATATAAACTATTCTATCTTTCAAGTTGGATAAAACTGTACACAATGTGTAAAATTTGATTAAAATCGGTTCACTAATTTAGAAGTCCATTTCGGACAAACAACGTGACACATAATTTATATATATTAAGATATATTAATCACTATGCATCTCTACAAACTTTTATTCTATGTAAAATATATTGATATAAATAAAAATAAATTATTAATATTAATTACGGAGGTATATTTTTTTTCACCCTTTTTTTTATAAAAGGGTTCCCTTTTAGTCGCCTTTTACGACAAGCAGGGACTACTGCGGCTTATTCTTATTCTCCCCAGGACCGCAGGGGGTTTTATTATTATTAATTTTATAAATAGAAGAAAAAAAATGTGAAAAAAAAGAAGGTGGAATAAAAATCAAAGTCCAACTAATACCAACCAAGGCCAAAAAGGTTTCACATCGAGCCCGTTACATACTCTGACACACTATCATTGTTGTTATTCTTATTATTGCATTTTACGATCCTTACGTATACATATATATATCGTACGCAACAATAGAGCCTCGAGCAGCGAAATGGTGTACCATCATCGTACCACATGCATATATATATATACACACACACACACAGAGAGAAGATAAAACTTCCATAAACGTATACAGGTAGACACGTAGAAATTATATGGATTCACGAAGGAAACATGAGTTAATCTTTATATCCCTGGCAATATATTAAGATTTCTAACGTTGGTATTATACGTGAAAAGTGAAGTACCCAAGACGTTAACAAATCTATCGTAGAGAGAACTCTTTAATGGCTCAATTACTTGAAGAACTTTAAACCCTGATGCAGGTTGTTCTCTTATCCTTCGTAGGATGATAATATCAAATGAAGTGGAAGAAAGTTGTTGAGGTAAATTTTATATTAAAAAAAATATAATAATAAAAAAAAACATATGAGAAGGAGGATAGAGAGAGAATAGGGTGAGTTGAGAGTTGGGTTTAAGGGTGGAAGAGGGGTGAGAGATAAATATACAGCGAAGGACGTGTTTTGTTAATATTATCGCGAAGAGATGTACAACAATAGCTTGATACTTTGTGCAGACGGCAGATGGTTAATCATTGTCGGTGGATGGCCGTCGAAGGTCATGAAACGGCCGAGTCGGTTGGATTATATTAAAGGTTACACCATGATTGCACCCTCGTACGGGACAAAAACGATTCGTATTATCGAACCTTCATGATGTTGTATCCCATAAAGTATTTTCGATTTAATATCTCTTCTTACTTTGCTTTTCTCTTTTTTATCTTCATCACTAAAAATGTAATCATTTGAAAATATATATATATATATACGGGGTGAGATAAAAGTCACTTTTATATAATAATTATTCAAACAAATTGATATCCATTGATTGGTTGCGTACAAATCTTTTAAATAACCATACAAAAAATGTTATATTAAAATACTAGGGGTGCGCCCCGTCACTCGTTGCTGTGGTTCACAATCAAATAATTGACAATAAAATAATATTGCGATTATAAATTGAGATATAAACTATCCTCCTATTTTTCAAGTTGGATGAAACTGCACAAAGTGTGTAAAATTTGATTAAAATCGGTTCAACAGTTTAAAAGTCCATTGCGGACAAACATATATTAAAGAAGATGACAGTCCCGTTGTAAAGCTGTAATCGCATATCTCAATTTTATCTTCATCCTGTGTATGCACACGTACAAAAATAAAAATAATTATTTATCGAAATACAATATATAAAGATTATACAATATGGGAATAAAATAATATATACACATATATGGATGATGGATAATATATAATAGAAGTATGTCGAACGTGTTACGCTCTCGTGCACCGTTCTTCAAGTATTTAATTAACATCGATAAATAGATACACGAGATAGTAGACTATAGAGTATAGTACGCGTTAGTAGATCGGCCTTGAACCATTTACCGAAGCGGTATCTATCTACACATGAAGATAAATAAGAAGAGGAAGAAGAAGAAGAAGAAGAAGAAGAAGAAGTAGAGGGAATAGTAGGAGTCGTAGTAGTAGAAGAAAAAGAAGAAGAATAAGAAGAACAAGAAGAAGAAGAGACTATTGTCTTTCCAAAGGTAGTAGTAGCAGAGAGAGAGAGAGAGAGAGAGAGAGAGAGAGGAAGCACCTTTCAGTGTGCACCTAAGAATTCTAAGAAGGTGCCGATCGATGAGTAAAAGTGAGAGAAAGAAAGAAAGATAGATAGACAAAGATAAACGATTCAACTCTCTTCGATTCACACCATGACACATGCACTTGACATTTTTCAAGGTACGCGACACATTGTCAGTGTCAGCAATACGTGTCAATCGAAACCCTCACCACACCTAACAAGACAATAATCTATCAAAAGAGAGAAAGAGAGAGAGAGAGAGAGAGATAATTATGTCTTTGTCACACCTAGTTTTTTTTTTTTTTTTAATCTAATTACTAAGAAACAAAAAGCTAAATTCCCCTGTTTTTCTTTTTTTATTTTTATCCAACAAACAAATTTATTTCCATTAATCTTTCTAATCTTTCCCACTAATTGCCGATTAAATCTTAAAGATAGTGTGGATAGTCGTATATATCTGTAATCATGAATCACCATGGGAAAAGAACAAAAATACAAAATAAAAAGATGAGAGAGAACAAATGTAATGTATATATATATCTTTGTTATCTCGTTCGCACGAATGTGATTTTATCTGAACTAGCCGTGTTATTACTGGAGGGGTTGTTATCGTTTTTATATATATATATATATTTTTTTTCCTCCCTTTTTTACGTCGACCAACGTTTACCTCCACCTCTTCCTCCTCCTCCTCCACTTCCTCTTCCTCCTCTTCTTCTCTTCTTCTGCCAGTACAGATGCAAAATCGATACTTTTGTCCTCCCGAAGCATCGCTCAACGATCTGTGTAAAGTTCTCGTTAAAGAGGATAATAAATAATCGTGCTAACGCTCGTGTTTATACGAAGAGTAGTCGAGGATGAGTATTCTCTTTTACATCTTTGAGAAAAAGAGAGAGAGAGGGAGAGAGAGAGCTAGGTTTATTTTAGATTTAATAGCATACTCTCTCTTAAAAGATATATAAAGCTTACTTTATTGTAATAACAAAATTTGGAATAATATGTTATATTTATTTAATAATTAACAAAATTACATTCTCTTGTTGTTTGTTAACCCACTCAATTTTATGACGAAGTTTTTTTAAATTAAATATAAAAAACACACACTACAACTAGAAAACGTTTCTATTAAAAAACAAAATTAATGAATTTAACTAATTACATTCGGATTTTATCATTTTGTTTTTTCAATTCTAAATTTAATTATTTCATTGCTAGTGAAATTTACCTGTAATGTAAGAAGAGTGTATTAGAATGATTAAATAATTGTTAAATAATCGAAAGGAATGTGTATTGTTGTTTAAAAACACCTAGTATATGATCGGAGTACCGTCTTCCTCGATATTCTCCTTCAAACTGGCCCGTTGTCCTCTGTCAAAATTCTTTTATTCAATGTTGTTTATGTAACTTTTCGAATGTCGCGCATGTGTATAACGTAAATAATTCATCTATTTAATAAAATTGAACATCATAACGCTGTAATTTTAATATTTCTTTCATTCTAACGTAATTTTTTGTATCACTCCTACGCAATGACAACTGTCGAGGTTTAAATTCATATGTAATATAAAACATTAATGTTTTAAAATAATAAAATAATAATTAATTAATGTATTGAGAGAGTATTATTAAATATTATTTATATTACTTTGCAAACTTTATCTATTTATTATAAATAATATTTCTGTTATATGTACTCTCACTCTTTACAAGAAAAAAAAAAAAACAAAGTTAATTCCTTAATGAAATAAATCGAGAGAGAAATATAGGAAGAAAGAGAGATGAGAGGATGTTTAAAATGAAGATGCCAACTTCTTCCGCATTTGACTTTTTCTTTTTTTTTTTTAATTGACAATATACCTTGTGCGAGATGGAAGAGATTAATTGAAAAAAAAAAAAAAAAAAACTACATACGTGAAAGCAATTAGCAAGATTGTTACATGTAGTATTCGGTGAAAGTGTTGGGAACCCTGTCCTTCCTCCTCTTCTTCTTTTTCTTCTTCTTCTTCGTATAGATTTCTCTATCCTTTTCTATCTCGTTCTTGAGTCTCGTTCTGGAGACTATTAATCTCAACACAACTATTTTCTTTAGACCCAACTCACGAGGTTCTTATCTCTCGTGCATCTGTCTTCCGATATGCGTAATAACGCGTATAGACGATAGAGGAACACGACTTCTATCGAACAGAGAATTTTAATCGTCTCTACACCTTTCACTCGACTACACATACACACACACACACACAAATACACACCGTTCAATTATTTTATATATTATATATTTTACAAATTATTATTAACTATTTTTATTATTTCTAACGACATTGTATCTCACCTAATAAAATTCCTTGGTACTTGTGTATTAACACAACCGTAGCAAAAATTCCGCTAATGCACTAATCTACACTTTAAACTATTGCGACAAATCATAGAATAAAAAACTTTATTTAAAATCAAAAAATTTTATTTATACAAAGTAGTTAATCGGATTTCGTTGGAAAATGGGCCAATATAGAATTTAACATAGATTCAAAATAGTCTCTATTTTCTTTGCCTATTCTATATTGTCCCTATTTTCTCTAAATACGCATTTTCGTAGCATTATAAATTGACGCAACCCTGACGCAACCTTGACGGTTCCTGTGTGCAAACAACAAGATTGCTCTTTATTGGCGCATTAGCGGAATTTTATTTGCAGTGACGTTAATACGTAAGTACCCAAATTCCCTTTTAACACTAAATTTACGGATATTTTGTTGAATATTTTGTAATAACTTACAAACATTGTTTAAATGAAGGATTGAACAGAAGATAGGAAGAAAAATTTAAATAATATTTCCATTAACGTTAAAACACATTAATAAACATCGTCAATCGTTTAAGATCAATTTCAAATAATCTTTTTATTCAACGTTGAAAGAAGAACCTAATCGATTCAAGTTAATCTTCTCAGAAACACACACACACACACTACACACACCTAGTTAAATAGTTGCAGATTTACTATTGAAATGTAATACATAAAACACGTGATACGTAAATACGTGTGACTGTTCCGGCATGATCATGAGAACTTGAAACACGAACTATTCCTAGCCATGATCTTGATCACCGATGATCCATACGTGATCCACGTGTTATCTCATGAACGAAAGTGTTTAGATCATAGATGGTAAGATCACCTGGTAGCTTTAACAACCATTAGACTAACGTATTCTTTCCTATCTAATCTTCTATCATCGTTTATTTCCGGATTGTTGATAATCAATTAAAAAAAAAAAAAACTATTTTCTTTAAGGAAGAAACTTTGTGTGTCTCTCTCTCTCTTTTATGTTCGATCGAAGTAAAATAATGCCAATGGATCCTAATTAATGTTGATTCGTTGTTAAGATATTAAAGATATGTATGTGTGTGTGTGTGTGTGTATGTACGAGAATTACATGGGGCGTTGAGTTATGGTAAGTACATACCTGATCTATAGGCGTGGACTAGGGACACTGACATCTTCTTCTTAAATATATATAAATTACGTGTGACGTTGTTTGTCCGCAATGGACACCTAAATTAGTGAACCGATTTTAATCAAATTTTGCACAATGTGTGCAGTTTCATTCAACTTGAAAGATAGGATGATAGTTTATATCTCAATTTATTGCGAATTATTTCAGTTTATTAACAAAGAGTCATGATTATCTCTGTTAATTCGATAAGATTTCTAACAGATTTATATTACCAATATATTCCTTCGTTTTATAATATTAACAACAACAAAAATATCTTTTGAAGACAGAACCATGCCGACAAATGGATCAACACTTGTAACGTGTATACAACATGACACAAGTCCGATGGATACTTTATAATAAATGATGCGTTATACCAAAGAGATGCGAAGAGGATGATAACTTTAAAGGGACTACTACTACTACTCATTTACATCATAATTTACATAGAAATTAAACGGCTGTCGCGTTCTACTTTCAAAAGATTTTCTTTCTCTCTCTCTTCGTCAATCGATGATAAATGTATCAATTCTTAATGTAACACACACACACACACGTCATTAGAATTTGTAATTTGAAATTTGTAACATTGAAAATGATATTTAATTTTTTTTTTATTTCAACACACGTGGGATTCTAATTAAATCATTTCAAAACTTTTATATTATCTGTTTCTTCCACTTAAAAAAAAAAAAAAAAAAAAAGAAAATACAAAAATAAAATTGAAAGCGAACACATAACCGTACGTTGTACAACTTTACATACATCTGTGACTATACTTACACACACCTCAGGGCAAAATTTCACTTTACGCAATTAGGCTCCTCCTCCTCCTCCTCCTCCTCCTCCTTCTTTTCTTGAAGTCTCCTCTTACGTGAACGCAATATCCCAATGATTTTTCAATCGGTTAACAAATGTGTCACCCATTTGAACAGACTCAGATATACGTAGGCGTATCTCCCTCTTTACCCACATGAACATTATTTTGTTCTCAAGCTCAACACAACGAAATCCTATTCCTACCAACAATATATTCATCACCTACTCTCTCAACCTATCTAGGATTCGTTGAATCATTTACGAACTAGTCTTTTAACGTCCCACCTTTTCTAACGTCACACCACATTTATTTATTATACAGGATAAAACAAAAGTTATTGTATTTGATTGTAATTGAAACAAATTAGTAAAGAACAAAAATAAGTTGAAACGTATATTTTGAAAATATTACTTGAAGGTTTTAATATCGTGTGTTTGATTATAATTACAAACAAGGTGATTTTATAATCGAAGAACATTCTCTCTCTCTCTCTCACTTTCTTTCTTTCTTTCTCTCTTTCGATCACGTTCCCTTTCGTGGAATCTCGTCGTCTCGCTCGATTCACTTCACTTCTCAGTGAGTGGGTCATCACACTACGAAGAAAGTGTGTGCGAAAGCGCAAATACCTGTACAACTTGCCATCCAATTTCAAAGCATTTAAACAGAACCAACCAGACGAGGACATAGGTGATGAGACGTTTCAAACCTCTATGGGGGAAAAACAACAACAACAACAACTCTTTTATTATCTTTGAACATTCATTTCCATATACATACGTAATTTTGGATAACAAACCTAGAGGGAGGGATGGTTTCCTTTTCAAAAAGATCTTTATCAACAAATCGACACGCCTATTTATTTATTACAAGTACGTACGAAAACAAAAAAAACAAAAAATCCTTTGGAAGGTAGTTGCAACGTATGAAAATAATAAAAAGGTATATCGTATAAAGGTTCACAACAGCAGGGAGCGAAGGTTCGATTTATGTTAGAAGGGATTCAATGCTTGGTAGCTTTCTAGTCGCGTGCTTCGAAGTGGGCTATTAAATCCTCCTCCTCCTCCTCCTCCTCCTTCTCCTCCTTTGCCACTTTGAAATAACCGTCTCTCTTTTTCTCTCTCTCTCTCTCTCTCTCATGCTCGGCTTCATGGCAATAACAAATAACGATATAACCCAGAAAGATATAAAATTTCTTTTTTTTTGTTTTTGTTTTTTTTTATATCTTCAACGAGTCGTCATACTCGTTCGTTTAAACCCCATAAAATAGATTCTGCGATTTAAAACTAGATGATAAATAAATCATCTATATATTTTTTTCACTTTCAATTACGATATTTAACTACTTCCATTCAGAAAGATATTTTTTTACCATTGGTGCATGGTGCATTCGTTTGAAAGAAAATACTTCTCATCCTTGAGATTTAAGCTAATCCCATTCCAAGAAGAATCTTAATTTTTTTTTTTTTTTTTGAACGACTTTAACCCTTAAAGTGCACACTTGGTAAAAGTTAGTTAAAGTGCACCACTGTGGGTGTTTGACACCCCCAACGTCTTCCTGAAGCTGCTATTTAATTATTTAAACCTCGCAATTTTTTAAAAATTAGTTTGACACATCTTTTTGAAAATAGAATAGGTTTTAATACCCATCTGAATGAACACTAAATGGCACTAGACAAATAACCCATTTTCAGTACCGTTTTCGAGAGATCTCAAATTTATTTTAATGTCAAACACCCCATTGTGCACTTTAAGGGTTAAATTTACAATTTGTTAAAATAAAATGAAACATAGATGTGTCAATATTCAAAACCCATATATTATTCGATCTATGAGAGAAAATTCGAAGACCTACGCCAATGGTATTTCAAAAAAAAAAGTGCATAGCAAAACGCACAAAAGTATAAAAGATAATCTCCTGTGTACGCGAACGGAATAAATTAAAGGTACCCTCTTATCAGTGAGTCCTTGATAGGTCGAAGGCAAAAGGGTGAATGCAAAAAAAAAAAAGTGAATAAAAAAAGTCAAACATTGCACGAGGAAAAATTATCCAGGAGACAAAGAGAAAAAGAGAAAGAAAGAGAAAATCTGGACGTGTTAATCGAACACACGGAGAACGGATTTATGGCGACCAGATCTGTACTAAGGTAAAGAGAGTAAAAGAGGGGGATAAAAGGGGGGGGGGATAAAAGGGGGGGATCAAATGGGAGAAGGGCAAGGACTACCCACGCTAGTGGATTTCTACGCACGCGTACGAGGATCTCGAAGGAAACGACTACGACGACTACGACGACTACGACGACGACTACAACGACTACGACGACCCACGCTATGCAATTTTACGAGTCAAGAGTGGTAAATGTAAAAAAAAAAGGGAAAGAAAGAGAGAGAACTTTCTTATCGGGGGAAACCACTATACGAGTCTCAAGGACGTAACAGTCTTTCTCTCCCTTTTATACATCTCCTCAACCACCCACCCATCCACCCCCCTACCACATTTGTATCTTCTCTATTTTCTTCCTTTAAGATTCTCCAAAACTTTTCTTACATTTTCTTTGTATATATTTTCCTAACTTTTATATTTTTTTTTTTTTTTTTTGTATCGATATCATCACTTTGTTTTATATTCTTATGTTACTATTATTGATATTACTTTTATTTCAATATTTCCTATTTCTATTTGTAGATGATGATGATGGTTATTGTAGCTATTTCATTATTCTTGCGAATAGTAACAGATAATTCTAAAATTGTGTTATTGTTATTACTTATTATTTCTTTACTATTATTAATTTCTGTAACACACTGAAATTACTATTGTTTTTGTTAAATTGTAAAAACTACAAAGAATATGAAATAAATTTACTGAAAAAAATTATTTGACGATGAAAATGTTTTCTAGAGAAATGATTGAGATGTTTGAGGGAAGATTTTATTAAAATTTGTGCAAGTTCCAATTGACGTTGTTGAGTTGGCACAGCATCCTCCTCCTCCTCCTCCTCCTCCTTCTTCTTCTTTTTCATCTTCATCTTCTGTCCAGCATGTAACGATGTAATCTATGTATCTTTACGGTCAACCGCCTATGTCCTATATTCTGAAGAATCTCATAAATCCGATGACCACCACGTACGAGAAGGAAACGAACCGTAGAATGAAATCTAATTCACGTAATAGTTCCTTGAAATTCTTGCGGTTTCTTCTCTCTCACACTTTTATCAAGACGACGACGACTACCTTCTTATTAATCCAAAACAAATTTGATTTTTGATATTTCATTAGAAAAAAAAAAAAAAAAAAAAAAAATTTTGTTGTATATTTTTATTTAAATACGTTTGAAAAATATTAACAAATAACAAAAGATATTTAAAACATTTTAAAAATATTCAATTACAAATACATAATCAAATTGGTTCATTTAACAATAATTAAAATTAGAACTATCAAGAGATGTGTATAATTAATTTGTTAATTAAATTGTAATATTTCTATTAAAATAATATAGTACAAACATTATCTATACAAATCTAATTAAATATACAGGGTGAGAGGTAACTGGTGGTACAAACGAAAAGGGGTGATTTTACATGAAAAAATACATCGGAAATATAGAATAGAAATTTTTCGTTTGAGGCTTCGTAGGGTGGATATTTCTGAAAAGTTCGTAGGATGGATATTTCTGAAATAGTTCGTAGGGTATTTCTGAAAAGCTCGTAGGTTCGTTCTAACGAGACATGATCAAGTGCACGCACGATTTATTTTTTTATGTAGAATCACCCCCTTCTCACTTGTACCACCACTACCCCCATCACCCTGTATATTACATTTACAAACTTACGATATATAAATTATAATATATTTTTAAAATATATAATCTAAATAATACAAATAAAGAATAATCAATGATAAACTTAAAGATATCTGATGATATTCGATCAGGTAAATTCGATCCATCGAATATTCTTCATCGATCCTCGAAAAAAAGAAGAAGACGAAAAATGATCTCTCTCTCTCCGTAATAAATCTTCGCATGAAGTTAGAACGAAATAGAAAATACCACTACGACACATCACACCTTA
Organism: Polistes dominula; assembly: GCF_049000335.1. Classification (NCBI taxonomy): domain Eukaryota; kingdom Metazoa; phylum Arthropoda; class Insecta; order Hymenoptera; family Vespidae; genus Polistes; species Polistes dominula. The sequence goes on along the minus strand of NW_028301061.1, from coordinate 426,114 downwards.
TTAAATACGAGAATAAACAATATTTATGGTGTTTTTGTAACGTAGTGGCACCTCCTAAATCGAATGAACGAATGTGTTTGTGTGTGTATTGGAAATGAATCTTTGGAATCATTGGAAGAAGCCAAGATTGACGACCATGATGATGACGTACTGTTCTCCTCTCTCGAGATTATGAAAAGAAATTGAAAAAAATAAATACAAAATGATTTTATTATTTATTTTTATTATAAACAAAGAAAGAAAGCAAAGAGAAAAAGATATTTGCAACGAACGATTGAGCAAAGATGAATGCAACGAGACACAACGAAGATGTGAAACGACGAAGTGTGTTTGATTAATTTTCATTGAAATTATTTTGATTGAAAAATGAAAAAAAAAAAAGCAAGAAGAAGAAGAAGAAAAAAGAAATATTCGTAAGCACACTATGACTATAAATTGTCAACATAGAATTTCAATTAGAACCGTTCGAGATAGAATGAAAGTTATAAGAAGAAAAATAAATAGTTAAAAAGCTTTTACTAGGACACTTCAGGGAAAACGAGTGATGGGGTCTATGGTGTTGTTTTTCTAATAGAAAAGCAAAAGTAATTTCAAAGGGATTTTCTAAAGAATTTCAAAGAATATTAAACAATTACAAAAAAAAAGAAAAAGCTTCTTCCTACTACCAGTTTTATTTTTTTTTTTTTATTTCTTCTAAAAAGACTTTAGCAATGGTGGTTGGTTAGTTTGAACGATCAGTTTTTCCAAAAAGAAAAAAAAAAAAAAGAAAACCTTGTTGCATATTAAATGATATTTGATATTAAAAAATGATGCGAATGTTATTTCATTAATTTCATGATTAATTTTCCACATTGATTTGATTTTTAAACTAAAAGTTAACCACAGCACAGACTCCGTGATATTATGTAACGGAAACTGCAGTCTCATGAGAGAAAGAGAGAGAGAGAGAGAGAGAGAGAGAGAGAGAGAGAGAGAGAAAGACACGTTGATCGTACTATCGAGTTACACTTAGCAGCCAATATCGAATCACGGTTCATTGACTGGACGCGATGTGATGAATACAGAAAAGGACTGGAACATGAGCGTAAAATCGTTACTACCATGAGTACCACCATGCCGACGTTTAAATATTCACCGAGAGCTAGAGAGCTATAACGATTGCCTTTTCAAAACTCTACGCACGATCGATTCTATCTCTTTTTTATTTTTTTATACTACGTTTTTATTGTTACTACCATCACCATACGAAATTATATTAATTTATTCATTTTTCACGTGAATTTTCGTCCTATTTGGTCCGAGTATTATTCTCTCTCTTTCTCTTTCTCTCGTTCGATAGAAAATGATTGCAAATTTATTTTCAATTGATTTATGAACAAAAAACGAAACATTGAAAAAAAAAAAGATATTCAGTACATTTTAATTGCATTTGAAAAGAAAAAAAAAAAATAACCTATTTGAAAATTAATTTAAAAAAGGAAAAAAAAACTTGTCTCGCAAAAACACTGTACATTTTTGTTTTGTTTTTGTACGCTGGACAATTTATCGCGAATGAATTTGTTTTAAATAATAATGAAGAGAAGGGAGGGAGGTATATCGCAAAATGATTGAATATTTTGTTATTGCTAAATGAAAATTTAACTAGAAAAAAGAAATCACAATTGCAATGCAATTACAATGCAAGGAGCGTAAGGGTCGCGTTCACAACGAGATATTACTCTATCAACGTTTTACAGGTTTCAAAATAGATCTTTGAAAAAGTGATGAATTAATTAGTCGAGGAAAAAAATTATACGGCGTAAAATAAGTAACGAGTTTCTCCAGTTATCGTTGTTAAATGCACGATATGTGAAGATGATTAAAAGAAAGAAAAAAAAACGTGAGAGAGACGTAATCGAGAAGCGTGACGAGACACGAGCGAGTTTTCACAAACATCTCACATCGTAGCATAAAGAATATTATATCTCTCTCTCTCTCTCTCTTTTCTCTTCTCTTCTCTTCTCTTCTCCCTTGAGAGAACGTAAAAAAAAATTTCAGAGATAAAAGTAAAGAAAAAAGAAAAAAAAATGAGAAGAGAGTGTCTGGACCGCGGGAAAACGTGCCCATGAGCTGCGGAATATTCGAAAGTGCGGCTAATTAGATTTGCAAGCGGCATTAAGCGATATACGGTCCGAGACAACATGCTATATACATATATACATATATATACTTTACCATGAGGTGTATGGACTATGTGTGTAAGGTATCTATGTATACGTTTATGCACAACCATATAAGATGTAACGAGAGAAGTAACGTGCAATCTTTAGTAATAAGTACAACCAGCAAGTTTGGTCTGGTATGCGAATAGGTACTCAAGTATATATATATATATATACCAAAGTATATAATACTGTGGTATATATACTACTAGACCATGAACGTCAATTACTTATATACATGTATACATGCACGCATGCACATTGTATTATATTTTGTTTTCTAACAATATTTTGATTTATTAACAAATTTATAAATATTCAATTAAAATAATAACGATCATTGAAAATGATTTCAATTAATTAATATTCGTATCGTGTTGTACATGCTTCATAATGAAAGTTAGAACAATTTTCTAAGATATAAGATAGAAAATAAATTAAAGAAAAGGTGTGTGTGTGTGTGTGTGTGGTACATAGAAAATCAAATAACTCGTAAGTTATAGGAAAGTGCAAGTAACAATAAAAAACAAAACAAAACAAAAAACAACAAGATAAGAAGAAAAACCGGAGAAAATGTGAATTTGCATGGAATAACAATATCTACGAATACCTTTCTCCTTTTTCTATTTCATAGAGAATTGTTCTAAGACGTTTTAAGATGATTGTGCGAGAATAATCTACCAAAAAAGAAAAAAAAAAAGAATACAAGTTTATCAATAAAAGTAGAGAAAAGTCACTTTCTTTTTCACTTTCCTCGATCAAAATTACGCGTATACGACGAACTTACGTACTTATAGGAAAAATATAAAAGATTTCGCGAGCAATTATATTTTTCAAGGCATAAACCATAAGCTTGGGCACTCTCTCTCTCTTTCTCTCTCTCGAATGTAACCATAAAAGGAAAAGACGAATGGTGAACCGTTTAAAGAAAAACAAGGGAATAATAATAATCCGTGTGGCTACGTTATTTCACAGAGATTTATCTCTTGTGATTGCTTAGAAACTAAAAAAAAAAAACTATGATCGTTAAAATATAGACATTTTTCAGAGAACATTTCTATTCACAATTTGTCTATTTTTCATTATGAAAAATTTTGCATTCATTACAAATTATTTATGTAAATTACAACTTCGGTATTTACGTATTAACGCCATAGCAACAAAAATTCTGCTAATGCGTCAATAAAGAACAATCTTGTTGTTCGCATACAACCTTGTTGTTTGCACAAAGCAACCGTCAGGGTTTTGTCAAGGTTTCGTCAGGGTTGCGTCAGTGACATTAATACGAAAGTACCAAAACTTTTAATACACAAATTTCAAATTCGTCAAATATTTTTCTAATTATTTTGATTAAGATCTAGGAAATACACACGCATGTGTGTACACTTACACGTATGTAAAATGTTCACGGTCAATTTCATTCTATTTCTCGATAGGAAATGATGTATAATTAACGAATAAACGATAATAGTTCGCGGAAGCTTAGCAAAACGTATTCTCTTGCAGGAAATGGGAGACAGCGAGATGACGAATGGTAATCGGTTACTAGATAAGATAATTTATCACCACGGTTGCATTCTTTTCTATTTTTATCTATTCCTTCATTGTTTTTATTTTATTCTATTTTATTTATTTTCTAATCATACCATTCGTCCTTTGTGAAACAAACAAAAAAATAATTTAACCACAAGTAATATCAATTTCTATTTCTATTTCTACCCTCGAACGTGAACTTAATCTCTCTAACTGTTTTCAAGTAATATTAGTAAGTAGATTATTTTATACACACACACACACACACACGTTTATTTAGATCAAATTATTCTTAGTTGGTCTTTTGATTAAGAAGAAATCTTGTAACGTGATATACTATCGAGTTTAGATTTGTGTTACTAATGTTCCAAGAACGAAAGTTTAGACATTAAAAGTAAATAAGATAATTCATTGATATTTTCTAAGAAAATTATTCTCTAATAAATGATTAGAAGAAAAAAAGCACATAAAAATATTAGGTCGAGTCATAAGTAACTTCTGTAGAATCTATTTTTCGTATTTACCTATTATAAGTCACCGAAACAAACGAATTTTTGATATCACTGTATAAATGAAGATTCAGTTTAGTCTTTTGTTAACTTTTTTATGCAATCAATGTTACATTTTACAGTTTTTTTTTAACCACTGAAATGGATAAGTAAAAAGTGCATATTCGACATGTAATGTTTTAAGAATTGAAACAAAGCAACAGCACTAAAGTGGCAACTGAAAAAATATACAGCGTATACAGTACAGGACTGATAACTGTCTGACTGTCCAGTCAGAAAATTGGTTTGTCAAATTCTGTTTCTGGAGATACGATTTTAAAAGATTAACCGAGTGCAGGGACGTATTTCTAACTTTGATGAACCTTTTAAAGGAGCAAATTGAAACAAAATTCAATAGATACGTTGAACAATTACAAAGAGTGCAAAAAAAAAACTGCATGAAAAGTGTCTTGCACTTATCAGTCACAGAAATGCCATTCTTTGTCTCATAAAATACGGAAGTTATTTATGACTATTATTTATTCTAACAAAAAAAAATGTGTGTGTGTGTATAAAACAAGACAAATTCTATAATATATAATCAATTCTTTGCTTATTACTTTTTGTCCAACAACTTGAAACCACTTTCTAATGATCGATTGATCACTCCAATTGATCACTTAATCATTTAAGGTAAAAAAAACAAATCCCATAAGTATAAACTGCTGCATGCACAAATAAACAAATTACAGATATTAGAAAAAAAATAAAAAAAAGGAAATAAGTAGAAGAAAAAGTAAAGAATTATTTCCTCAAAGAATAAAAGCAAAAGCAAAGCAAAGAAGAAATGAGCCAATAAAAAAAGAAAAGTCAATAAATTTATCATAAAAAAAAAAAAGATTAAAACAAAATTATAAATATAAAAGAACACACTGAGACAAAAAAACCATTACGATCCTTTCTCGTCCTTGGTTCCACGATCGATCCTTCTTCTTTCCTTTTTTTCAACAAACAAGTCCTACAAATTCACGACAAACTTGAAACAAAAAACCAAAAAAAAGTAAAAATAACGATAGAAATAAAATAAAAAAAAATAAAAAGAAATGAAACGATCAATAACGATCAAAGAAATCACACTGAAAACACGTTGCTCGATTTTCTACGATCTTGGTAAGAAACTTTTTACAAAATTTTATGTTAAATATGTAAAAATATGTAAATCAGTTGATAAACTTGAACAAACAAAAAAATTGAAATAAATAAATCCCGATAAGGTAATAACAATATGAATGAGATTGAAGATAAGTAATAAATAAATAAAAAAAAAGTGTATTAAAAAAAAAACTAAAGAAAGGAAGAAAGAAGAAAATATAATTGGTCGAACCGTTCACTGTCGAGAATGGAAACCAACTGAGAAAGAAACGAGTTGGTTTTTCGCTTACGTTCGTGAACCGATTCTCTCATGATCGTCTTCGGTTTCAAGCCACTTGAAAAATGTGACAAAGAGAGAAAGAGAGAAAGAGAGAAAGAAAGAGAGAGAGAGAGGACACAACATTCGAGAAGAGTCGTTTGGGTCCCTGAGTTCTCGAGCATAGTCAGCGTCCTGTCGATAAGGACTATAACGTAGTCTTAAGTCCTTATCTAATTCTTATTATATATATATATATATGTGTGTGTGTGTATGGTTAAAAAATAAGATAGAAAAATGATCTCGCAACTTGATATTTATGTCCGTATCACGTACTCCAACACGCCTTGTGTTTATTCGTATGACGATGATAGACTTGATAAAAAAAAAAAAGTGTGCATTGTAAGCAAGTACAAACGGAAATTCATTCCTCTCTTTCTTTTTCTATAATTTTTGTTTCTTTCAACAACAAAATTACTTGAAAATAAGTTGCAATTTTGATGCTGCACTTATTAGCAGCACCCCGTGTACAATAGAAGTAGCACCCTTTGAAAAATACGTACCCGTAACGAAAGGGTTAAATTATTTAATTAAAAAATTGACAAATGTATAATAAAATAGGATTTGGTAGGTGTTTTCGAATGATACATAAATAATAGAAGTAATGTTTTTCAAGGCTGAGAATATAAATTAGATTAGAATCTAAGCAAAGCAGAGTAGAGCAGAGCAAAGCAAAGCAAAGCAAAGCAGAGCAGAGATTCGTAGTGTCAGCGAGAAGCCGTTATCCGCAGAAGTTTATTCGGTTTATTCTCACAAGAGTATAGTACATAGTATGATAGTATTGGAGAACACTCGAGAAGATGTTTGTTCGTCTATCGAAAAGAAGAAACTAAAATAAACGAGGAACGGTAACGGTGAAAATTTTTCTTTCGACCTCTCCTTTCTTTCTTTCTTTCTTTCTCTCTTTCTTTCTTTCGTTCTCTGAGCTATGCGTTCGCTAAAAACGGAACACACGTTAAGATCGAAGCGTTGATCGAGTGAAAATAGTTCGAGACAGTTAAGTTTAAATGATCTTAGGGTTGTTGTAGCATCTCTACCAACTATCATAGTTTGATTTTAGTTTTAATGTTACCATGTAATTTTATGAAGGAGGTCACACTATAGTGGTCCGTAGTAGCGAAAGAATTAATATAAAAAACAAACGAATAACTATATGCTAGTTTAATTAAAAATTATTTTCAAAAGTGATACACGTCGTATTAAACACGTATTCAAAGTTTTGATTAATTTTTCAAGCGTATATCAAGTCGTGTTACTCGTTTTATTGAAAAAATTTGCATTCGTTAACTCTCACAGACTTAAAGTAATATTTAAAGTTGTATTGTTGCTACGTAATTAACGACAGTGTGTTCTTTATTTGCACACTTCGTGCATGCACAACTGCAAACAACACAAGCACCGCTCGTGTGTAAATGTATGTTAAAGTAAATATGAATTCATGGTAGTATGTGTACATTTGGTTTTACGTAGGGTACACCTTGATACTGCTTTGACTAATTAAGGTATACATAATCGAGCTAAAGTTTACTATTTCAAATTCACATTTCACTATATATATATATATATATATGCTAAAATATTTTCTTATTACGTTAGATTGAATTTTTTTTTCTTCAATCAAAATGTAAACTATATATGCGTATATATAAATATTTTCGACACCACTGACATACTCTCTTACTTCTTATCTATCTATTTCGATACGTATTGCTTTCACCCTCTTTATTCCCTTTCGTCTAATCTTGCCGGTCGAATAAACACAGTTCCACATAGAGAGAGAGCTAATAAACATCAAGTTCTAAGGAATAAATTGACTCGCTCTGCTGATTTTGGTATATTCGATATATAAAAGGACATACACGGACAACAACCTTATTTCCTGATAATGCAAACCAAAATTCAACTTCATTTTATGTATTACGAATTTCATCAAAAAATATATTATATATATATATATATTATATATGCAGTTGTATTTGATTATTTGAAATTGAGACAAATCTACGAAAACAAAACTCTGTTACATTTATCCGAACAATAATCTTCATATGAAAAGTAAAATTCATTTTGATTTGCAACCAATAGAAATAGAGTATGGCTAATAAGTATACCTAATTCTAATGTTGATCATAGCGAGACGATTAATTTCCACAGTTGGCCGGTTAACACCAACATAAATCAAGTCTTCACGTATATAACGCGGTTTTATCCAAGTTATCCAAGCGATAGATAAAAGGAAGAAAATAACACAAAACGAAAGAGAAAGAGAGAGAGAAGGGGGAGGAGGAGGAGGTTTGCTGCATCTTGCGCAATATCGATAAATCATCACCGATAAGCGTCCAGTGCTAATACTATCTTTTATTATTGTTGTTATACATACTGGTGTACATAGACCAGCTGTACCAGCTGTTAAGTCATACATACACGTATTACCAAGAGGTATACATATTTCTTTACATTCGCGTTCTCTCGATGGGCAGAAAGCTACCGGTTAGATATCTTTAGATGATGCTTTATCTTCAATGATTCCTTATTCCAGGGCTGTACTATAGACAATTTCAAAAACCCCCGTTTGAAATAAATCAGAAACACCCACCCACCAACCAACCACCACTACGTAGTACTTTATCCGATCCATTTTCTTCATGGATTATTAAATATACAAAAGTAAGAGTTTAAATAAGAAATAACTTTCTACGTATCTGATCTAAAAATTCATATCTACTTCATTATAATTATAAGACGTCGTCATGGTACGTTATGCATTTTTATAAAAGGTTCGTGCAACGTTTTCTTCGATGCACATCGATGCTCAGGTCGTACGTTGCATTTTTCTCCCTTTCATTTTATACACCTAATTACATGGCAAGTATATCAAGGCAAAATGAAATTTCGAAACAGGCCGATCGATTTTCCATTAATTCACAAATATCAAAGTTTGACATAGCACGCTAACAAAAATACAAATATATCATCATCATCATCATCGTCGTCGTCGTCGTCGTCGTCGTCGTCGTCGTCGTCGTCGTCGTCGTCGTCGTCGTCGTCGTCGTCGTCCTCGTCGTAGTCGTGGTCGTAGTCGTGGTCGTAGTCGTCCAGGCATTTATCATCGAAGAAAATCAATAGCAATTTACTTTTCCTTGGATACCAAAAAAAAAAAAAAGAGAAGAAGAGAAGAAGAAGAAGAAAAACTAGAAAGATGTAATAATAAAAAGCAAAGAAAATGGGTGATAGATACAGAGAGTAAAGGAAGTCGAGGATGCTGTTTAACCGATCTGTAGAAGACGTCGCCGCCGAGAAAATTTACTACTAGCGTAGAACCAATTGGCAATTGCATCGTCTGATAGCATAATGACGGAATGGATGAGAACGGATGCGTTGCTACGAATGCGTCTACGTTTGTTACACACGCGTGTATATATATATAGGTATGCTGCTCAGATGCATTTCGTTCCAACAAAATGGATATGGACGGGGTACTACTACGTAATAGCGAGATGCATTTATATTTCAACTCTTTTGATGAGAATGATTTAATGATTTAATGCACGTTAAACGTGTGCAAGGAAGGAAGGAAGGAAGGAAGAAGGAGGGTGGTAGAAGAAATTATTAGTAATGGTTAACAAAATATAAATAAAAATACAAAACTTCTTGTTATGTTTTGACCAGTCGTCGTCGTCGTCGTCGTCGTCGTCGTCAATGTTAATATCTCCATCGAAGACCCAATTAAAATTAGGAATAGATGACCAATTATATGTGGAGTTTCGAATAAGAGAAAGAACAAGTAGAGAAGAGAAAACTACTAAGGTTTTACATGTAAGGGAGATGAAGACTACTACTACTACTACTGGGTTTACATATAAGAAAGATACAAGGGACTACTGGGCTTGCATGCAGACGAGAGAAGACGAGAGAGAGAAGAGAGAGAGAGAGACAGGATGATTGGTTCGTTTCTTAGAGGATAAGGACTTTGAAGAAACAGAAAGAAAGACAGGAGGCAAGCAGTAAAGGAGTAGTAGAGTCCAGTAGCAAGGAACGACTCTTCTGACTGCAGAGAAGTTGCGGTACTGGTCTAAAGGAAATTACCGTTAGAAGAGCTGCACTCGCCGCAACTCTTACGTGCCTTCCTAGACTCCATGTTATACATACACACACATACTATTACTATATATACCTATAGATAGGTATATAAGTATCCTCTTGGTAATCCTGTGTGCGATTTCTCGCTTCGAAGACTCGTTTCTCGAATTAACCAAGTGTCCGTTTTCTAACGCCACTCATAGTTTTATACTTCTAATCTTTTACGTTTATTATTATTATGATTATTATTTTCATTCGTTTATCAATTAAATGTTATTCATTGATTATTTTTCAATCAACTTTAAAAAGCTTTCAATTTTGTTTGCAGCTATTTGTAAAAATTGTTCAAGAGAGAGAGAGAGAGAGAGAAAGAGTTAAGTAAAAATGCAGTTTAAACTCGATAGAGACTTGCATATATACACATGCATAGGAACGTCTGAAGTGTATCTTCCCTTTCCTCCACCCGTCCCTGACCCTCACACTTGGCCACTCGGTCATTGTTCGGCTTACAATGAACCGCTTCAATACTTTACCACCAACTAACATCAGCCGTTCTAACGTTCCACGTATAATTCCCTTATTATACACACGGCTATATGTGTGTGTGTGTTCCCTAACATTGCACTTTTCCTTCTAAATGTATTCGTGAGAATTATGTGGCTGTTTCTCTCTGCGTCGGCGCTTTAATTAGTACCAAGGATTCAAGAACAAGAGTCTATGAGAAAAAGAAATACAAAAAGGAAAGAAAAAGAGAGAGAGAGAGAGAGAGAGACAGGTAATGAAATGTACGTGGCCTACCACAAAACATTTACGGTACTGTGTGAACTAACTATTAATGTAAATAATATCTACGATATATAATCCAATCGTTTGATTAAATAATGTCCAAACAAAATTTCATCTATTTTTTTTTTTAATATAATTTGACACGGTAAACTAATGACATTTAATTTATAAATATAATATAAAGATTATGTCTACTTTGTGCGTGTGCTTTTTCTCTCCTTTGTTTGCATTGTTTTCAGTTACTCTAGATTATGATACATACATGTACGCTTGCACAACATATATACGCTAGAACATAGACTATTGTTATTTAACAAAAAGGAAATATTATCAGGAAAACGTCACGAGTCAAAGTTTTCATTAGTTATTGATGATTAGAAATTCGATCAACGTTCGACATTTTTTATTGTCTCGTTTCACTCGCGAGTGGAAAACTTGCAAAAGGTCAAAGTTGAAATTGGTGTCTATTTAAAATAAAAAAAAAAAATTAAAAAAAAGCAACAAATGATCGCGTATGGTGTAAAATCGATACACCACCGGTGTCCAAATCGAACTATCGAAAGGATAATATTTGTTATCGCATTTCTAAAGTGAAAACTAATAAAACGAATCGTAGCAACATATTATCAATCATGTAAGAGTTTGGTTACAATAATATTTTCCCAAAGCGAGATTCGCGTTTGGTTTATGAATCAAATATCGACTCTCGCATTTGTTTCATGCCGAGATATGTATGTAATTGATCGTGATTTATGATCATCGAGCTACGTACGCATAGCTGTATGTATTTTCTATGGGAGATATCGCTTTCACTTATTCTTTCGTATTATACGCGAGAGAACGCGGGAATAGATAATAATTATGATTGCTTCTCAACAACTCAAGATATGCGTACTGTGCTGTGCTGTGCTGTGCTGTGCTGTGCTGTGTTGTCTTTTCGAATTTTTTGGTTTTTTTTTATTAAACGAACTAGGGGTGGCTCACAATCAGTCCGATACACACGTCTTTAAGTCAACGAATTACCTTATACCTCCATCTGTTAGAATGATATAAACTATCCTATCTTTCAAGTTGGATGAAACTGCATACAGTATGCAAAATTTGATTAAAATCGGTTTAGTAATTTAGGAGTCCATTGCGGACAAACAACGTGACACGTAATTTATATATACATTAAGAGATGGATTATTATTTGATTAACAAAAAAATAAGAAAAAACAAATTTGTGTATTTAGAAAAGTAGCTCATCAGAAAAACGACCTGATTCGATCAAAAGCATATTCATGAAGTGAATGTTATTATATACAGTAACGTTACTTTTAAACCTAACTGGAAACCACGCACATGTATGGTATATGTGTAAATAAGTGTGTTAGTTATATAGACCTTCGAGTATTCTAACTAGACTATAATCACAATTACAAGTACGATCGGAAGTCATAAGTAGAATCCTCGTAAAGCACTTACTATCGTAGTTTATCGTTTATCAAGAGAAGAAGCACGTGCTTTTCAGGTGATCGACGTGTGTAAGTTCTCTTTGCAATTTCTAGCAATCGGAAGTTCTCAATGAGAGAGTACTGCACGCATACCGTGTACAAATATGCGTGTATCTATCGGAGTTCACACCTTATTGAAATTTATTGAGAAACTTTTGTTTTTCAAAGGTTGTAAATAGAATTAAATATACCTGTTATAACAAATACCGAAATATTGGGAAGGCAAATATGTTAAAGGTGTAATTTAAGGGATGAATTGAGATATCTTTCATAAGGATGATATTAAATTTCAGATTGATTGGATAAACGGGCGTGGTCTAACGTAAATTCAACTCGATTCGATTCGTTCGTACATTTTCGTTTTGCAATTTAGCGACAATCGGAAGTCCCGATCGATCTTCCTCTGATCTGGCACGCGAGTCACTTTACTACTAGTTTCTCTCTCTCTCTCTCTCTCTCTCTCTTTCTCTCTTGGGTTCGTTTGTAAAACGGAAAGGGAGTACGGAAACGAGTGTCTCGGAATTCGATTTCAACGGGTTGGAGTAGAAGGGATGGCACTCAGTCTGCCGGAAATTGTTCGAGTTTGTCAAAACGACCAAAAGAAATAGACAGAAAACGGAAATTTCCACAAAATCGAAGTAAAAAGAAAAATCCCCCACACACCCCCCCCCCTACAAAAAACAGAAAAAAATGTTTCCATTTGAGTGGGATAGTTTTTGAAAAAGTTCCTAGAAAAATGTGGTCCCGTAATTTTGCATATTTCGTTAATTAAAAATCACGATGAATAATAATATCAATTGAACGTATTGCAAGTGATAATAATATATAATAATAATAATGATAATGTTTAATGATAATAACGATGCACCGATGTATAAAATTAGTCGTTCACGTTAACGAGATTTCAAGTGATTATGCTTATTCGTAAAATCGCATTACCTTCTCATTCAATATGTCCAATCAAACGTTCGTCGTGAAATTATTAATGATCAAAATAAATGAAATAAAATGTTTAAAAAAATCTTTCATAAACGTAGTTTGAAAGGAATATATGTTGTAATAAAAGGGAGTGAAGAGAGAGAGAGAGAGAGAGAGGGATGAAAAATGAAGAGTCAGTAGTGTCTTTTTCTCTCTTGCACCAAAATGATCTCGTTTACTTCTTGCAATTGACTCAGGGGCGTCTCGATGAGAGAGGGAGCGTACACCATCATCGGAATTATTACAACTTCCGGTGACGTTAAACGAATCTATAGGGACACGCAGCCGCGGAAGCTCTAACTCCGACGTTTGCGATTACGTCACCTCAGCGACACTACGACGACGACCAACGCTACTTTAACATATAAATATTTGTGTGTGTGTGTGATACAAAATAATAATGTGATGCATACTGTGCGTGCAACATGTTTTTCCAAGCCTTGATTAAAAGTTCCTATTTAACTATCAAAGACCGGCCTATGTTTCATTACTAATTATCTCCATCTAACATCTACGAATATGGAATAGGAAAAAGAAATATCATTGGAACGACATTGAGTGCTATTTTTAATACTCCATAAGACTTTATCTTTGTTTATCGTTCCTTACAAAATAAATATTAAAAAAAAAAAAAAGGAAGAAGAAAATTGATAGAATACAATTGCTAGATGGATGAGGGTGCATTTGTTCGAAATAAATGTATGTAAAATCTGTGAGAGGGATGATGTTTTTGCAAAGGTGCAGAAAGTGTCCCACGTATCGAGAGGTAAAAATTATTGAAAATTCTGGTCCAGCAGGAGGTCCCTGACCGACGATCGACTGACTAACGAGCTTGGCGGACCCACGCTGCCAATTTGGCAAACTCTTTTGGACGATAAATCAGCCTTAGCTGAGTCGAATCGTCGAACCGTGCATCCGCGTTCTTTCAGCATCTCCGTTACCTATTGTAGGATGTTTTTCTTACCAACAACAACAAAAAATATTCAAATTTAACAACAACATTATATTATTAAAGTTCCTGTGAAAACTCGACGAAAGGATTAATAGATATTATCTGTAAAACCTTGTTGTTGTTGTTAAATAACAATGATAAAATAATAATACAACATTGAGGAGGAGGAAGAGGAGGAGGAGGAGAAAGAGGTGGATAAAATCTGTAAAGTTGTACACAAACGAAGCTGAAAGCAGAAGCGGCATTTGAGCGAAGGAGAAAGGCCTTGTATACAGTATGTGAAAGAGAGAGAGAGTTTAACGAAAGTGAGAAGAGAAAAGAGAGAAAGAGAGAGAGAGAGAGAGAAAAGGAGAGATAAAGGAGGCTTCTGAAATGGCCCGAAGCGTTCTCGTGGAAGGGCTTCGTTTTCGAAGGTTGCCGAACGAGCAAGAATGTGGCTGCTTGACAGGAGAATGGACCACGGAGGATCGATTATCGAGAGCACCGATCGAACCATCTCTCTCTCTCTCTCTCTCTCTCGCTCTCTCTTCCTCTCTTTTTCATGATATCGAATCTTTATCCTTTTTCTTCACGTTTTATAGCAAACAAGTAAGAAGCCGACATTGCGTTTTTACTTCAGACGAAACTTCTTCTTCTCTTCTCCTTCTTCAGATTGAATTTTTTATGTCCAAGCAAAAAGGAGATCGAACGTGATAGAAAGAGAAAGAGAGGGAGAGAGAGATATTTAAAGGGGGGGGGTGAGGGAGGAATGAAAGAATGATCTGCACCATTAACGAGATGGAAATTCATTTACTTGAATTAATATTATCGAATACTTTGATGTGTGTTTACTGTAAAAACGAAATTTCATGATGTATATAATATGATCTACCTGTCTTTACTGTATATAATAATATGCTGTAATTATTTATAATAATACTCTCTTTTCAATAGAGAAATAATTGATGAGAAATATAAAAGAGATCCTCCTCATCTTCCTCCTCCTCCTCATCATCGTTTGTTATCCGTCTATCTTTTTCTTGAAATTCCATCATCATTAAAAAGAACCTTGACAAGATCGATATGAAATAAATTAAATTGTGTTATGAATATAAAAACAACAAAAAAATGATGATGACGATGATTTAATTGTAAAGAGTCAAAGTTGAACGACCTCAGAACCGAAAGCAAACGAACGAATAATCAGCATAGCAAGAAACGTGAACTGTCGCAACATTGTCCAGGATAATTAGAATATTTACAATTTTTCTCACTTTAGCCCTCTAACACTTGAGAATCAGTCCACTATGCGTAGGTATATAACCCTTGTTCGTATACGTACGTATGATAGCGCAACGATAGGCGTGGGTGGGACCGGTTTTAGGCTTCGTTCACACGTGCCACCGGATCGAGTATGAGAGCGGAACTAGTTCGTTTGCTTGTTTCAAAGGGGGAGGATACAAGAAAAAGAGACCCCATGATATTATTAGGGGGGAGGGAAAAAAGAGAACAAGATGAATAAACAATACGACGAGTCTCTAGAGTAGTTACATAACAATAATAATAATAATAATAATAATAATCAAACGAAAAAGGGAGAACGATCGATAGAAAGAAAGAAAGAAATATTTGTTGATAAATGCTTTTGAGAAGAAACACAAATATATTCTATAATATATTTAATCGATTAAAAATGACGATAGAGGAGGGTTGTTGTAAGGATGAAACGTTAAAGGTGTCGGGGGGGTTTAAGAAACGAGAACGTAGATAGAAATGAATGATAATAATTTCTTACACTGTCTACTATGTCTAACATTAGATATTGTTGTACGAGTTCATCTCTGGTGTTTGTGCGGTATAAATTTCCGGCTAGTTTTACTTCGCCGTGAGCTTGATCCGATGTTAAACTACGCTAGGTAATACGTTAAGTCGCGGTTAAATCTAAATGTTCGAACGATTGGACCGCAAAGAGAGAACACACCTCTGCACAACATAAATTTAACCACCACCATCTATGTATATATACATTATATTCTAATAAATATTTCATGCAATATGTTATTGGACCAATTACTTCCTGAATCTACGATCGGTTCGTTTGTTCGTTCGAAAACGAATCCATGATATCCAAATATTATTTTAATTTAATTTATACAAAAAAAAAAAAAAGAAAGAAAATAGCACACACACCTGAAGATAAACAACTAAGAAGATAAACAAAAAAAAAATATAAGATAAAAGAGTATGGCCATTGGGTTGAAGTGATTTATTCAGGGTTATTGTCCTGTACAAGGTTTTTGTCCTTTGTAGTACGATGCACTTGGGTCCATCTTTCAGAAGAGGGCCATACCCCTCCCTCCCTCCCTCCTTCCCACCCCTCTCGTCTTCTTCTCTCAGCACCACCTCTCTTTCTCTCTCTCAGTAAGCTCAGCTTCGTCGTCTTATTCGACTTTTTCAACATATTACCATACATGGTGTATCTTCCTGTTTCATATATTCGATCCAAGTGAAATCATTTGCACGAACTTATTTCGTACTACATTACGGTAATACTTTTTAAGCCTCTTACTTTTTTGCGCAGGTTGACATAACGTAAAAAGAAATTATTTTGTTCACGTTGGTACACGTAATTTTAATTCTTACAATTAAGTAGAAAATGTAAAAGAAAGAGAAAGAGAGAAAGAGAGAAAGAGAGAGAAAGACTATTTTTAGAAACGTATTTAGTAATAAATGCGTCACGTAAGTACCTACTTCGTTCCAAGTAGGACCTTTGTATTACGAATTTAATTTAAGCGACGATTAGAGAAAGAGAGAGAGAGAAAGAGAGAGAGAGAAAATGATGTTAATCGTGCGACCCGTTTTATCATTCACACCGATAAACATGTTCCCATTTATTCTAATTTAATCATTGACTACTACGCGAATACTTGCAAAAGTAATTTCATTCAAATCGATATATATTTTCTCGTTTAATTTATTAGTAAAATTGATGAATTAGATCATGGGGAAAAATATTGAATTAAATACAATAACGTTTTGATTTGTTTTTCTTTTTTTTTTTTTTTACTACTGTATTTTATATAGAAGAATTATTATTCTCACGTCACGTTGTTTGTCCGCAATGGATTCCTAAACTACTAAACCGATTTTAATCAAATTTTGCACACTCGGTGCAGTTTCATCCAACTTGAAAGATAGAATAGTTAATATCTCAATTTATTGCGAATTATTTGTTTATTAATTAATTAGAGTCATGATTATATCTGTTAATTCGATAAGATTCTAACATATGGTGGTATAAGGTAATTCGTTGATTTTAAAGACGTGTGTATCAATGTCATGTACACCCCTAGTAATGTATAATTTATAGTTAAATCTGGAAGACGAAAAAGGGAATTGCATATTCCTATTTCTTCTCTCTTTCTTTCTCTTTCTCTATATTTCTCACACTTTCTCACACGTTGCTTCCGAACATGGCGTCTCAGCAGGGGCGTTGGACAATTTCGGAGGATAATTTATAGCATCCCGGGTTTTCAGTCGCGACAGGGCCGCCGGCATAAACAACCTTCCCCTTCTGTATCCTGGTGTTCCTTTCGCAGCCACCACCCCTACTGCGTACTGAATGTCGAGAGTGAGAAAAAGATAGATCAATAACTACCATAGGCTATCACATTTTTCATAGCTTTTTCTTATTTTTCATCATAGACAAAAAAGAAAATCATACGTTGCACTATATCATATCACCTCATTCTCCTATCTTTTTTTTTACTATTGTTAATATATTAATCAAAATAAAAGAAATATAATTGTGTGTGTGTGTGTGTGCGTGGATAAAAGAAAAATCCCTTATGTATTCCTAACACGAAAAGTAACATTTTCTTCCCCCCATAGAAAATTCTCTTATCCTTCAAAATTAGATAACCAAAAGTTCTTTAGTAAAGGGATGTATATATACATATATACTTACATATATGTAGAAATATATAAAGGAATATGTGGATATAGTTAAGCTGTGCGTAAAACGTCATTCCTATTCACAACGTGAATTCCATATTCCCTTGGTCCTAACGTTAAGGGTTGGTTGGTTGGTTGGTAGATCGTAAAAGGGGATGGTCGAGGATCGTAAAGTATACATAGAAACGAGGGAGTTGAAATCGACAACGATCAACGAACAGAATAAAAACGTTTCTACAATTGTGAACACTTCTTTTATTCTTTTAAAGAATTAATCAAAAAAAAAAAAAAAAAGAAAAGAAAGGAAACAATTCTAATCTAAATTAGTGTAAAATTTCAAGAGACACGTTTTGGAAAAAAAAAAAAAACTCTAAAATAAAATTGCATTAATATGTTATTTAAAATAAACAGAATTTTGTAGTTTCTATCGGAAAAGAAAGAAAGATATAAAATAAGGATCATCGAATACAATAGGCTTCTTCTCTCTTTCTTTTATTATGGTATCGTCTTTCAAAAAAAGAAAAAGAAAAAAGGAGAATGGGAATGGTATGGAAAGGGCTTCTTCCGGGTCGATTTAAGCCTTACATTTATGGTGGGAATGATAGGTAAAATCGCGTGATCGAGATTCTATTATTGTCTTTTAATTTCATGTTAGTTAATGAAATAGAGTAGAAAATATTGTATATAAAAAAAAGAAAATAAAATGAAATTTATATGGAAAAGTATATATTGTATATCCTAGATGGATTGTGTTGGAACGACGACGCCAGGAGCACTGCTGCCGTCTATATTGATTTTGGACTGCAAGGTAGATGAGAGAAAGAGAGATGGAGAGAGAAATTAGAGGAAGAACGGAGAAGGAATCAGAGAGAATAATTCTATCTACGAAATAATTCTGCTTCGATTTGGTATTCAAATCAAACCAGAAACCAAAAACCTTGATGATGATCAACATTTCTAAAGTGAAAATTCTTATGGGGAATATATATTATTATCGTCTAAACTTATTACACGATTATTTTCATTGAAATTATATCAAAAAAAGAAAAAAATTCAAATGAAATCGAAACGATTGATAATCTTGTTAAGATTTTTAACGAGAACGATTATGATAATATCTAAAGATAAGATGATCTCGTTAAAAGGTAAACAAAAAATGTTACTGATAAATATTTCATTCTCTATTTGTCACACCTCGAATAATTTCTTCTAAATATGATAAAAATTGGGTTGACGATGATATTATCATCGTTTACGACACACATACCTTTAATTATAAGGAAAAATAAGAAAAATATTTCAAAGAAAAGTACAACACAACATCGTTATATACCTTAAGTGTTTCTTCTTGTATCTACGAGCAAAACACGGAAACAGACGTTTACCTTTTGATAAGACTACACGAAAGATAAAAAGATAAGAGAACTATAATTTAATAAAAAAAATAAACATGACACTTAACTTAAGAATTAATCTGTTTTTTTTTTTTTCTTTTATGAGGTATTCAATATATATCTGAACAGAGACACGATTGTCGATAAAATAATCAAAATGATATTCCATTTTGGAAATTATGATCTCATTCGTAATCAAAAATTCCTACAATGATTGGTAAAAGGATGAATGTTTCCAATTTTTTTTGTTCTCTCTATAACATTTAAATTAAAATACAGCATAATTTTACAAAACTAGACTTTGTCATTTTACAATATGAATAAAAAAGAATTTGGGAAGGAGGAGGGGGGGTAAAAGAAAAAATAACAAAAAAAAAGAAAGAAACAATGAAGCATTTATACGACAAAGAGATTCGTCCGCGTGTTATTAACGCAAATTATTCTCGTGAATCGCATCTTTCAACGGGGCAATTAGTCACGGATTATTACCAAGCCCGACACGAACTTCTTAACACGAAAGTGAAACTCGCATAATCTTGGTACCTCCTTGAAAATAATAATAATAAAAAAAAAAAATAATAAAAACGATACGTTATTGCACGTTTACCCTCCTCCCCTCCTCCTCCTCCTCAACATCGTGTGAACTACCATTCGAACTGCGACAAATAGATGATTTGATTTATTTTTGATATTTTTGATATATTTTCATTTGGTGGGGAAAAAAAATGTAATCACAATTTTTTGGAAATGACCTAATATCATTTTTTTCATGAAATCGATCCAATTAAAACGTGTTAGTGTTACAATTCGAAAACCCGTTTCGAATAATACATACTTTGGGATTATGTAACCGATTTATTTAACTGATCAAGGACACCGACATTCTAATCGACGTGACGACGATGACGACACGATTTACCACCGATTTTCTCATCTAACTTTTCACTTTTAACGTGCTAAAACCTTTTTCTTCAAAGTCTTCTTAAAAAAAACAACAATTTTCTTTTTCCCCTCTTCGACATTTTTTATTCCAATGAAATTTGAATGCATGAAAAATTGTTCTATTGAAAATGTATTACATATATCTATTGAATTGTAATCATTTGGAAATTAGTGAATGATTTTATTCTAAGACATTAGCATAAATACTAAACTCTATTTGTGGTTCTTATCCTATACACGTTAGGTTCATTCCTAACGATTTCTCCTAGCACAGTGTTTACGTTTACGAGAAAGGTCGATATTAGAATTATAATTACTTGCACGTATGTGTATTTCATCAAAAATCAATGATAATTTAATAACGTGAAATTAATGAATAAATATCGTACGTATTTACATTTCAATCTATTACAACACATTCTTTTTAAATTAATTATCTCAAACAAATTGTAATAAATTTCCGTCAACAAATTCTAACTATGCCAAAAAAAAAAAAAAAAAAGAAAACATTTGTGTGTATGTGTATGTTTACAAGAAGACGATTAAAAAAAAATAGGAAAAAAAAAATACCTTATGGAGATTTGCCAACTCAAAATATATATTGTTCGAATGTTTTTGCGCGAGATACTGCAATAGTCAAGTCAAGAATTTAAGATAATACAAATATTGTTTTATTCAAAAAGAAAATATCAAAATTACATTATCATCCTATAATTAATATTTATTTCTTTATCATACGTGAAATATTTTATTATCACATAAAAAGGTAAGAATGTAATAAGTAATAGATCGATAAGTAATATTATTAATTATTTTCGATATACGTTCGATATGTGTTCGATATAATTTCGATTATCGGTACGCCATTTTTGTAATATGACCAGGTGTGCAAAGAAGCAATGCACGATTTTTCAATCTATTCATGCAAAAATATATAAATTATGATTTAAATCATTAAAAGAATTATTAAATAATGATGTCATTTCGATATTACATCATCAAGACCAACTAAACATATCGACAAATTACATATTACAAAAATGGATATTTAAAAAATGTTTATAACAACGAAAGATATTTTTAATTAATTACCGTTAGAAGATTGTTAAAATTGTTTAATAAAAGCTCAGTCCTCTCAGAAGAACAGCCGTAGAATATTCTCTTTCTCTTCCTCTCTTTGGGCTCAGGTGAATGAAGTTTCTTCGATAACACTTTACTACTTTGTTGCACTAACACACACTTGTCACAATTAATTATAATAATAAGAAGAAAAAAATAATAATTATCAATTGAAAATAAAAGAAACAATAAAACACCGAACGTATACACGCGCGCGATCGAAAAGATAATTGCAAAATAGAACCACGCGTTTTAACATACGAAATTATAAGAGTGAATATGACAGCACGTCC
Source organism: Polistes dominula (assembly GCF_049000335.1). Lineage (NCBI taxonomy): Eukaryota > Metazoa > Arthropoda > Insecta > Hymenoptera > Vespidae > Polistes > Polistes dominula. The sequence goes on along the minus strand of NW_028301061.1, from coordinate 404,451 downwards.
TTCCACGACAAACTCGCGCCTGCGACTGACCGAACGATAGCTCAATTCGACTCGAGCGCCTCTACCGGCAACTAAGTAAAGCGCGCGTAAAACAAATTATCGAATCGTATTCTTAATTATTAAATTATACAATAAATTACCGTAAATAATGATAGAATGTTTTTTTTTCTTTTTTAATTAACTTTCTAATGCTTTTAAATATCTTTTCATCATAATCACTGTTTATATTTCGAACAATTTCTAATATTTTATTTAATTTAAACTCGGACGACAAAAACGCGCGAATTTGACTGTTCACCATGACACTTTTAAACAATGCATGCAACAATAAAAAGAAAATAAATAGAGGATAAAATTGGCACCCCTCTTTGTTCTTTATAATGATGTATAAATAGCGCCAAATTTAAAATAATATAAAACATAATGAAATTATCATCGATCTAATATTTAAAATCACAATGTGATTTAAACATGAAATAATTATATACATTTTTAGATATGTTTTCTGTACATTTTAGTATGAAAATAAAGAGCTGAAATTTGAAATATGTAATGAACCATAAATATGGCATGTGTCAATGACCGTGAGACAACGGGGTCCAGCTTAATTTCATCAAAGTATATATCGTGTCCTTAACTGTAAACGGAAGAGTGTGAGGAAGAAGGGTTGAGCAAAGAGAAGCTTCAAGATATCGAGCAAGAAACGAAACGCGCTCGTATAATTCGCGTTCTTGACGTTCTGCACCGGTACCATTACCATTACCATTACCATTCCAGGGTATCTCTTTCTCTTTCTTTCTTACACATATATACATTCATTCTGTATATACTCTTTACCTTCTTGGACAAGCAAGCACAGCAAACTGTATCTCCAAGTCGACCGAGTAAATCAACAATCGGTTTTCTTTCGATTACCGGGACTCTGACTACTTTTTCTTACTTCACGTCTATCTTCTTCTTTTTTCCTTTTCTTAACCACTGTAGTATTCTAAAGGATAGAAACAAAAACAATAAACCTTTTTATTAAATAAATCTTGTAGAAGATTTTCATTGAAAATTTGTTGTAATAGTTCCTTGTCATCGTTGATCCCCGATTGAATTTCCTTTTTCTTTCAACCGATATAAAGTCAATGGCAATAATGTGGTAGACAGGTTGTCATGCACAAAGCCGATTTTTTTGAAATTTTGACACATGAGACCAGAAAATATATTTGTATGAATTCTTGTCTTCTTTGTAGAAATTCCCTGTGAATTATTATGCGAATAGAATGCAATTGCATTGACAAAACAAAATCTAAAAAATAATATCTTTAAAATATATATAATATTGTTAAGATACATTTATTTTTATCATATAAAAAATGATTTACATTGCACATTCATTTTTAATCATTTAAAATAAAATATATTTTTTATTACCGACTGATAAAATATGCGCCATCTAACGGTACTAGCTATAACTTCATCTTACCGACTGGTAAAACATTTATCGCCATCCAGCGATAATAATTATTACTTTATTTTACCGACCAGAATCGTATGTTAAGTTTATGAAATGAACACGAGGGAGCTGCACTATTTGTTTAATGTAGTGGAAACTAATTTGATTAGCGATCGATGTAAACAACATGGCGACCAAACTTAATATGTCAATATGAATTTAAAATAGTTTCTAACTAATCAATATGAAAACATGTAATGACTGAATAGATAGTGATGTGATTAAAATATAAAAGAAAACTCAGTTACGCAGCTAATTAAAAATTTGAATGTATCATTATGTCATCTGAAAAGGTAGGTTATGCGACTGACACTTTTAATAACGTTATGTACTTGTCATATGATAAATTGATTAATTGGTTATATATTATTAAGGTTCTCTATCGTTTGGATCAACCTCATGGTACTGGAACAGTCTATGCTTCTTGGCGACCTGGTAATAGTACTCATATTGCAACTACAGGCTGCGATTCATCGGTTGCAATATTTGACAGACAAGGAGATCTTCAGGAACGTATACAAATTCCTGGATTATGCACCGGCTTTGGTTGGGATGCAGATGGAGATTTGCTTGCTGTTATATCACAAAACTCTTCTATCATAACTTTGTGGAATGCGACTACTGGTAAAAGATCTCAAATGGATGCAGGTGTCAGGGATGGTCTAACATGTATGATGTGGGCCAAAAAAAGCTGTTTATTAGCTGTTGGAACTCAGAAAGGAAATTTAGTACTTTATGATCACGTTAATGCTAGGTATATAATTTATCATTAATTTGTTAATAATTTTGATATTGTATTGCTTCTTATGATGTATGTTTTATTATACAGACGTATGCCAATTTTGGGAAAACATAAGAAACGTATATTATGTGGTGCATGGTCTATCGAAGGTCTTCTTGCTTTAGCAAGCGAAGATAAAATGTTGACTATTAATACAAGTGAAGGGGACACTCGCAGAGAGATAACTCTGCAAGGTGAACCATCTGACATACAATTTAGTGAAATGAAAATGGATCATCGTATAGGTGGAGAAAATACGGTATAAATTATCGTAATTAATAATGAATTATTTGTTAAATATTACATTTATTTCCTATCTTATTTAGGTATCTCTTATCGTCAGCAAAACTACATTGTTTCTGTATAACATTTTGGATCCAGATAATCCTATTGAGTTGGCTTTCCAAAAACGCTATGGTCCAATTGTTACCTATAAATGGTTAGTTTATAGAAAATAATAGAATGATAACAAATATAAGCATTAAATAAAATATACTTTTCTTCATCTTTTCTTCTAGGTATGGAGATGGATATATATTAGTAGGTTTTGAAGCTGGATATTTCATTGCCATATCGACTCATATAAAAGAAGTCGGTCAAGAATTATTTCAAATTAAAAATCACAAAGATTCCTTAACAGATATTTCATTGAGCGAAAGTATAGAAAAAGTAGCAACGTGCGGAGATAATACTATAAAAATACATAGTTTGCAAAATTTGGAAGAAACCGAAAAGATGATTTCTGTAACAGGAGAAACTAGTATTAGCAAAGTTGAATGGTCAACAGATGGAACAATGATAGCTGTAGTAACTTCTATTGGAAATGTTTTAATATATTTAGTTGAAATTCCAAAATTAACTAGCGTTTGTGGAAACAAAATAGCATTGTTAACAAGTTTGATTGAAGTTACTGTTCACCTTTATACATTAGACAAGGTATATATTTATACAAACATACAAAATCATTTATAATTTTATCTATAATTTATTAAATGTTTTAGGAAAAACCAGAACCACAAATAATTAATACTATAATTGAACCATCTGTGTTAGCTGTAGGTCCATTACACGTAGCTATAGCTTTAAATAATAGAGCTCTCTTTTGGGATTTATCTACGTATCAATATGATATTAATACACACTTTGAACGTGATTATTTGGCAACTGTTGATAGTATATCTTTGAACGAAACATATGTTTCTGTTTTATTTGATGGAAAATTACAATTACAATTGGTATATAAATATGTTATTAATTTTTTATTACCACCAAAAGTCACAAAATTTGTAAATAAAATAACAAAGAATATTTTTCATTTCAGATTAAAGTAGACCAGGCTTTAATAAACGATGGAAAAGATACCAAATTATTTCCAGAATCAAATATTTTAAATGCAAGAATAACATGCCATGCATTGTCGTCAGAATTTCTTATTTATGGAACTGACGTAAATTTATTTATTATTTTCTAAAAATAACATATTTATACCAAATAATTGTTAATTTATACAAATTTTCAGATGGGTCATATAATATATTTCTATTTGGCAGCATTTAACAAGTCAACAGAATTTACACATAACAATGGTATCAAAAATATATTCTTAGATGCAAATGGAACGCAGTTATGTTTTATCGATAATAAATCAGATGTATACATATATGATCCGATTAATGAAAATGTTATTCAAGTGCCTGAATGTCCAGATGGTGTAGAAGGTATTATATGGGACCAAAATATTTTCGAACGTTCGATATTTGCAGTATATAATAAGAATATTATTATAACATACATTTTTATCAAATACTTTGTCGAAGGTGAGTTTAATGTGTATGCTATTATAATGAGTTAAATTAAATATTAATGATATTCATTCATTATAATCACAAAGGACAAAAAATCATCAAAATAAATTCAACAAAGTTGCCATCAGAAACATTACCCATGTTAATGTATTCCGGCGAAGTAACGTTAAGCACGTCAAGTAGTAAATTAATACAAATAACATTAGCTTCGCACGAAGATGTAGGAAATATAGTAGATAGTAAAAAAATCAATGAAATATTCAACAATCATATTATGTGTAGGAGGTATATCGTACAATCTAACATGAAATCAAATTTATTAATTAATAATCAAAATTAAATAAACTTTTTAATATTTTGTAGATTTGACAGTGCTTGGAACATCTGCGATAAATTAAATGACAATGATTTATGGTTGAAACTGGGTCAAAGTGCTTTAGCAAATTTAAATATTGAATTTGGTAAATATTGTTATAAACATCAAATTGATAGATAATTTTTTACTAAATTAATAATATAACTTTCTAGCAATTCGAGTTTATCGACGTATGGAAGATGCTTCGATGGTTTGGGCATTAGAAAAAATAGAGAATATAAACGAACTGAATTTATTATGTGGACATGCATGTTTGTTACTTGGAGATTATAACCAAGCTGAGAAATACTTTTTACAATCATCTGAACCTGTGCAAGCTTTATATTTACGAAGAGATTTGATGCAATGGGAACAAGCTCTTAGTTTAGCACAGAAATTAAAATCCGATGAAATACCATTCATTGCTAGAGAATATGCTCAACAATTAGAATTTATGTAAGTGTTAATAAATTATGGTACCATATCAAATCATTAATTCATTATATTTTTCAGTGGAAATTATCCAAAAGCATTAACTAATTATGAACGAGGTCTACTTGATCCAAACTCTACGTCTACTTCTAATTTGCATGATATTCAACATCAAAATCTATGTCTGGCAGGTATCGCAAGAATGTCTATAAGATGTGGAGACAGTAGAAAAGGTGTGAGTATAGCTATGGATAACGATAGCTCTAGATCTCTGCGGAAAGAATGTGCTGAAATTTTGGAGGCTATGAAGGTAAGGTTTGACTTTTCAAATATTTGACAAATATAAAAAGTCTTGCAATTTTACATAACATTTATATTTATAGCAAATCAATGAAGCCGCATTATTGTATGAGAAAGCAGAATATTTTGATAAAGCTGCATCGGCATATATCAAATTAAAAAATTGGCATAAAGTAGGACAACTTTTGCCACAAATATCTTCACCTAAAATAAATATACAATACGCTAAAGCTAAAGAAGCTGAAGGAAAATACGAAGAGGCTGCAAAAGCATATGAAACTGCTAAAGATTACGATAATATAATAAGAATCAATCTTGAATATTTAAACAATCCTGGTAAGAAATTAAATTTCTTTAAGTATCATTATTATTTCATGTTTGTTTTATTGTTACAGCTCGTAGCGTAGAGATAGTACAACAAACTAAAAGCATCGAAGGAGCTAAAAGAGTAGCTAAATATTTCCAAAAAATAAACGATTATAATTCAGCTATAAAATTCTTAATTTTATCTAATTGTCATGACGAAGCATTTCAACTTGCCAATCAGCATGGTAAAATGGAATTATATGGAGAAATTTTAATAAACACTATTGATGACGACAATACCAGAAAGGAAGACTTTAAAAATCTAGCTATACATTTTGAATCTCAAAAAAATAGTCTTTTAGCTGGAAAATATTACTTTCATGCTAAAGATTATCCAAAGGTTCAATTTATTAAATTATTTTTCACTTGATATTACTATACTATCAAAATAATAACAAAAATATAATGTTTATAGGCTTTGAAACATTTACTTAAAGCTGCACAATTGACTGTCGATGATGATGCCGCATTATCATTGGCAATAGATACAGTAGCATCATCTAAGGATGAAAAATTAGCTAATCATTTGATTGATTTTCTACTAGGTGCAGACGGAGTACCGAAGGTATTTAATTAATTATTTAAATTATCTCTACAGCATAATATTAAACATTGTCTTCTTATACAGGATCCAAAATATTTATTTAGATTGTATATGGCAAGGAAGCAATATAAAGAAGCAGCTAAGACAGCGATTATCATTGCAAACGAAGAACAAATTAATGGTACATATTCATACATATTTTTAATGAAATATTTTATCATTGATTTTCTTTCTTTTTTTCAGGAAATTACAGAAATGCGCATGATGTCTTGTTCGGCATGTATCAAGAATTAAAAAGAAATAAAATAAATACACCTTTGGAAATGCAAAATAATTTGAGACTATTACATTCTTACATATTAGTAAGACTTCACGTTAAAAGGAATGATCATTTACGAGGTGCCAGAATGTTGATTAGAGTTGCAAACAACATTTCTAAATTTCCATCACGTTAGTATAAAAAATAATTAAAGAAAAAACTAATTGAATTAAATCTTATATACAATCAACTTTCTACATTACAGATATCGTTCCAATTTTAACATCAACAGTCATAGAATGTCATAGAGCTGGTTTGAAACAAGCAGCTTTCAATTTCGCAGCTATGCTGATGCGTCCTGAATATAGAACACAAATTGATATTAAATATAGCAAGAAAATCGAAGCTATTGTAAGAAAACCACCAAGAGCTAAAGATAATGAGCTCGAAGATGAACCTTTAACACCATGTCCATATTGTAAAAGTAAAGTTCCTGAAACTGAAATAACCTGTGATAAGTGCAAAAATACAATTCCATTCTGTATAGCCACGGTAACAAATTTTTCGTTACATATACATTAAATACAAATGATGTACTATCATACATATGTATATATATTTTATTTTAGGGAAGACATATTATAGAAGATAATTTTACGGTCTGTCCACAATGCGATTTTCCTGCTATAAGAAGTGAATTCTTAAGGTTAGTAGTTCTTTTCATCTGAAAATAATAAATCTTTCACATATATATATATTTTTTTATTAGAATCATTGAATTCGATGAGACATGTCCAATGTGTTCTGAACACGTAGATCCCAATACTATATTATCAACAATTGATATCCGTCCATATCTCGATCTCCAAGAAAACACAATGGAAAAACAATAACTCATAGATTAAAACAAAATTTATGTGTGATAATTTTATTTATAACTGCACTAAAAACTAACTAATTTATTCTGAGTGCCTTAGTGAACAAAGTTAGTACTTCACACATACGATCAAAATAATTCTATACATATATTCAGTTACGTAAGATGCTTAAATGATTAAAAGATAAGTAAGCTTGATATTTTGATAAACAAAACCGTCCAATATATAAAGTACAATTCAATCATATTAATTAAGCGTGTTTGTTTGACGTGTACAGATAAATCAAATAAATAATCTTATTAAGCTTGCCCACTACTTTAAATTATTTTAATTGATTACGCAAATAAATTTTATGTATGTATATAAATATATGCGAAATAAATAAATAAATAAATAAATAAATTATTGTCACCATCTAACGTCGATGTACATAATTAATAAGTAATGTAGAAATATAGATTAAATACATGCACACACACACAAGCAATCATTTCATGGATAAGAGATAAGCGATGAAACAGCATGACTATGAAAAATCGAGGTCAAATAACTTTCTACGTATCATTCGATACAATTAATGAACTTAAATGCAATTTTATAATCTTTAGAAAAATGAAATTTCTTTATTATACTTATTGTATCATCTATTTCTAATTGCACATGCACTCGTTTTATTCTTTGCGAAATGAATACCAAAAATTTAATTAAATAATAATACAAATATCATCTATAATAAATTATGTTTCTATAAAATGTAAACTACGAGAAATAAACTTATGATTTATCATAAAATCGTAATGTAAAAAGCAACGTCACGTACGTCACTTAACCTAACGGGACATCGGCCGGCGCATGCGCGAAAACTCTCTCACTCAGGAACGTATCGATAACTTTTTGTAAGAGTTTATCAATCGCTAACTGCATCAAATTTTATCAACAAACATAAATATTATTTCCACTAAAGAATCTTAGGAATGAAAACGTCGATTATCTTATTTTTAAAATATTAATGTACATTAAAATACATATTCGTTAAATATTACTGTTAGAAAGCACGATAGTAGATAAATGTAACCTAAAAGTATATATAACATAAACGAAAACACAATGATAAACACAATGAAAAAGAAATGAAAAGGGAGAAGACAGATATATTACGGTACTGTAAACGTAAAGAAGGTTAGATAGTGGAAGGAGGAGTGATAGTGCAATGAAAGGCTTGAAGAGGGGCGGCGGCGGGGGGGTCTGTATATCGTAGCACGTAACTAACATCAGCCGCTGTTAGTCCGTGTCTGGCGCGGTCACACGGCGGGGATTTTGTCGAGTTATCGAAGAATATTTTCAACGTTAGAAACGACGTAATAAAATTGTTATTAGATTTTCTTTCTCGTATAATTCATTGAAAAAAAAAGATATCGATCGTAACGAGAATAGAGAGTAATAAAAATAAAAGGAGGAGAAAAAATAATTATTTTCTTTAGTAATATATCGAACGTTGATAGAGATTTTGGTCGATCTCTCGTTTAAAGCTCCTGGTGGTGGTCAAGATGGCCGAAAAGAGCAACTCGCCGGGTTCCACGTCGGCTACGACCGGTTCCCAAAATAATTCATTATTTTTAACCAATTTTGTCGAACAAATCATTATGAGCCCTTCTAATCTTATATTGGTTGGTATAATTGCAATTCTAGTTTATAAAATTCTTAAGAGTAAATTTAAATCTGAGGATCCACCAGTCGAAATTAAACGTTTACCTAAATTACATCGTGATTTCACTATCGAAGAATTGAAAAAATATGATGGTCGTGGACCCGATGGAAGAATATTGGTTGCACTTAATGGAAGTGTTTATGATGTTACTAGGGGTGCCGCATTCTATGGTCCAGGTAAATATTTCAATACTATCAACTTTGATTATCAATGTTTTTGTTTTCATCTTTAAAAGATAATTTAATTAGTGAATCTTATGCATTGTAAATTATATTCAATTCTATTGGAATAAAAATTAAATTGGAATAAAAAAAGTTGTTTCACAGGATCATTGAATCAGTTTCTTACTGACAATATGCATAACAATTATATTACATAATTTAAATTGTTTTTTGTTTTTGTTTTTTAAAGGTGCAACATATGCAGTATTCGCAGGAAGAGATGCTAGCAGAGGATTTGCAACATTTACATTAGAACCGATTAAGGACGAATATGATGATTTAAGCGACTTAGACAGCGAACAAATGAGTTCTATGAAAGAATGGGAAATGCAATTTAAAGGCGAGTTCTGTTAATATTATTTTGATTATTATATAATTGCATTTCAATTAATTTTATAAGAGTAGATAACGCGTTCTCTCACCATCTCATTATTTCAGTTTATTCATTTTAAATGGATCATTGTTCTTATAGACTGTTATTTCATTCCTTTTTTTTTTTTATACATTATTAATAAGATCAAAGTTCAAATGTTTTAACTAGATGACAAAAAAAATAGAAAAACTAACATATCATAAATTTGCATACATTTATATTAAAATTTTATAATTGTTATATATATTCTGTTCTTATGTTTTTTTAGAAAGGTATGATTACGTAGGAAAATTATTAAAACCAGGAGAAGAACCCACGAATTATTCCGACGAGGAAGACGAAGGTAGCCAGCAAGAGACTGAAAATATATTGGATCAACAAAATACAAAGTCTGATGTCTGTGAAGCTGAAATTAAATCAAAAGATGATTGACCGCCCCGTTCTCTATCTAAAATGAAGAAAGAATTTTGGGAATACACTGCGCGCACAGAGTTGTTACAAAAATTCTTAGATTTATCGTTCATAGAAATGTTAACGAACTTTCAGCCAAATATTTTATTGATTTTTAACACTATTTCTGAAAGATATAAACATATTAATATCTTTTAGTTTAATTGAAAAACTCTGAGCCTGGTGTGTTTCTTCTAAAGACTTCGTTTGAGTGCCTGATTTCAACTAAAACACACATACTACACACACTCTGATTATCATATAAAAATAATCTTTTTATATCTGTACAAAGAATTTTTCTACCAAAAATCACATCAAACTTCTATTAGGCAGAGTATTTCTAACTTTCGCTATGTTTCAATCATATTCTACTACATTAAAATGACATGTGTGTTTTATGTCACCTGTCATATATCTTACTATGTTACGATGATAGCATAGAATATGTGTACTTGGTGCCCCTGAAATTTAACAAATTGGTGTTAAATTTCAGTTGCATTTGAAAATTAGTTTTTAAGTTTTGCAAATTTTTTTTTACATACGCGCAGATATATATATATATATAAATATATGTCTACGCGTATGCATGTGTATATTAAATAGCGTATATGCGGCTCTGTTAATTTTGTCTAAAGTACATCTTGATTTTAAGTGTTAAATTACAAAATTTGCGTTATAATTAACTTCTCTACACAAATTTTCTTGAAAATATTATTATTGTTGAGTTATAAAAAAAAAAAATATTTTAACAGTAAATAGTAATTTCTGCTCTGTATACTTTATTTAAATTATACTTTTAATAAAGTTTTAGAAAAAAATGAAATCTTACCAGAACACAATGTTATTAATGAATATGACAAGAAGAAAAGTTAAAAAAAGAAATACAGGAGCACATATTCTAATGTTACTTGCTATTTACAATATCAAATGATTCCGAGAAAAAGAGAAGAAAGAAAATTGTTTTATACACAAAATTTGATTACAATGAAATCAAGATTTCCATACTCAAAAATATTATTCTTTAAAATTTATCCATTTGATATATATATATATATATGAAAACATACGCAGAGCTTTTCCCGCGCAGCATTTAATAATAATAATAATATATAAATCTATAAAATAATTGTTCTGTTTGTATAGATAAAAGAATTTTTCTATGAATTACAATTATGAAAAAGATATTATTCTATTCTACCACGTTATTATTTTGAACACGATAAAACACAGATTTGTTAATAGAATTAATTCATGAGGTCTCTACACTATTCAAATGTATTCTTGTAAATAATTCTTTGTAAGTAGATTTATATAAGAATAAGCATACATAAATAATTAATTAAATGCGTTTCACTTAAACAAGGAATAAGTTTCATGTGTTGTATGTTTATTCGTTAGAGGTATATTCGAGTAAAATTTTATTTTTCTTACAAAAAACAATAACAAAATGATATTCTTACATTTTAGGCATTGATCAATTTTACATCTATATGAAATGAACAAATTTAACTGTACATTAAAAAAAAAAAAAAAACAAATTAATTACAATAAGTATAATTTTATAATATTAAATATTTGAACTATTTTGAATAATTCATAAATTAACTTACAATATAGTTTTATCTTGTAGGATTGATTGTAGCATTACAAGAAAGCATTTTTTAATTTACTGTTATTATATCTTTGCATATACTCTGATTTTTAAATAGTCTATTATTGAAAATGATCGATTTTGAATAATGTTCAGTCATGATATCAATTTTTTATATCGAGGACAATTGTTACATGGCGATTTTTAATATAATTGTTTACTTTTATTAATAACAAAATACTAAACTATAAAATACTAAAAAAAAATAAAAAGATTCCGTCGTCTATCTTCAACTGTATGCAAATTAGTAATGTATTGTGTAATATATATTAGTTTTGACTTCTTTCAAATGAGGCCAATATTTATAAATACTTACTAAGCTAATTCTTTGTTTGTAAAAAAAAGAAAAAGAAAAAGTAATGAAAATGATATACTTCAATGTAAATTCCTTAACTCATCGAAAAAAGAAAAAGTGAGAAAGCAAATTTATTTGTAAACATTGTAATACATGTAAAAGAGTACATCATTTGAAAAAGTTCATCGTTATGCGATTCATTATATATATATAAAAAAAGAAAAAGAAAAATGACAAATGTAAGGGTGTAGGTATGGGATTCCCTATTGTTAAATATTATACTACTACTACTACTACTCTACTACTACAACAACAACAACAACAACAAAATATAATAATTTTTGTTAACATTGAATGATATGCATTGCAATGAATTTTTTCCTCAAAAAAAAAAAAAAACAAAAAGAAAATCTTTACCTTCTCCATCTTCATTCTTAACTTACATTATTAAAAAAACAAGTTAACAAGTTTTATATTTTAAAATTAAACGATAAAAATGATAAAAACGATAATGAAATGCAAAGGAATTTCTAAACAGAAATAGAACAAATTATTTTGTATGTTGACTCTGACACAAAATCTGTTCTTCTTAAATAAGAATCAACTATAGTCCTCATTCACAAAGTGTTTTGTTATCCATTCAAAGCCATTGGGTGAATAACCAAACGAATACAAAGAACGTGTCGCATCGATCTGACAATAATAATAGCCTTGCAAAACACATTTCTTTAGCGCGAACCTAATTGACTATTAATTTTTAACGATTCAGGTTATGTCCCAAAGAAAATAAAATTATTATGCATAACATCGTTAAAATATATTTTTATTAAAGTAAAATATGCAAAACATATTATCTAATATTATATTGAAACGTTAATAATCAAAATTGAGGTTATACTAAACGATAAGAAAAATTAAAATCAAAACATATATATATATATATATATAAAATGAAAATATTATTAGAAACATACTTGTCTTTTGCAAAGATACCATGGCGACCTTGAAACTGTTCTTTCCAATATATTATTTTTTAATTGTTCTCATACTTCTATTCGTTTTATTATTTGTAATTCATAGACAAATGAATTTAAAAGATTATTTTTGAAAAATCATTTGGAATGTTGATATTATCAATAGAATGTTTTTAATAAGAATTGCTAAAAAAATGTTATCAGTAATATATCTTATTTGTTTCTTTATTAGAGAACGTTATATTTAATAAGTATACGGAATTAATGTTATATATATATATTAACTGGAAATCGTAAACAATTCTCTAAAATATATCAAATCTATTTGTTATTTTCAATAATGGCGATTATATCAGTGTGTCCATATGTGATTTAGAAAAAGAAAAAAGTAAGAAAGAGAAAAAAGAAAATATTCTCATCATTTTCAGATCAGAATTGCATCACTAACATATTGTATCTATGTAGCATATATCGATTTCCGAGAATATATATATATATATGTATATACATGGTCATAAATGTTTTTTTTAGCAATTTCATTAAAATTACAACGAGACTATTATTTTGGAAAAAGATGTTAAGAGATTAATGGCTTGAACAATAGTCAAAGAAAATAAGAAGAAGAAGAAGAAAATGACAAGATAATGATAACTGCGTCATACGACCGACACCCAAATGCGTTTTTGGGAAGTTACGTAATTTCTTGGCTGCTATCAATTCTCTATAGAGATATTCATAACCTCCAAAATCTGATCTCTGTATGTGTGAACGAAAAAAATATTTGTATCAATCTGTTAAAGTATATATGTATATTATGTATATACATCATATATATATATGTAAAGTAAAGGGAGAGAGAGAAACCGTGAGAGTCAATGAACCTTTACTATCAACTTAGCATTAGAAACAAATTAATAATAATCGTGTTTTTATGTTTGTTTGTCTGAAAATATCGAGATCGAAAGAGAAATTAAATGCGTATATATAATTTTAAAGATGTCTGCCATTGTCGACGAACGAATCAGTCGAAAACAAAATTAAGGAAAAAATAATTCAAATAAAAGCTATGAAAATTGTTTGTATATCATCATATTTATTTCAAAGATCTGTTCGTCGAATATCTTTGTGATTCATTTTTGATTTGCTGCATCTTTTCTTGTAAATAATGTAATATAGAAAATGCGCAGAATAAAAAAGAGGCGAACCTGACGCCTCTCGTACTCTGCAATACGAGAAGAGCAACGCTCTTCTTCACAAAGAGCCGCTGTCACCGAGGCGGGTGGCTAGGTGGCTGCTGCCACGCCGTCATCCAATTCCCGTTCCATTTCCCCTCTACCCCTGTAACTCCAATGTCTACAGCAGCAACCACTCTGCAGCTTTCTCTCTCTCTCTCTCTCTCTCTCTCATTACATTTCATCTGATTGTGAGTAGTACTCAAGAGTGAGAAGGGTTAACTTACAATGCATGCGTGCGGTGAGTCGCGTGCCGTTCGCACCTCTCTGTCGGCTTCTACCCCTTCCCTTCACCCACCCACTCGATCATCCATTTCATCCCCTTCACCCTTCGGACATACAAAATAAAAGAAATTTCTTAACGGGTTCGATATATTTCATTATCATAAGTTTTTCTTTATTGTTTACATATTCTTGGTATGTATATATATATATATATATATAAATTTGATAATGTATATGTGTAGATATGCATTTGTTTTTGGAGATCTGATTTTTTTCTTTTTTTGTATGAAATTATAGGCTTACGTCCATGACCTTGTAAAAGCAATAGGGCCGTTGCGTGGGAGTCATTGTTAGCTGCGTCAATCATTGGTATGGTTTATCGTTTAGATCACATGACTATTATTATATGTTTCTATAGGAATAGAAATGTCGTTAACCTCTGTAGTAACCCTGAAATTTCTCTTCTATTATTATTAACGAAGAGAATCCTTTATTACCCTAACTATTTACAGACAAGAACGTCGATCGCTATTTAGTCGATCATGAACTTCGCGAGAGATATCAAGAAAGAGAAATCTTTTCTCTTTTATTCGAATAATAATATTTATTCATAGTTTTTTTAAGTGTGCGTTTTTTGAAATACATATGTGTATGAAACAGAATTTTTATTACGGTCATTAAAAATTGATTTCATGTAAAGAGAATTACATATATATCGCATGTTTAAAGGTGTTTGAATTTTTACGATATCACATGTACATACATAAGTATGGAACGTCCTAATCGATCGAAATTTCTATCGTTAAGGCGAGTCTACAAGACGGCGACGAAATCTGTCAAGAAACGAATTCGTATCGATCTACGTGAAATGAGAAATCCATCAAATGAATTTATTAGAAGAGAATTAATCGTTTTAAATGTTGATAGACGTAAACAAATATACAAAGAATCTATTTATCTTTGATAAAAAGTATGAGTAAGAGAGATCAAGAAGAGAGAGAAAGAATTACTTTGATCGTCTTGACACACTAAATAAGATTACCACTATGTAAACATAAATATTTCTGTATATTCTCATCCTCCCAAAAAAGAAGAATGTTTTGTTGACAAAAAAGGATAGCAGAATAACATAATATTTCAGTCAAGATTGCATATAAAGAGTATGTAGAAGGTCAAAAAAGTAATATAATGGCAACATATATAGGAGAGTTTCTATTGAATAAGAGAAAGAAGGAAGATATGCTCGTGCGTGCATTCTCGACGGGGAGGACGCCAAGCGGCAAGTAAGAGAAGGATAAATAGGTTAGTGCATTGGCTATATTACCGGTGGCGTGAACGTAACCACGGCGTTAGTAATCTCACGTCGCTCAAACCAATAACAGACTAGAGTTAAGTCACGTGACAGTGGAGAACCAATCGACGAGTTAGCTAAGTTGACGGCAAGAGCGTATATAATATGCACTCGAGCCATTACCGAGTCGGACATTTTCTGACAAGCGTAGAAAAACTTCTCGTCAACAGCGGCCGCCATTTTACGTTAGCCGATGATACTCGTGCGATACGGAAGGTTCTCTCTCTCTCGTTAATCGCCTTTTTATCGTTGTAAAGAAATAATTAACGTCGGTCTGTTAAAGTGTCGGTTTGTTATAAAAGGTCATATTATAATAAAGAAAAAGAATTATAAAAGGACGCTTTTATTTTCGGCGTCTCGGTGAATCGTGTGGAGATCTCTCTCTATCTATTTCTCTCTCTCTCTCTCTCTCTCCCACTCTCCATCTTTCCTCTCTCTCTTTCTCTTTCTCCCACTCTCTCACGCATACTCTGGCTCATTCTGTCTCTGTCCTGTGTCGCGAATGTGCGGGGAAAGCTGGTGGCCGCGGCCGCGGTGATCATTCGCGCGCCCCGTTGTCGCAGTGTTGAATCCTCGGCAAGAGAGAGAAAAGAGAGGAAGATGGTGGTGATTCCAGTGGGCTTAGAAGAGAGTACCGATACCATCGCTTTTAAGAGCTAGCGCCGTACAAGTAGCCAATCCACCAAATTTCGAGCGTTCGACGACGAGTCGGAGCCGTCGTCGTCGTCGTCGTCGTCGCCGTCGTCGTCGTCGCCGCCGTCGTCGTCGCCGCCGTCGTCGTCGCCGTCGTCGTCGTCGTCGTCGACGTCGTTGTCGTGTCGTCGTCGTCGTCGTTGTTGTCAACGTCGTCGATATTAACGACATCCACATTAACAGCACCAAATAAGATACAATATTTAGCTAGTATCGTTGTATCTAGCATTAAAAATTACCAATAAATACAACGATCATCATCGTCAGCATCAGGATCAGGATCATCGTGGTGCTTTTTGTAGTGCGTTCGTTCGTGAGTGCGTGCTTTTATTTAACTAAACGGCTTCATAAAAGTTTAAATCCGCTAACTTGAATACTGTTAAATTACTGCCAGTGCCCGCCATATCAATCTACTTTAGGTTACCATCGTTTTCGTCGTCGCCGTTGCCGTCCATGGCATCGGCGTCGATTTAAAAAATTATTTAATATATATACAGACACATATACATGTATATATATTATATAGATACATATATATAATATATATATATATATATATATATACATATTATATATACACATTCAGCAGATATACATATATAAAATATCGTCGTCATTCATCATTCGTTGTCATCGTCGTAGTCGTCATCATCGACTACAAGTAAATCCTTTTCGTCGCTATGGTGAAGAAGTAAATCATCGAGAAAAAAGTTAAGATTTGCTGGAGGAAGCATGGCCGACCACCTGGTGGACGGTCCGCCTAGTAAGCGACCAAAACTCGATCCATTTCAGGGTCCTTCTGATTCGGCAGGCAAGTTATTATTTATATACTTATTATTATCATCATCATCATCATCATCATCATCAACATTGTTATTTTTTTATTTATTATTTTTCATTACTAACTGTCACATGTATCCATTTTATTCAATACTAACCTCACA
Source organism: Polistes dominula (assembly GCF_049000335.1). NCBI lineage: Eukaryota > Metazoa > Arthropoda > Insecta > Hymenoptera > Vespidae > Polistes > Polistes dominula. The sequence goes on along the minus strand of NW_028301061.1, from coordinate 387,113 downwards.
AACAAGAGAGCACGTACGCGGTAAAAATGTTAATTTTGGACACATAGTTCTTGTCTTTTATTTCAAAAATAAGAATATTCTTCTCATTTCTCATTTAACATCGTTTGTATCAATGTAATTTTGTTCGTATATGTATACGCATATTTTGAATTTAATTACTAAACCCAAATTTGATGGGAAATACTGTCCATTTTGTGTTTCTATCCCTATAATTTTACTTTCAGTAGAACTTGTCTCTGTTTCTTTAATAGGTAGTTCCTTTTGTTTTAATTTCAATCAAGGTAATATACTTTCTTCCTTTTTTGTGTTATCTTTTTATTTACTTATTTATTTATTTAATATCGTTAACATTAGCAGCAGTAATACGCGCTGGATTTGAGACGCTAGGCTGTTTTTGTTCGCTAGAAATGAATTGTGCGCGAGTATATGCAATCAACCATCTTATTTCTATTTTTATTCTTATTTGTCTTTTCTCTCCTTGTAATTCTACTTCATTTTATTTCAAAAGAATCATCTGAAATATTAAAAGCAATTCTTTTTCGGTAGCAGAGTTTTCATGAAATTTGGAAAGAGTGATCGACGCGACACTTAAACTTTCTCGCGATAAGGCTACCGGAAAACAGTCGGTAACAATGTTCTACGACAATACCACGCTGATAATTGAACTCCTGCAATTTTTCATTTAAAAGTACAACCCTTTTTATTATTATTATTATCATCTTCTTTATAAGTAAATAGAAGAATATATTCTTTATAGTTAGAATATAAATAAACAAAGAATTTATCGATTTCAATGATTTGTGCACGCGTGTTAAACCTCGTGTACTGTCAATGCTTGTCAATGTAAACAAATAATATGCACTTACTTTTAATGATTCTGATACTGGAATATTTATTTGTAATATTTTTATTTATTATATCTTTCCTTTCTTTCTTTCTTTCTTTCTTTCTGTTTTTCTCTTTTTCTCTTTAGCATTGACCGAATGCGATCGATAAATGTTTTATCGCGAGATTATATTTTATAGCATCTTTTTATTTTTTAATGCGTAGGAGAAACATCTTTTAAATAAAGATTAAACAAAATGATATGTTTTCTATAGAAAAAGAAATGAGAGACAAGTTTTACTCAAAGTTAAATATATTTGCATTTTCCATGTATGTGTATAGATACACTCATACATATTACACTACAACACACCATAGATAAAAAAAAAGATAAATAAATTTAATTACACTTTAATTGTGGTTTGTTTCCAAAGCATAGATACAATTATTGCTTAAGATACTTTTAATATCATTATTTTATTTTATTTTTTTCTCTCTCTCTCTCTCTTTCTATCTCTTTCTCTTTCTCTCTCTATCTCTCTCTCTCTCTCTCTCTCTATATATATATATATATTATATTTATATATAATTGCACATATTATTATATATACATTCTTTTCTACAACTAAACATTTAGTTAAATCTATGTAAGTTGTTGTACATTTTTTTTTTTTAAGCGACCCTTTTGTCGTTCTAGTCTTCAGCTCTAATCTTTAAGCGCATGGCAATGCATGAGAAATCCAATAATATATTACATAGAACATTTTGCTGGCATGAACTATGCGTTAACCACTTTTCTTTATACTATTTTTTTCACCTTTAAGCGCTATGTAATCATCGTGTAACGGTGGTCAAGTTTATGAACTTGATATATAATGCTCTCAATAATATTAATCACAATAATTATAATAATAATATTAATATTAATATTAATAATATTAATAATGTGATGATGTAATCAACGACGATTCTGATCTATTGTATTTCAAAATATATTTCATGTAAAAATTGATCATGTACAGGCTACACAAGTTGCAGAAACATCTTTCTTTTTCTTTTTCATCGTTGTATCAATGTCAGTATTATTATTAACTATGTCACAACAAAGTTTTCTTCTATGCTATCTCATTGTTGTTTCTGCTGCTTAGGTGCTCTACTACACCTAAAAGAGAAAATCAAAGCTTAGGTAGTTATTTTCACACATAATCTTAAATTAAAAACTATGATATATGTAGTGGGTATGGCGCCTTTAATGATGCACCATGCTTATGCGAACTACGGGGGAGGTGGCAGTGGTAACATGCAACAAATACAGGGCCCGCCACAACAGCTACACCTGCACCATCATCAAGTGGAGTTACATTGGAACAACCATATCATCCATAAAAGAAGTAAATATTAATATCAAAAAGAAAAGAAAGAAAAGAAAAGAAAAAGAAAAAAAAAACGTCGGAAAGCTCAAATGAAAAGAAATTATAAACTACATATAAATATTATCAAATGTGATATCATCAAATTTGTTTGTCTGTCCATACTTGTCATTCTCATTGGTACTATACATTTTTAAAATGATTTCTATTCATATTTTGCATATAAGGTATATTACAGTAAAAGGGTACTTTAAATATGTTATCTCTTATATATGAGAAATTTTGTTAGGTACCTTACAAAATTATCTATCGTTACTTAGACACGGACTGTTACCCATTTTTTTTTTTTTACAATATAATGAAGAAAAAAATATATAAAATATTAAATTCGTAATATTTACAGTTACATTCATTTTTCAAATATTTCATGCCAAATTTGTCTTAATCAATGTACTCTGAAACTAAAGTTATTTGCTATTTGAACGTAACATAGACATGCGACACACATGCACTGAGCTCGAAACTTTTTTATTGCAAATGTATCTAATATAGAATGTATGCATATTCCTGTAAATATAAATACATGCATATATATATATTATTATTATTATTATAAGTATAATATATATATATCTGTGCATATATTATATTGCCTCTATAGAAGAATTAATGTATATTAAAGAATATGTAACATGAGTATATATATGTATAATGGTTTTATTGAAATAGCTAATTAAGGTAAATTAAAATACTTATTATTTATATAATATTATTTGTAATAATATACATACATACATATATATCTATATATCTTTATGTCTCTCTTCAAATTTCCAGGTATGTTAGGTAAGAAATAATTGATATTGTTGTATTAAGGAAAAACAACTTCTTTATATTTTATATATCCATATTTTCTTTTTTTTTTGTATTTTTATTTGTATATATATATATATACATATATCTCTACTACTGTTTCAGATTAGGTAATTGCAAGAGATTCATATTATGATTAATTAATTAATTAATTTTATCCATATTAGAAGGAAGAAGAATATTGTTGAGCTACGTTTAGAGAGAGCATTGATTATTGCTTGAATAGATTACTTCTTTTAGAGAGTGATAATCTATTATTTCTTCGCATGACTCTATTTTATATTTCTAAAGTTTGGCGTATTATCAGTGGCTTTGCTGCTTTGGTAGTTTGTAGCACGATTTTATTGTTGATCAAATTTGTTATTGCTCTTGTAGTTTATAAGTTCCCTTAAAGTTGTGCTCTTGCAGTGTATGTCTCATGTCTTATTTATTTATGTATATTTGTTTGTTTATATATTTATATATATATATTTCTTTATTATAGTCTTTTACCCCCATAGAATCTTTACATTTTACATTTTTTCTATACGTATTCCTTTTTTTTCTTTCTCTCTCCGTCATGTATGGTCCAATTATAGATAAATGAGAACGAATAGACAAACATTTATTTTGTTAAAAACAAAAACTTAAGAAAGTATTTTTAAATTAACTATATATATATATATATGTGGGTGATTTTTTTTCTTTTTTTTTTTTTTTCTTCTAAAAAAAATTATAACTACTATAATAGAAATAAAAATAAGAACTGATGTATAAATATAAATAAATATATATCATATCAAAAATAAAAAGAACGTGAGACAGAATAATAATAATAATAGAAATAAATGCATACAATATACAGACTGTGTCATAAGTAAAGTGTGCTATATATATATAGTAGGATTAGAATTTCATTTAAAAAGCTAGAATTTAAATAAATGCTATGGTGACGGTACTAAATCTTATACAAAGTTACTAATGGTTTCTTTGGTTTCTATGGTACATCTCACGCATAATATTAATCATTATTGATATGCGACTGGTTATGGCAAAAAGTGTTGATATTTTTCAATATTTCTGAATTATATATTTAATTCAATATCTTTATCAATTTGAAATACTTTTTCTTATAACCAGTAGATTTTGTTTGTTATTTTTAGTTATATATATATATATATTAAGATGAAAACATTATTAACAATACAACTGTATATTCTCTTAGATTACATAACAAACACAGATATGTTCGATCTTGAAAATGATCTTCCTGACGATCTTCTAACTACGGGGTCTTGGGGTACTGCTACTGAAAGTGCTAAACCACCTGCAACAGGACCAGGGCCAGGTCCTGGTCAACAAAATGGAACGCTTGACTCTGATTTACGTCAACATGTACAACAACAGCAACAACAAATATCTCATCATCTTATCCAGCAGCAGGTAATTATTATTTAATTATTATTTAATTATTATTTAATTATTATTTAATTATTATTTAGGTAATCTTGAAAATACTATTTTATCATAATGTAAATGTATATTTATGTATGTTTTTATGATTTATATCAATTATTATTGTCATCAGTTATGCAGCATACATTTTTTTCTTATTTAAGATTTTTTCCAATCAGGGAAATAAAAACTTGGTTGCGAATTCATTGGCAATGGCAGCTGGAAATTTGGGTAGCAAAAGTCCAAATATGCAATCACCACCGAACGTTTCCGTCTCTAAGGGAGTAGTTGATCCACAAATGGTCGTCAGTCTCGGAAATTTACCTAGCAGTATAGCTAGTTCTTTGGCAAACAATCAAATGTCCATTGCAAATTCAATGGGAAATCTTCAATCGTCGATGAGTATGGCTGGAACCAATCCTACTATGTCTATGCCAGGTGCAATGAACTCCGGTTTAGTCATGACGAGTAGTGCTAGTGGAAATAATAGTATAGGTGGAATGGCAGGTGGAAGTTTAATTGTAACCAACAGTGTCAACAAACAACCTCTAAATACAGTAAGTTTTATGTTACATATGCATCTTATCATTGCGCTTTGTGTTTTCTTAATTGCACAAATAAAACAAAAAAATTAATTTTTTATCAAAGGTATCCATGATGGGTCAGAATACTCAAGGAATACATCATCCCAGTGGGCCTCATGGTGTAGCTCAAATGCAAAATGGACCAGGTATGATTAATACCAGAGCTGTAGCTATGCAGCAACAACAGCAAGCCCATATGGTAGGTTCTGCGAAAGGTCAAAGTCCTCATCAACAAGTGCATCAAGTTGGAATTGTTGGTCCTGGACAAGGTGGTCCAAGAATGCAAGCACCTCCTAATATGACGAATTTGCCCAATATGGGACAACTTGGTGCTTCCAGTCCATATGGTTATGGTAAGTAAATAATGTTTTATCAATTTGTTATCCCATATATTTTATATTTACATACTTTTTCATTTTATTTAGGATCTCCAGGTACTGGAGCAGGTCCTGGAGCTGCTGTATGTACTAACAATCCTGTTGGTGTAATTGCACCTCAACAAAAAGCTGTGACAACAAATATGGCTGCCATGCAAGCTGGAAGATTTGGGGGCTCAACTGGTCCTATTGGAACCACTAATGTTACAGGTGGTCAAGAAGGTGGTATGGCACAACAAGCGCAACCACCTGCTCCGAGTCCAGCTCAACCTCAATCTGGTGCACCAAGCGGTGGACAACCAGGACCACAACAAGCTACCCAAAATCAAATGTCTGGTACTGGCGGTGCTGCACCACCAGGTAAGATAAAATCATTTTACTAATGAATACAAACAAAAATATATAAAATAATTTTATTAATGAATAAAAATAAAAATATATAAATTTATTTTTCAAAATGTTGTACTAAGAAATGTGTAAATATATATATATATATATTTGTATATAGTTGCTTCAAAATCAACTGCAGATCCAGAAAAGCGTAAATTAATTCAACAACAATTGGTACTACTTCTCCATGCGCATAAATGTCAAAGACGAGAAAGTCAACAATCTAATGGTGAATCATCATGGCAATGTACTTTACCTGATTGTAAGACTATGAAAAATGTTTTGACTCATATGACTACCTGTCAAGCGGGTAAAAATTGTGCAGTGCCACATTGTAGTTCATCTAGACAAATTATCAATCATTGGAAACATTGTAATCGAAGTGACTGTCCTGTTTGTTTACCTTTGAAACAAGCAAGCAGAAATAGAAATACTACAAGTGTTGTAGCAGGTAATTTTAGAATATTTATTTATGCAGGGTGATGGGATACTGGTAGTACAAGCGAAAAGGGAGTAATTTTACATGACAAAATAAATCGAAAATACCTCTCACCCTGTATATTGCTATACTTAATAAACACTTATTAATTTAATCATAATTTATTTACATTTGATTTGTTATTAAAGCTACTCAACCAAATCCAAGTCCATTAGAAATGAGGAGAGCGTATGATGCCTTGGGTATAGCATGTCCTACAACGACTACTGGCTTGTTAGCTCCACAAGGTGTTGGTAGAGGTGTTGCCAGAATGCCAGCAGTTGGAATGCAAGGACCACCAGGTACTATTGGAAATGTTAGATTGACTCAACCTCAAACCCAAGGTAAGAGAAATCTTCTATGTAAATTAATAGTATTTAATTGATATTTTATAAAATTATATACAAAAAGAAGTAACATTTATTTATTTTATTTTATTCTTTAGCTGCACCAGGACAATCTGTTGTTGGTGCTGGTCAACAAGTAGTTGCCCCAAATGTATCCTTACCATTAAACTCAGATCCTAACACTGTTGGTGTAGCTGGTAATCAGACTGCTCCAACGAGTGGTCCAATGCCTACAGCAGCAGCAACAGCTGCGAATATACAACAATCTGTTAACATGCAGCAACTATTTGGTAGTTTCAATGAATCAGGACAGCCTGGTGTGTTGGGAGAAAACAAACTTTCTAGTTTACAACTACCAGCTGGTCTTCAACCAGGTCAAGTAACTGCTACACCTGTAACAGAATCTAAATTGTGGCACCAAACTGTAACGCCTGATCTCAGGAATCATCTAGTTCACAAATTAGTGCAAGCAATATTCCCAACTCCGGATCCTACAGCGATGCTTGATAAACGGATGCACAATTTAGTTGCTTATGCTAGAAAAGTGGAAGGTGATATGTATGAGATGGCCAATTCTAGGTCGGAGTATTATCATTTACTTGCGGAGAAAATTTATAAAATACAAAAGGAATTGGAGGAAAAACGACAGAAAAGAAAAGAACAGCAACAACAACAACAATTGCAAGCTGCACAACAGCAGCAACAGCCACAACCATCAAATGCTCCTCCAGGTCCTGACTTACGACCATGTGCTCCGCAAGATGTAGGAGGGATTCTTCCATCAAGACCTGTTGGCAAAGTTCCACCAAATTTAAGGAGGCATTCACCGAATATGGGACAAATTGGACCATTATCAGGCATGAGCATTCAACATAATCGAATGCAATTTCCACAACAACAAGCTCAGCAGCAGCAACAGCAAGCCCAACAAGCTCAGCAGCAGCAGCAGCAGCAGCAAGTCCAACAAGCTCAGCAGCAACAAATACAACAACAGCAGCAGCAGCAGCAGCAGCAAGCTCAGCAACAACAGCAAGCTCAACAAGCTCAGCAACAGCAGCAGCAGCAACAACAGCAGCAAGTTCAACAAGCTCAGCAACAACAGCAGCAAGTCCAACAAGCTCAGCAACAACAAATACAGCAGCAGCAGCAGCAAGCTCAACAACAACAACAACAAATACTTGTTGGTCCTTCTGGTCCCAGTCCAAATGGACAGTCAACATCAAATCCAAGTATGGTTCAAAATTCCGGTCTTAGTCCGTTTGGTCAGCCACAAATGTCGCAAGCTAATTTAACAACGACAACTACATCAGCGACGACTAGTCAATTTCCAACCTCTAATGGCACTTCCAGTTTACCAAACAGTTCACCTGTACAAAATCAACATCAATTTTCTGATATTATGAAAGTTAGACTTGCTCAAGTTCAAGTAGTACAGCAGCAGCAGCAGCAACAGCAGCAACCGCAAAGTGTAGCACAGCAACAGCAACCAAGTCAACAACAACCAACAAGTACTTCAAATCAAAGTGCTGCAACAACTGCAATGCCACAAGCACCATCGCCCTTTAGTAATATTCAACAACAAAGTAATCAGCAGCAAAATCAACAGTTTAATAATAATCGACCATTATCGGCTTCTACGCCTGGTGATGCTAGCATAACTACATCAACACCACAAACAATACCTCCTCCTGCATCAAGTGGACCTAGTCCAAGTCCTGTTACGACAACAAATGGACCTCAATCTACAACTTCCACGCCCAATACGCCTATAGTTCCTTCATTAATGACTCCAAATCAGACTGTATCTTCCGCTAATCAAACTCCACCTCATCCAGGTACGACTCCATCTCCAGCTGGTCTTGCAAGCTTAGGAAAGGGTATGACTTCTCAAGAAAGAGCAGCATTAAATGCTCCGAGAAGTTCGAACATGTCTTCACAAATGGCTGCCATTACTGCAGCTTTGGATCGTGATAATTCTCCTAGTCCGCCGATGAACAATAATAAAGGCAAATTAGATTCGATTAAAGAAGAAAATATAAAGATGGAGATCAAGCAAGAGGATCCGTCGGAAATCGAATGGATGAGAGAAAGGATGGATGGTGGTAAAAATGTAAATAACGATGTGTCCATTAAAACAGAGATTAAAACTGAACCTATGGAAGAAGGATCGGCTGAGGGAATTGTTAAAGAAGAACCTGGTATCAAAGAAGAATCAGTAACTTCTATGTCCAGTCAAGATACCACTGCTTCTGATATAAAACCGCTTGTTCCTGAACCGATACAACCAAGCGGTACATCATCGGACAAGAAAAGATTGTGCTTATTTAAACCTGATGAATTACGTAAAGCGCTTATGCCAACATTTGATAAATTATATCTACAGGATCCAGAATCATTACCATTTAGACAACCTGTAGATCCTCAAGTCTTGGGAATACCAGATTATTTTGATATTGTTAAGAAACCTATGGATCTTTCAACGATTAAAAGAAAATTAAATACAGGACAATATAGTGATCCTTGGGAATACGTCGACGACGTTTGGTTGATGTTTGACAATGCTTGGCTTTATAATCGCAAAACTTCTCGAGTTTATAGATATTGTACAAAGGTAATATATTTATTCATTTTATTTCAGAGATTTTCATCATAGTTTTTTTTTTTTATATAAAACAACACGATTTTATACATGCTGTCATCTCTTGTTTACAGTTGTCAGAAGTTTTTGAACAAGAAATAGATCCGGTGATGCAAGCGTTAGGCTACTGTTGTGGTAGAAAATACACATTCAATCCACAAGTACTTTGTTGCTATGGGAAGCAATTATGTACGATACCAAGAGACGCTAAATACTATTCCTATAAAAACAGGTCAGTATAAATCCACACTGTATTTATATATAATCATCGTTTTATTGTACTTTGTTTTAATGTTTCAGAAATAATTTGCATGAAGAAATATTTAAGCAATAATTTTTTTTTCTATTTTTTTTTTAATTTTTTTTTGTTTTATTTGATTATTTGTAGTAATATATTTCCAATTTAGATGATTATGTTTATTGTATATTTTAGTCAACTGTGTTATTACTTGAGAGAAATGGCAAGATGATGTAGAGTAGTGCGCGTTCGATTATCCAGATTCTTTTGTTCTTTAAAAAGTTTTCTCACATCGAATGCGCTAAATTAATTTGGCAGGTTAATTAGCTTGATTCAGTTTATACAGGCTGTTTCAAGCCAGTCCCCTGACCTACAAATTATTATCCATTTCTAATCTTGATAATAATAGCAGTATTAATAACAATATTATTAATATACATTGTTAATTATCACATTGCTTGTCTCTCTCTTTTTTTATTTTGGATCAAATTTTACATTTTGAGATATATATATCTCAATATGTTTAATTATTATTATTATTATTATTTTTAAAATTTTGTTAAAATTTTTTTTTTTAATTTTTTTTTGTTTGAAAATTATATATTGTGTTTAACCATGGCACTTGTTTTCTTCTTTGTATGGTACCTTCGCTCTACCCATGGGTTCCGTACTACGTGCACACAAATCCTTGTTTGCTGCTTGCTTCTTGTGTTGCCCACACCCCTTGCTTCTTTCCGACTCTACTACTACTACTACCACTACTACTACCACTACTGCTGCTACTTCATGCCACGAAAAATTGATATATGGAAAATTGGACAAAATGAACTTGGAAATTTGATATTTCAATCAAAAAAAAAAAAAAAACCAAATTATTTATTGCAAAAAAAAAAAATACGTTATACGCGTGTGATTGATAATGACAAAAAACAATATATATATGTATATATAAACACATATATATATATATGAACAATGAATATTTCAACAACTTTTGGGAACAAAACTATATAAAAATGAATTAATTGGCAAAAAAAAAATATTACTAAAAAACAAAAAAACAAAAAAACCTTTATAACTGCATGTATAATTATGAACCACAATGTCCTTTATCAAAATTGGATTTGGATTGAATGTCGGAATATGAAAATATTGGCCTTTTTCAAAACACCGAATTACATTAAATGCATGCATGAAATTTGGATCTACTAATCTAATGGATAGATTTGGATTAAAGGCTTATGGTCTTATTTCCGATAGATACACCTTCTGTCAGAAATGTTTCAACGACATACCTGGTGACACTGTGACGTTAGGAGATGACCCAACACAACCACAAACGTGAGTTATATTTTTTCTTTTTTTTTCTATAAACCAAAATATATATTCATATTTTTCTATCTGTATTATTTCTTAACATTCATCACATTTATTTATTTATATTTAATAGTGCCATCAAGAAAGAACAGTTCCAGGAATTAAAAAATGATCACTTAGAATTAGAGCCTTTCGTTGTATGCACTGATTGTGGTAGGAAAGTACATCAAATTTGTGTATTGTATATGGAACAAATTTGGCCATTAGGGTAAGAGACAATATAATTATTTCAATAAATATTTACACATATATACATTTGTCTGTATAAATATTTGATTTTTTTTTATATTTATTTATTTATTTATATATCTACAGATTTACCTGTGATAATTGTTTAAAGAAGAAAGGACAGAAACGTAAAGAAAATAAGTTCAACGCCAAGCGTTTGCCAGTAACAAAATTAGGAACATATATTGAGACACGTGTTAACAATTTTCTTAAGAAGAAAGAAGCTGGTGCTGGTGAAGTAGCCATTAGAGTTGTAGCATCTAGCGATAAGGTCGTCGAAGTTAAACCAGGAATGAAAAGTAGATTCGTAGAAAATGGTGATATGCCTGGTGAATTTCCATACCGTGCTAAAGCATTGTTTGCATTTGAAGAAGTCGACGGTACAGACGTATGTTTTTTTGGTATGCATGTACAAGAATATGGAAGTGAATGCACTCCACCGAATACTAGACGAGTGTACATAGCATACTTGGATTCAGTACATTTCTTCCGGCCTAGACAATTTCGTACTGCTGTTTATCATGAAATACTTCTCGGATATTTAGATTATGCTAAACAACTTGGGTTAGTATACTAATTTTTCTATAATTATTAATATACGTTAATAAATAGAAAATGTATGTATAAATTGTAAATAATTTAACAGTTACACCATGGCTCATATTTGGGCTTGTCCACCATCGGAAGGAGATGATTATATATTCCACTGCCATCCTCAAGAACAAAAAATTCCTAAGCCTAAACGACTGCAAGAGTGGTATAAGAAAATGTTGGACAAAGGAATTATGGAAAGAATAGTACTCGATTACAAGGTATATACATAATTGGTTTTTTTCTTCTTTTTAGTTATTTCTAGTCTCAAGTGTTATCTGTCCAACGAAATAATCGTAGTCAGAAGTCAAATGAGACTTAAAGTAAATGTCTGAAGAAGCTATTGTTCTTATTGCATTGATCAATTTGAACAGAGGATTATCAGACAACATTGTTTAACATTTTATATATTTAATCAAATTAATGAATAATATTATATAATTATTAATATGATTGAATATTTTTCTCTATAGGATATTTTGAAGCAAGCGATGGAGGATAAATTATCTTCTGCAGCAGATTTGCCATATTTTGAGGGTGACTTTTGGCCCAACGTATTGGAAGAAAGTATTAAAGAATTAGATCAAGAAGAAGAGGAGAAGCGTAAACAAGCTGCTGAAGCTGCTGAAGCTGCTGCGGCTGCAGCCAATGCTGTAAGATTACAATCTTGAATGATTTTATTTGTATATGATGTGATGATGATCGATTGAATAATTAAATATAACATTCATTCGTTTTCAGATATTTTCATTGAACGAAGATTCAGAAACTGGTCCAGATGGTAAGAAGAAAGGACAGAAAAAAGCTAAGAAGTCTAATAAATCTAAAGCGAATCAAAGAAAAAATAGTAAAAAATCTAATACCCCTCAAACTGGTAATGATCTATCTGCTAAAATCTTTGCAACCATGGAGAAACATAAGGAAGTGTTTTTCGTCATTAGGTTGCATAGTGCTCAAAGTGCAGCCAGTTTGGCAGTAAGTATAAATTTATAAATATTATTATTTTCTTTTTTTTTTATAATTATATATTTTTAATAGACGCAGTTATATATTTACATATTTGACATTTTTATTTTAGCCAATTCAAGATCCGGATCCTGTTATTAATTGTGATCTAATGGATGGACGTGATGCTTTTCTAACAATGGCCAGAGAAAAGCATTACGAATTTTCATCTTTGAGACGTGCAAAGTTTAGTTCTATGTCAATGTTATATGAATTACATAATCAAGGCCAAGATAAATTTGTTTATACTTGTAATAATTGCAAGAGTCACGTTGAAACGAGATATCACTGTACTGTCTGTGATGTAAGTATAAAATGGGATATTTACAAATTGTTTTTTGATTCATAGTCACATTGAATTTGACATCATATGATTTGAATTATTTTCTTTTAGGATTTTGATTTATGCATCAGTTGTAAAGAGAAAGAAGGACATCCTCATCATATGGAAAAACTTGGTTTAGATTTGGATGATGGATCATCTCCCGTCGATGCAAAACAAGTTAATCCACAGGTAAATAAAAATTAATTATATTTTTTCTCAACGCAATCAAACAATTGAAAAAACATAAATTAATAATTGTTTATTTTAAAACAAAATTATAGGAAGCGAGAAAACTCTTGATACAAAGATGCATACAATCTTTAGTACATGCTTGTCAATGTAGAGATGCTAATTGTCGGTTACCAAGTTGTCAGAAGATGAAGAGAGTAGTAACACATACTAAAGTGTGCAAGAGAATGACAAGTGGTGGTTGCCCGATCTGCAAGCAAGTGATAACGTTGTGCTGTTGTTATCATACGAAGCACTGCCAAGAAACCAAGTGTCTTGTACCATTCTGTTCAAATATCAAACATAAATTAAAACAACAACAACTTCAGCAACGTTTGCAACAAGCGCAACTGTTAAGGTTAGTTAATATTATAATTATAACATTAAAAAAAGAGTTATGTTTTTCTTTATGCAATCATTATTAATACATATGTATATAGAAGGAGAATGGCTGTGATGAATACACGACCTACCGGACCAGTTGGAGCTATACAAACTGGGCAACAAACTTCAAACGTTGCAATAGTTGCCGGTGTTCCAATAAAACCAGGCATTAGTCCAACGAATTTACCATCACCGCATCAACCAGGAATTGGTTTGAAACCTGGTACACAGACGCCACCAGCACATGTTTTGCAAGTTGTCAAACAAGTTCAAGAGGAAGCTGCGAGACAACAAGTACCTCATGTTGGTTATGGTAAAGTAACACCTGGTGGAGGAGTTGGTGTGAGTGGCCAAGCTGGTGGAGTTATGCCGCCTCCTCAAATGCAACGGCAAATGCCCGTGCCAATGTCAGGTCCTGCTGGTACTCATCTTATTCCTATGGATCAGTGGACTGGCAGGTATAGTATCGAAGAACTTTTAAATTGAAGGAATTCTCCTGATTTTTTGTATCAGGATATCAAAATTATCTTAATTAAATCATCTTTATTTTTGCTTGTTTTATAGTAGGTACCAACCTAATGCTGTTATGCAACAAAATCCTTCCTTGAGGCAACAAACACCTCAGCAATTGATGCAACAGCAGCAGCAACATCAGGGTCAACCTGCAATGGCCATGGGTGGTCAAATGCCAAGACAACCTGGTGTTATCGGTGGTCCCGTAGGTCAAGTGGCACCTGCTCAGCCTCAAAGCAGCAGTATGCACAAGCATGCCTTGCAGCAATTAATGGCAACACTAAGAAGTCCTCATACTCCTGAACAGCAAAACCAAATACTACAAATACTCAAGAGTAATCCACCTTTGATGGCTGCTTTTATAAAGCAACGGGTATGTTATTTAAAAAGAAAACAAATAACTCGTCCTTTTTTCTTAATACATTTTCTTACATGATTGATAGATTTGCATTAAATTCTCTTAATTGTATTAATAAATAGATATTCTTATATTTTAACAGCAAACTGGTGGTCAACACGGCGGTGGAGTGAGTGGACCATTGGGTCCTAATCAGGCACAGCAGCAACAACAACCTGATTTGCATATGATGTCTCAGCAGCAACAACAACAACAGCAACAGCAGCAGCAGCAACAACATCCTCAGCAGCAACAGCAGCAAGGAAGAATGCAAATACAGGCTATGTTGAATCAACAACAGCAACAACAGCAGCAACAACAACAACAGACTGTGCAACAGCAAACGCAATGGTACAAGCAGCAAATGTTGGTGATGCAAAGGCAACAGGCTCAACAGCAGGCTCAACAACAGGCTCAGCAACAACAGCAGGCACAGCAACAACAACCTTTCACTCAACCACCTGCTCCACCTTATGGTCAACAAAGACCTATCAGGCCCTCTCTTCTTAGTAAGGAAGTTTCAATATTAGAAAGGTTGCCAATTCAGCTTTTTCAGGGTAACCAAGTTAGCAAGTCAAATCTTCCGTGTGCACCAAATTCTATAAGTACATCATATCCTGTACGCGCTTCAAATCCTGTGAGTAGACCATATCCCATAGGTGCACCAAATCCTCCTGTGAGTACATCATATACCATGAGTACTACAC
The DNA here is from genome assembly GCF_049000335.1 of Polistes dominula. Lineage (NCBI taxonomy): Eukaryota > Metazoa > Arthropoda > Insecta > Hymenoptera > Vespidae > Polistes > Polistes dominula. Next base: position 371,804 of record NW_028301061.1, on the reverse strand, counting down.
AACGTCGTGTAGGTACGTTGGAACGTAAGGGTACTCCTCCGGATGCACCAAAAAATCGTGCAAGTGCTCCATATCCTGTAGGTGTACTAAATCGTATGAGTACACCATATCCTGCGAATACACCATATCCTGTAAGTGCACTAAATCGTGCGATTACACCATATCCTGCAAGTGCACTAAATCGTGTGAGTACACCACATCCTGCGAGATCACCATATCCTGCGAGTACAGCATATCCTGTAGGTGCACAAAATCGTGCGAGTACTCCTCATCTTGTAGGTGCACAAAATCGTGCGAGTACTCCTCATCTTGTAGATACATTAAACCGTGTGAGTACTCCAAATTCTATAGATACACAAATTCCACTTATGCGTTTTCAAAATTTTCAAAATTCGGATACCTTGCATAACAATAAAAATAATAAATAAAACTTCATTAATAAATAAGAATGTAAAATAGTAGTTTCAAATGCATCAATTAGTTGTTAATGAAATAGCTTTTTATCTTTAGTTATATACTAAGTTTTCGATTGAAATTTTAATGAAACAAAATTTTAATGCATATTATATGTATTTATTTTAAATACTGTGAAAGATTTATTTAAATTACAATTTCAATTTACATAAAATTATGAAGAAACCAATTATTATGTAAATCAGATTATCAATTATTTATTAACAAAACTTTTTATTTGTTCATTATTAATTACACATGTATTGTATATATTATATATATTAAAAATATTGTTTTGTTATTATTTGCCAAGTCCCGTGGCAACACACTGTGGTTGTTTCATTGGATTATATTCGATTTCCAATGGTGTTCCATGTTGGTGTTAAATGCATTACCGGCAAGAAAAACAAATCCTCTCAATTCCTATAAATAAAAGAGCTTTAATTAAACTCCTCTCCCAGCAATGATTGATAATAATTTATAAAACACTGTATTTGACAATCACTTTCAGGTTACGGAGGATTTACCGAGCAAAGCTATGGTCAGCCTGGATTAAAACCAACTCCCCCACCTGTACCTTCACCGCAAGGTGTAATGGGTCCTCCAGGGATATCGGTTCAACAACAGCTGATGCAATCTGTTCGTTCTCCGCCACCCATTAGATCTCCACAACCAAATCCCTCGCCAAGGCCAGTTCCATCGCCTCGTAATCAACCAGTTCCTTCGCCAAGATCTGGCCCAGTACCATCACCTCACCATCATCCACCTCATGGGACACCGACCCATTCACCTGCACATGAACTTGGTGGCCCTAGTGAAATGATGCTTTCACAATTAAGTGGTGGTGGTGGTGCACCTACTGGTCATCCTGCCACCATGCCACATCATCCATCACCTGCCCCACCACCGAGTAGTGGTACAGACTCTAGTGAAGTGACCCCTATGACACCGCAAGATCAACTCTCGAAATTTGTTGAAGGATTGTAGTGACTGTTAGTGACTACGTTGATTGTTTATTAAGTGACTTTTTAAAACTTATTACATACTTCGATGTGTACTATAAAAATAACATGGTGAGAAGAGATAAAGAGTTTTATCTTCCTTGGTTGTTGACACCATTAGCTATAAACTTTACTACAGCTCTGTGTGTTATAATGTTGCGCTGTTATCGCTGCTGCTCCTTGTTACTTTCTTAAATTGCTGTCGTCTTGCTGCCGTCGTCGATTGTTATCATCGTCGTCGTCTTCATCGTCAGCTAAATCAGCCAATCAGTCAGCATATTAAACACTAGAGCTGGCTGTGAGACAAGGTTCATAAATCTGCCTGCTAAGGACTATTATTTAGCAGAAACATGTAGATGAAGAAGAAGAAGAAGAAGAAGAAGAAAAGAATAAGAAGAAGAAGAAGAAGAAGAAAAGAATAAGAAGAAGAAGAAGAAGAAGAAGACTATTTCCATCCGTTCTGCGTTCCTAACTAACTTCGTGGAGTTTAGTTACGATGATGACTACTACTTCTCGTCTCTACTTTAACATCAGGTACACAACTTAACAAAACAAAAAAAAAAAACAATAAAAATGAACAAATAAGTTGTACTTGAGAAATGTTAAGAAACTGTGGTGCATACACGTGATTATTACACACTTATACTCTTTTAATCTTAATATTCGTGTGATATACATTCATTTCTTCTTTTTTTTTCGTATCTCTTATTTAAAAATAATTTTCTTTAATATTCCTATTCAACGGTGCAATGGGCAGAGAAAGAATGAAAGAGAAAGAAAAAGAAAACTTAGACAAGTCTTTTCTGAGATCAATTTAATTTAGCTGACTTAATTAAAAAAAAAAAAAGAAAAAAACAAAAACAAAAAAACAAAAAGCAACTCGAAAGAGAAATAAGTTTTAATATATCTTCTCTCATCAAACAAGAAATCTCAATGACTTAAAAAGAAAAGAAAACAAAAGAAAACAAAATAATAATGATGAAAAGACTCGTACGTTCTCCTCCTTAAACACATCCTATATTATCCTTCATGATGATTTCCTCATTCTTCCCTTCATCATCCTCACTCCTACCCGTATCATTCATTCCCTCTTCTTCGCTGCTGTTGTTTACATGCAGGCTAAGTGAATCGTACAAATGTGTTGTGTATACTTAAACGTTAATTAATAATTAAATAGTTCAAATACTATTAGTGCGTAGTAGCGATATTACATGCAGTTATTATAATACCATTATCATTATTATTATTATTATTATTATTATTATTATTATTATTATTATTATTATTATTATTATTATTCATAGTACTATTATTATTATTACTATTATTACTATTATTATTATTATTATTATTATTGTCATCACACGACGAATGAAATTATGGGTATAGTTAAATAAAATAATACAAAAGAAAGGGTAGAAGGGGAAGAAAATGAAGAAGAAGAAGAAAAAGAAAAGTAATTTAAAATTAAAAAGACTTATATATGTAAAAGAAGAATTAAATGTGAGGGATTTTTTTAAATGATGAAGAAGTTGAATAACACAACTTAAGATTATAATTTTTTTAATTAGTAAAATTATTATTCATTATTGAGAAAAAAAAAAAAACAATTTTGCATAGAAAACAGTAAACGAAAGAAAAGAAAAGAAGAAAAAACCATTATGGATTTATCATTGTGCGATATAATCAAATTATTTGAGAAGTATTGTGTGTAATAAGAGTCGTTTGTTGAAAGAGTGATGATTGATGTTTGATAAACTATGATGATCTATGATGATCGTTATGACTAAAACTATTTCCTTCTTCTTCTTTTTTTGGACAGGGGCAGGACGAGGAAAAGAAAAACAACCACAAACACACGCGGATTAAGAACGGTGTCGCAACCAAATATGAATATATATATATATATATATATATATAAATATATATATGTATTTATATGCATATATATATTTACAAAATAAAACAATATTAATATTATTGTCATTACTATTTACTATTATAATTTTTATTATATATATATATATATTATTATTATTATTATATTATTATATTATTGTTATTAATATTACTATTATTCCTATTATTATTTCTATATTATCATTATTATTATTATTAATATTATTATTATTCTTTTTATTATTATTCTTATTCTTTTTATTATTATTATTATTATTATTATTATTATTATTATTATTATTATTATTATTATTATTATTATTATTATGTAAAAAGGTAACATGAAAACACATATTAAAATTAGATGACTAACCGATTGACAGGCTGCTATATATGTTTTAGTGCACACACAAAGTGGATTTATTATAATTATCTTTGTAATAGCAATAATAATATTAATAATAATAATAATAATCATAATACAATCACAATTACAACAAATATAAGAAAATTGTGACTCTTATTATATATTTATACGTATATATATTTTATATATATATTATATATTATGTATTATATAATATATATATATATAAACATATATATACATATATATATATATAGATATATATATGTATATTTATATATAAATATATACTTATACATAAATATTAAATATTTTTATCAACATGCGAAACAACTATTTTTATTTTTATTTTTATTTCTATTTCTTCTTTTTTGTATTATTATTATTGTTATAATTATTATTATTATTATTATTAATATTATTATTATAATTTTTATTATTAATTATTATTATTATTATTATTTTATTAATATAATTTTTTCTTTTCTTTTCTTTTCTTTTCTTTACTTTTCCTTCCGTCTTTTTTTGCGCAAACCATGAGTGTTCGCAAACAAACAAAAACATTCTATGTACAGTTCAATGGAAACAGCAAAATTACAAATGAGAAAGAAATGGAAATTGTGTAATTATTATTTACTTACACTATATAAGACAAAAAGTAGTATCAATGAAATAATCTGAAGTCCTTGTATGATTGTTATGATTACTATTATTATTATTATTATTATTATTATTATTAATATTATTACTATTATTAATATTATTATTATTATTATATATAAAAGATTAAAAATTTCAATAATTTTATTCTTTGTACATACTTATTATATAACTCTATTATTATTACGATAATAATAATAATAATTAATTATTAATATTAATTATTTACCTACCTATATATTATGTGAATTTATTATATTTAATATTAAGTGTGTGTGTATATATATATATATATACATAAGTATATTTCGTATAATATTTCAACACATGAAATTTCTTCACATACACACACAGCTATATATGCATTCTCATTATACTTGTTATTTAGAACGCTATAGCATAATCATACGTACATGTATATATATATATATACACACCCATACATAACGAGAATGAAAGAGTAAGAGCATTCGAGAGAGAAAGAGAGAAATGTGTGTGAATGCCTTACACAAAAGTACACTATATTATGATCGATCATATATATATACCAGCACTGTATTATAGCAAATTTTGAGTGTAATGTTGTCCTTTATTTAAATTTTCTTTTTTTTCTTTTGCTTCTACTCTATTTAAAATGATTAACTATATAGTAATAAATGAGATAGGATAAGTGATAAGATTAGATAAGATAAAATAGTAATATAAGATTGAGAAAAGTGTTTTTCAAAAATGACGATGATATTTTTGAAATACACTGTAAAATATATGTATATATATGTATGTATGTATATGTGTGCAAGTTTATTTGCATATATATATACATATATATATGTATATATATATATATATATATATATATATACACATACAGTTGTAAAAGAATAATGTTTTAGAAACGACATTAGAAATTGATAAATCGGAACTATTAATAATTAATTATTATAATAATAATAATAAACAAAAAAAAAGTTAAAAAAACCAGCATAAAATATAATGCATACATAATATTTAGAAAATCTTAAGGGGTATGTTTCCGTCGACGTGTAAGCGCTGCCACAATTTAATTAAAAAATGTCGATAATTAAAATAAAACAACAACAAAAAATAAAAAAGGGAGAGATACATGAATGAATGAATGAATGAATGAATTGGTGATTCATCATTGAATGAAAGTGTATCGGTATATGTAATTTACTACATATTTACTACATTACATAAAAACACATAGCTACAAAATACATGCAATATTTAGTACACGTATTCGTCTCTATTTAAAAGAAAAAGAAAAAAGAAAAAAATATACATTTTGTTTGTTTCTTCTTTTTTTTTTTTTCATAGTTGATAAGGAAGAAGAAAAGAAAAATGTGTAAGAATGTGACGTCACAAACAAAGAAGGACTCAATTAAGGTTTGCGGTCAATCTTAGTTCATTAATGAGTCCCGAATATTATGTGTAATAAATGTAAATTTGAAGAATCATTGCATAGAGAGAGATAAATGAAAAATAATAATAATAATAATAATAATAATAATAATAATAAAAAAGAACAGAAAAATACGAAAGTTTGTTACTTTTGTAACTGCTGCAATGTTGATTCACGCTATGATGTTTCTTTAAACTTACAAATATATATATATATATATGTATGTCCATCTTTCTTTTTCATTGACTTCATTTATTGATGATAAGTAATGATCTATAAAAAGATAACAACACATTCCAAACGTTTTATCTTGTTTCTTCCTAATTTATTTAAGTTTTCATTGAATTCCAATGATAATACGTGAAGAACGTGTTAATTTAAAAAAATTCGAGTTTGGGAGTGAAAAAAAAACAAAAAATAAAACAAAAAATGGAGGCGTTTTGCGTGTATGTCGTTTTTAATCGAACAGCAAGTTAGTTGAAAAATATTCAAAATAAGGAATAACAAGATGAGAGAGAGAGAGAGAAAGTGAGGAAAAAATGTGTGAGTGAATGAAACAGAGAGAGAGAGAGAGAAAGAAAGGGGTATTAATATAAGAGAGAAAATAGATTAAAGATAGAAATAGATTTATTAAATAAACGGATTTTTTTTTATTATAATAAAACAAATATATATTAATAATCTAAGGACAAAACCCAAGAGTATTTGGCTTAGTATGGCTGTGTTTAGGACAGTGTTGTATAAATCTGAAAGAGGTGTACCTTTTTGTGCTAGTAAGCTGTGTTAAGAAAGAAAAAAAAAGAAAGAAAGAAAGAAAGAAAGAAAAGGAAAATTCGAAAACTGCGCGTGCCAATATAATTAAAAAAAAAAAAAAAAAATCATTAAAAAGATTGATATCGATCAAAGAATCTTTTTGATCTCGTCTGACATTTTTTTTTAGTGTCTCAAATAAATTACGCGTTTGTTTGTTTCTCTTCTTTCTTTTTTTTTTATTTTTTTATTTTAATAATTTCTTTTCTACATACTTGTGAGGAGTTTCCTTCTCAAAGAACAAGTTCATTAATTTTCGTGAAACAAACAATTCTTTACTAATTAAGTTTCTTTTTTTTTACGAGTATGGCGCGTCAATGTTAATAAATAATAATAATAATAATTATTTTTTTAATTAATGATATAATTAATAATGTAGACTTGAAAAAGCTCGTGTTTGTTTGGCACGCGGAGCATTCGTAGACAATTTACTATTTGTAACGAGAGGCGGATGATACAACGCTATATATATATATATATATATATATATAGATACATATTATATAATTGGTTTTCTTTTTTTTATATCATTTGGTTAAAAAGGAGTTACAGTTTAATATAAACAAAAATCACGATAACTAAATATATATGCCTAAAGTAACTTCTTTATGATTTATTATTAATAGACAAATCTATTTGGATATATAATAATCATTATTCTTATTAATATTTTATTACTATTATTATTATTATTATTATTTTACTATTATTGTCATTTATTATTATAATTATAATAATAATTATTTTTATTATTAATATCACATTATTATTATTATTATTATTAAAAGACCGAATATAGAGTACTACTTTTTATTATGATTTTTCGTAAATAGTAAATTAATCAATTAATGAAAAATTAATCGAATATAGATTTATCATTTATTCCCAACTAAAATAGCTACAATATCCCCTTTTTCATATTACTTGCTTTTTTTTCTTTACAGGAATATATATATATATATATTTAAGAAATAATAATGAGACGTTGATATTTTACAATATATTTTGTTGTTTTCATATTTATTTCAATAATTATCATTGATCACATGTATTTTAATATATATAGATATGTAGTATTTTATTTTACTGTTTTTTTTTGTGTGTGTGTCATCATTAATGGGATTAAATAAATTCATGTTTTTTATTTAAATGGATAAAGACTTGAATAATTTAGTAGTTTTCATCATCGTCTCAAAGTTCAAAGCAACCACAAGAATCCTAAATAAATATAAATTTTATAATTGTACGTATATATATATATATGTATGTATGTATACACAACAAAAATTTGACAAAATAATCCCATTAAAATAATAAGCAAGAAAAAGCACATAATTTTCTTCAGACGACTCTCTCAATACATTAATACCAAATTTTTCATATTCTTTTCTTTTCTTTTCTTTCTTTCTTTCTTCTAAGTAATTTTTTTTCTTAGTGCTATAAGAAATAATCTAATAATTAAATTAACTATAAATTGAGATTCTCGTAATAGTAATAATAATAATAATAATAATATAATTCGATATAATAATAATAATCGTCGAAAGATGATATATCAAAGTGTATATATTTATACATAAACATACAATATAGATAATAAGAATGAATATATAAAGGTAAAGAGTGAGAGAGAACTACTAATTAAAAAAATAAAGTTTAAAGCATGACGAAGTATATCCAACGATTATTGCATTTTTGTTTTCTTTTTTTTTTCTTTTTTTTTTTTTACAATATTTTATTAGCTCAATCAATGCTCACAATTTTTATTTTGAATAACGAGCAAAATAACAAAAACAAAAAAACAATAAATAGTTCGAATTAAAATAGTAAATAATTATTTGAATTTCATACAAGAATTGTATATTTTAATTTATATATATATATATTACATAAGTGTCTGTCGTTCAACATGCATATGCATATACATATGCATATATATATATATTTTTCCCTTCATTTATCTTTTATCTTTTAGTAATGACGAATCCTTGTTGAGAAAAATAACTAAACTAAAAGATAAGGAAAAAAAGAATGAAATAAAATTTAGGAAGTTCATAGTCCTCTCTTTAAGGCCCATGCATATAAATATATATATATGTATGTATATGTATATGTATACTACGATATAATATACAGTGCTTTCAATATAAATGCCTGTATAATTATTACATATATTATATATACATATTTATATATATATGTATGTATAGAGTATATCGTGACGAACGCTCAAACGTGTAGATAAGAACGAATTTAGTTTAGTGAAAAGAGTTAGGATAAAAAGATTTAAAAATAAAAAGAGAAAAAAAGAAAGAGAGAGAGAGAGAAAGAGAGATATATAATCATCTCTAAAATTTCAATGTTCAAATACATTACAAAGAGAAAAATTAAATAAATAAATAAAAGAAATATGGGAAATGGTAAACGATTCGTCCAGTTCAATATATACAACACAGCATTAAAAAAAAAAAATAATAAAACAATCCATAATAATGATGAAGATAAGAAGAAATAAAAAATGTAGAGGAAGAAAGATAAGAAATTATCTAATTAAGATCGTACTTAAATCGTTCTTAATTTTATACCGTTTCACGTATTTAGTAATAGATACTTGTATTTGCAAGAAGAAAATGAAAAAAAAACTCCTCTTACCCCCCTTCCTTCTTTCCTTTCTTCCTCCTCTCACCGTATTTATATAATATTAATATAGTTATAATAATAATAATAATAATAATAATAGTAATAATAATAGTAATAATAATAATAATAATGATAAATAATAATAATAATAATAAATTCGTTACGATATATAACAGATACAAAAACGATTAGATTTTTTCAACTTTTTTACAGAACAAATAGTTATTAATAAATGATAAATTATTATAATTTCTGCTAATTTACGTTTATCTTTTATTTTATTTTTCTATTATTATTTTTTTTAAATATATATATATATATATATAGATAGAGATACATACCTACACACAGAAACACATACATATACATACACACATACCTGCCGATTTCGCTTATTGGATTGCGACACCGATGTTACCTTTGCTATATGAAGTTGTATAAAACAAAAGGTATATTTAATAAACGATTTATGAATTTACAGTCGAAAAATAAAATAAATAAGATAAATAAATTATTAATTGATTAAAGTAAAGTAAAGTAAAGTAAAGTACAGTAAAGTAAAGAAAAGAAAAGAAACAAAAAAAAAGCATTTCAAACGAAAAACAGTCGGTACATGTGTCGCATATTAAAAATAATAATTAAAATTAATTAAGTAAGTAAATGAATAAAAATAAATTAAAGTCGAGTAATCGTTAAATAAATAAATAAATAAATAAATATAATTAATAATTAAGATGATTATACATTGTAATTATAGTATGTACATTAATTTATTTCGAATTAAACTCCAATATATTGAAATACAATTATATAATAAAAATGTAAAAGTGTACGAGGTAAAACACATTATATGATTATATTATATATATATATTTATATATTTATGTATACATATATATATATAAATTTATAAATATATATATAAATATATATAATGCAAGAAGGAGACGAGATGATAAAAAAAAAAAAGAACAAAAACAAAAAGTACTGTTTATACGATAACAAAAGCAAGAGTGTAATATTAATCGTAACCGTGATTATTCATTTATTAATATCAATGATTCATGAAAACGATGAAAAAGTTTATTTACTTGTAATGTTATCATCATTGTATTTATTCATATTTTACAATAAATAAGACAACAGATTCTTTATGGTTTACTTCGAATCACACCAAACGATTTCGTTAAATTACAATTATTATGAAAAGACTGAGAAATTTTTAATTTCGTTACAATAAGCCAAATTTATGTGAAATATTCGACAATTGTTATTAACAATTATCTAATTTCGAAATCTTTTTAATTATTTAAAATGAATACATCAAATAATTTCATATTTCAATTTGCGATCATGTCTACGCGAGAAGTTTCAAATTTCGCGCCACTTCGATTATCGATTATCGAGTTTTCTATTCTCGAATAAAACCCTAGTTCAAGTCGATATGTAACATAATTACCTTCCGATCATTGCAATCAAAAGAATGCTATGCATATGTAAATTAGAATTAAAAAAAGAATTAAATGTCGAATGTTTTTGTATTTTTAATCAATTAGAAAAAACTGAATCATTCTAACCTGACAGCTAGACAATTAATCAGCTAATTACTCGTAGAAAAAAATTAACCTCAAAGTGGTAGTTTGCGGAATGGCTGGAGGATAATTATTACTCGTGATAATTAAAAATATATATATATATATATATATAAAAAGAAGAAAGAAAAGAAAAAGAAGGATATGTGTAATCATGGTCGATGGTACACTAGCAAATCGTACGTCAGTGCGTTGTCATCGAGGAGAGGCCAAACACAGACATACACACATACAGATATACAAAACGAACCTTGGCACGCGTGTTTATAATGGTATTAGTAATGGCGACGATACACATATACACGTCTCTCTCTTTCTTTCAATTTGCCCCGATTTTTAATATTCTCTCTCTTTCTTTCTCTTCTTCACACATATATGCTTAGATAAATAAGTGTAAGTGTTTTGTTACTATAGTATTGTAATTGTATTGGTAATAGTGATGGTGGTTATGTCGTCGTGGAAGAGATCAGCAGGCGATTCATATATTCGTGTGATCGTCAGTGTGTCGTCCAAAAATAGATAAATGGGCGACGAGCGTGCCGTTGTCCTGTGTGTCGGTGGTTCTACTATCTCTATACAATGTTATCGAATATTGAAATGATTTAAGAATCAATCAAATCTTAGGAATTCATGGGATAGCATGGAGGTGCTTAGAACTACTCAAGAAATCGTTCATGAAGGATGGCTCATCAAATCTCCACCTACTAAGTTATGGAGAGCTGTAAGTTTTATTTATTTTATATTTATTTATATACATACATGCATATATGCATATATTATATAGTGAACAGGTTCATCATTGGGTTATTAACTTATCATTGTTTACATTGTTCACATGCAAGAGGTTTAACTAATTTCTATACAAATCTTAACCTTTATTTTTGTGATGATTGGACTTTTCTTTGTCAAATAATAATAGTTTAAAGTTCTAAAATGATTCATTGATGTTTTATTTGGATTTAAGCGGTGGAGGAAACGTTGGTTTGCTCTTCGACACAGTGGTGAATTACCTGGACAATATTTTTTAGAATATTATACTGACAGGCGATGTAGAAAGTTGAAGGGACGCATCGATTTGGATCAATGCGAACAGGTAATATTTAACTCTTCATTTTATCTCTATACGCTATCATTATTATTATTATTATTATAATTATTTACAATATACTTTTTAATAGGTTGACGCTGGTCTCAGGTTTGAAAATTGTAAGCAAAAGTATCAATTTACGTTCAACGTTAAGACACCAAAGAGAACTTATTATTTGGTTGCCGAGAGTGAGGCAGATATGAACAAATGGGTTGCTGCAGTTTGTCAAGTTTGCGGCTTAAAGGCTTACACTCAAGACGAAGAACAACAATGTCAAAGTAAATGATTATCTCGTTTAATTTTTTATTGATAATAATATTTAACAAATAATTGACAGCGTTTCTTATAAATGTTATGTTTATAGTGTTTCAGTACGAATCCCAAGAATCACCACCAATATCTCCAACTAGTACAATCTCTGGACCTTATATTCCTATCAGCGAATGTATATCTGGACGTCGTCTTAACGATACCAGCTCTCTTAGTTCAGGAATGGGACAAGGACCAGAACATTACGATGCTCCAAGAAGATTAGCACCTTCACCACCAAGATCACCTACTACTACTGATGCAGAAAGTGTATTTACAGATGATGAGTGGACTGCTCCTGTACCTAGTGTTAATTGGGATACTTTTCCACGCTCAGGTAAAAATTTAACGAAGAATAAATAACTGACTATATAAATAAAATGTCTTACTCTTCATAAAATTAATCTGACACAGCTGAATCCAGAGCTCACAATTCTGGTGATGCAGAAATAGGTTCATGGAGTGTAAGAAAGAGGTTTGGAAAGTTAAGAATCGTAGATTCGGCTGTCCCACCAGATGTAGAAAAATTACCAGTACCTCCAAGACCGCCTAAACCAGCTCACATGTTACCTGAAAATCCAGGTCACAATTATTTAAATTTGGACGGTGCAACGGAAAGTTCAAAACCTACGACTCCTGCAACACCAGTTGCAAACACGGCGCCAGTTGGAACGATAACGGATGAATCTTATGATTTTCCGAGATCCCATCAACCTGGACAAGCATCTGAAAAACATGTTTATTCAAACGCTGCACCTAGTACAGTAGAAGATACACGTGTTTTTCGTTATGATTTTCATGAGGATGAACCACCAAGTCCACGATCAGAAAGTTCAGTAACCGCTACTTATTCTAATTTACCAAGTCCTTTGATACGGGATTGCGGCTCTACTCCGACACCATCATCAACTGTAGCTCCACCTCCGCCTGTGGTGTACAGAGAATTAAAACCTGGCAGAAAAACCAGTGATTCAACATCAATAATTAGCAACGAAGCATCACCTGGTACAACTTTGTCAACGTTAGAAATGAGTTCTTCAGAAAATTCTCCAGCTGAACCGCCTAGTATTAATAGGAAACTTAAGCCACCATTAAACAAGTCACCCATTGAAGGTAGGCCTTAGAAATTTCATTGTTACCTTGATTCATATTATGAAATTATACAATAAGATTTGTTTTTTAAGGACCTTTACAACTTGCTTCTCCTCCTGGAAGAAATAGAATGCGAGCAGCACCTAGTCCGACTCCTCCAGTACATACACATAGTATTCGACATCAGTCAACATCAGATGAAGATAATAATGCTTTTGACGATAAAGAAGAGGTAATAAGTATACGACAATAATATTGTGTATTTTAGAAAGTGTTTCTAAAAAATGTATTATTCTTTTAGATATATTATTATCAAGATCAAAATAATACATTCATTCCTGCATCAAGTCGACGATTAGTTGTGTTACAATATCTTGATCTTGATCTAGAAGCAAGTGAAAGTTTTGCTTCGTCTACATTACCACCTGCTCAATCACCACCAAATAATACGGTATACAAAACTGTTGATTTCTTAAAAACAGAGGCTTTCAATCGTACACGACAACGTGTTGAAGAAGAAAGGAAACAATGTTCCGATGAGTTAACATAGCCTAAACTTTTGATATCATCAGAATCAAATTTAAATTTTAGTTTGTTAAGAATGATAACTTTTTTCTAAGATAACAGAACTATTTACTTTCTATTCGGTTTAAAATGAATTAATTTTGGAGCGAATTGAAAGTAAAGAAAGTAAAGAGCTCGCATAAGAGAAAAGCTGCCTAATGAAAGAAGTATAGCAATATTCAATGGACCAAAAATATAATATTAAACGAAAGAAAAGATAAAACGAACTAAAGAGACACAAAAAACAATGGTACCATTAACCTGACAGTACCATGCAACCGTCGTTAGAATTTGTAAAAGAAAAAAAGAGTTTTCATATTTTTTCAATAGTATTATTAAGTATAAAATATATGGATTTATAGATAAGATTTTATATAAGGAAAAAAGATTTTCCTTTATCAAAGGAAAAAGAAGAGGAAACCATTTTTATTTAAAAAAAATCGTATAACGATTTATGTTTTATTAAGTTTTAATTAACAATTAAGATTTTTCATTCAACATTCTCAAGAAATATTTTGAATATATAAATATACGCGTATGAGGAGATAATTATGACAGTGGACTAAGTTAAAAAATTGAACAAGTAAAAATGATAAAATATATTTTTTTAATTTGCTTAATTAGTCCACTTAGGCTCGTATATACATATACATATAATATATATCGTATATTTTTCTAAATTTTATTTATTTTTATCTTTTGCTTAGTTGTAACGTTTATAATATGTCACACTAAAAAGAAATGGTTATCTAGATGCTATAAAGTTAAATAATATGGTTTTCTTATTATTGTAAATATTGTTTTAAGTATAATTACTTTTTAGATAATCTGTAATAATGATTTATTTTTTATTACAATTTATTATTTGCTATTGCATATTATTAAAGATGCTATTTTTATCTATTTTTTACATAGCATGCCATGAATTTAATATGTACATACATTATATGCATGTGTGTACAATACGAGAGCACATGTTTTTAATTATATTTTATGCATTGTTTAATAACGTTTTTTTTTAGGTATAAAATAACGAAAATTTTTAAAAAGTGTTTATAGAAAAAGAAAAAACTTATGCTCGCGATAAAAACCATGGGTGACTTATTTTCCAAATGAAAGTAGTAAAAAATTAGATATTAAATTAGTACATACGTATTATGCATTAGATTTATTATTAATAATCATGATGCTTTGCACGAGTGTATGTGTGAAGTCTTGCATATCACCAAAAAAAAAAAAAAAAAAAGAGAAGAAACGTAAGGAATGAAAATTAATTTACGAAAAAATAAAATAATATGTTGCCTTATATGTTACCAATAATTTTGCAATGATCATTCGCACAACATAAATAACACTTAGAAAAATCGATTGTGGTATTGCAGTCCTATGCTATTATGTATAGAATTCAATATACACATTGAAAATAAATAAATCATTTATATAGTTAAATAATTTATATACGATTTTATTATATTCCTTAAATATTTATATATTAATTTATATATTTTATAAAAAATTTTTATTATATATTAAAGAATATAAAAGGAAAAATATATTAAATAGATTTGGATAAACAGTAATTTTATTTAAAAAATATTGATTTATTTACAATGTATTTATTAAAAACTGTCTTATCACAATCGATAAATAGAATACATGTATTACCGACAGTGTAAGTAGAGAATAGTTTCTCGAGAGACTGCTAGGGTGCGTGGTAGTGGGGAGCTAACGACTATCCCGTCTCATTCACTCGCCAACCATCGGGCGAGGTGTCACGCTTTCTTGTATTCGAATTTGTCGTGTCGCGTCGCGTCCTTTAGTTGTTCAATTGAGTTTTTTTGTTTCGTGTTATCTTATACGTGTATTTAAACATTGTTATTATAGTGATTTATATAATGTGATCATTGTGACTTAGTGCTTGTATATCGATGTAAAGAAAAATAATTTAAAGTTAAAAAGTGTGTTAATTTCAATTGTGCAATAATTTTCTAAAGATTTTTGTTTACGGGTAACAACAACGTATTGGAGCAACATATTATTCGAGAAACAACAAACAAATGTAAGATTTTCAATTGAAATATGTTATTTTTATTTCTTTCTTTACTTTTCTTTTTCATTCTTATTTTTTCTTATTTCAACATCAATCGATTCGGAGCCACCTGTTGTTGGCTCAGAAAAAAACATGGCATCGACTTCGTAACGACCGAACGATCCAAGATAAATATCTTTTATTATTATTCTTATTCTTATGATAATTATTATTATAATTATTATTATTAATATTATCATTAACATCATCATCGTCATCATCATTTCGTATATTTTTCTTTGAATTTTTCTACGTCATTTTCAATGTGAATTTAAAACAAAGTTATTTTGGATCATATTATGTTATTTGCAGTGATCGATGTGCATGGAACGAGCGCCTGTTTATTTATCGGTAAAAAAGGGAGAAGAGAAAAAGAGAGAGAGAGAGAAACAGAGATTATGGGAATACATCCTTAGGTATTTATTTATCCTTCGGTGATATGGCTATTTTAAAATACAAATGGCCTCACCTATTTCTTTTGGAATTTCAATTTGCATATATAGTTTAAATGCTTTCCACAAAAAAAAAAAAAAAAGAAAAGACAAAAAAATGTCGATACATTAGATGAATTATATTTGTGTCCCTTTTCTAGGTTCTCGCCCACTTGTAGAGTTCTCGACCACCCAGCTGTGTCTTCTTTCTCTCTCTCACTCTCACACTCTTTCTTTATGTGGTCGACATTCCTCACCCTTCTCACCAAATTCTTCAAGGAATTCAAACGAGTATGCACGATTAGATTCTACTTTCCAAAATGGAAATACTTAATGCAGAAACAGAAAGAGAGAATTTGTCTTATCTACAAAAAAAACAAAGTTGATCTCAACATTTAAAGATTATTTAAAGGAACATTAGTTAAAATAGAAAAAGTTGCAGGTATGTGTGGTGACTCGTGTCACCTTTAGACACCCACGTTACATCGAGATCTATGCATTCTCTTTTTTTTTTTTATCTTGTGTTTCAAGGGAACAAGTAATAATAATAAAAATAATAATAATAATATAACATCAAAATATTGTATCGAAAAATGGAATTTATTGTGTTTAACTGTTGATAGATAGATAACATCTATTTATCGTAGTTTTAATTAAAGATTTGTAACACCTGTTAAGTTTTGTGATAACGTTACTTACATTTTTGTTTACTAATTCAATTGAATTAACAATTGTATTTCACAATTTCTATTATAGATGTTCATTAGAAAAATATAATATTACAATATTTTGTTGTTTAGCCTTGAGAGAGAAAGATAGCACGTTGTACTCGTAAAAAAAGCCAAAGCCATAATCAATCCATACATGAAAGGAAAAGTGTGTTGCTTCTAAGAAGGACGAGGATGATGATCACCGAGGAGGAGGAGGAGGCATAGGAGGCATCCGTAGATTTAAAGACAGGCTTTGGGCTTTTACGAGTTAGGAGAGCGCGGTCAATAATCGTCGTAAACGTAATTATGTATCGTTATTTTCTTCGAATACATTCCGTTTTGATTACGCAAGCAAGTAAGCAAGTAAGCAAGCAAGAAAGAGGAACAACCATACCAACCAGGAGCAACACCAGCAAGCAATACTATCAAACCTCGATAAAATAAGCGTTATTAAATCGACCTACGAGTTAAATTAGCCTTATTCAATTCCAGTTTCTTCATTTGTTCATTATCACACGTGTAGAATTTTAATGATGATATTTTGATAGAAAATAGTTGACAAAATTCGACTGTAATTTGAAGTAAAATAACAAAAATGAGTTAAACGGAAGCGTCGAAGGTTTACATTCGTTACCTGAGAACAATGAATTATGTAATTAACCTCGAATTTGTTGAAATTCATTTCTCTCTCTCTCTCTCTCTCTCTTTCTCATGTGTATGTATTTCTATAGATAGATATATTTAACGTTTATAGTAAGCAACGTCGGTTGCATTAGACAGACAGGAAACGAAGAGAGAAGAGTTATAATCGGGCGACCCGGTTTAGGCGCGGCCCACAGGCGCCACACCAAACAGAAACACACACACAGAAAGAGAGAGAGAGAGAGAGAAGTGTCAGGGACTATAGATCTATAGATCAATTTTACACAATCGATCTCTTCTTATCTATTTTCCTAACTCGATTATTTTATTTGAAATTTAGTCGATTATTTTTACAAGTATTTGCTATTATTATCAGCTGTTTAAATAAAAGAAGGAATTGCATTGATCTCTATAGATCTATAGATGATTATACAATCGATCTCTTTTCTGTTTCTTCGTTTGTAAGTAATAATTTTAGTTATTGATTTAAATCGATACAACATTTAGTCTATTGTTAGTTTGATATTTGTTAGAACAGCTGATTAAATAGATATAATATGAGAGGTGTAAATTGAATCGAGAAACGGAAAGGTCTTTGGATTATGGTTGTCGGGTTTTGTAAGCAGCGTTCAGAGAAGACTGTTCGATGTACAAAAGTCGGTCAATTTCGTTATCGTTTTTTTTATCTTAGAACATAATATCATCGAGATATTATTGTATCTTTAGTGAATTAGGCTTCTTAATTACGTTTATTTCTTTTAATGTTTTTCTTTTTTTCATATGATTTAGGTTTATAGATTGAAGAATTACTTGCACGTTTATTACAGTTTACTTTCTTCAGTTAAAAGATTATGATAATAAAACTATTTTGATATATATATTATATTATATTATATTATATGATATAAAAAAAAGAAAGGGAATTAATTTGTGCGTGCGAAGATCGATAATAATCTATATAACGATCTATATAATGATCTAGCAGACATTTGTTGAGAATTATTTTCTCGTCGTTATTTTCTTCTCGTAAAAAGAACCAACATGTAAACTCGACTATTATATGCGCGTGATTCTACTATTCAAATAAAATTGATTCAATAATAATAATAATAAGAAGAAGAAGAAGAAGAAGAAGAAGTGAAAGTTACATAGACGAATTAGTAATTATTTCATACACTTTTAATTGTTATAACACTTCGTTAGTGTATTATTCGCTTTGTTTTGTAATCCATTACGATGGTTGAGAACCAGGAAGAGATGCATTTGAATTGATCGCCTTTAAAATAACTGCAAACATAAATTTGTGTTTTTAAATGAATTATTATATTATTGATAGTTTATTTTTGTTGATAAAAAAAAAACAAAACTTAATGAATAACGCGCATATATAATAGTAGTAGAACTAAAATTATCCATATATTTTCTATTATAAATAGAAATAATAATACTTTGTTTCAAAATGTCTCTCGTTCATTATGAACAATTCAAAAAAGGAAACTTTAGTTAGAATGGAAAGTAAATATGAACGTGAAACGAGGACATAGCTGTCGATACATAATCCTATTTCTCTATACATATATGTATATATATATGCGTATGTATGTGCATGCATGTATGCATTCTCGTGAATAAGCTCGACATCATCATATTCTCGACGTTCATCGGATTTATCGGAAGCTGCGTGAACCAAACCAACCACTAGAAGACCAAAATCGATCTTGTACTTTCCATTCTCTCTCCATTTCTCTCTTTTTCTCTCTTTTTCTCTCTTTTTATTTCGTTCAAGTTTGAGAATGACGATCGTAGGACGGCTTTAGAGAGATGCATGCAAGGAGAACATGTGACGTAAGATGAGATTTCACCGTCTACAAGTTTCTCAGAAGAGAACCACCATAACTGTGTTGATTTATCTTCCGTCAGTGAAAACGGAGAACGATTAGATTCAATGTAAATTTCAATTTTGCTGATTTGATGGTTTTTGTTTTTTCTTTTTTTCTTTTTTTCGTTAACTTTAATTATTTTTATTATTCACAATAACAACAATTTTTTGTCTATGATTTTAATTAAATAGTAACAATTTAAAGAAATAACTTATCGTAATGCAATTGAGATTTTCTTTTGTCGTTTGAAATTTCAATGTTTTTTAGTTATAGTCTTATTTTGAAATGATTTGATTAAAAGAGGTGTCCTCCACAAGAAGAGAGTAGGCTAACCCAAATTCTCGTCTAAGCAATTACTGTGATTTTCACCGTGACTTGTGATTTCCCTCTCGAAGGAGAGCAAATAGGTCGGAAAGATAAGAGAACAGAGATAAATATATTTAAGTGTACGTATTTTCTTAATTGAGAAGAAAGAGAGAGAAAGAAAGAAAAAAAAGAGACTCATCATCGTGTTATCGTCGTCAGTTAACGAGTTAATTAACGTCGCCATTGACTTTTTATTTATACGAATGTATTTTGTTATTTTTATTTTTATTTTTTGTTATTTTAGAAAGTATACACATAACTTTTTCTCTTTTTTTTTTTTTCTTTCAAGTTACACTTGCCTAATTTAATTTTCGTTATTTCGTTAAAAACAAACGGGAAAATCTTTAGCAAAAGTTAGATGCGAGAGAGTAGTAGTAGCAGCAGCAGCAGCAGGTAGGATAGACGTTCGGCGTCCTTTTATGTTACCTAATTAGGCTTGATACACGACTCCCATAAAGATCGTTTCTTCAATGCTGTATCTAGAAAATATAAGACCCGTAGGATTAACACAACTTGTATGTAATTGATTTTTTTATTTTATACTAGGGGTGCGTCCCTAGTATATATAATAATATTGCGATTATAAAGTGAGATATAAACTATCCTATCTTTCAAGTTGGATCAAACTGCACATAGTGTGTAAAATTTTATTCAAATCGGTTCACTAATTTAGGAGTCCATTGCGGACAAACTACGTGACACGTAATTTATATATATACTAAGATAAGATTACTGTTAACAATGTTAAATACTTGGCTAAACTCGTTCGCTGAACTTTCCGCAAAAGAATGAGAAGAATTCATCCATCCTCTATCTCTCAATGTCGGATAATTTTGCTCGTATCGGATTTTCTGTTCTAGAAAATAGAAGACGCGTTCGGAGAGCGTAAAATGAAGAGGAGAATAGAGTCCGATAGTTAGACCGTGTTGTTAAGAGAAATAGATAGATAGGTAGATAAATGATTGGTTTAAATAGATGGATAAATAAATAGATAGACGAACACAGATAGTGTATTAGAGTAAGAAAAAGAGAGAACAGAAGAAAGAGGATAGAAAAGTGAAGGGATAGAAGATAAAATAGGAGAGAAGGAAGAGGTGGTGGTAATCGGGGAGAAGGGTTAAGGAATGAACATGGTAATGAGCTGCGTTCGTAGGGACAAGCAGAGCGTGGCCGAGCAGGCCAGTGCACATCGTATTCGTGCCAAAGTCTCTCTCTCTCTCTCTCTCTCCGATGTGCATCTCGATCTCCTTGTAAATAAGACACGATCAAGTCCGCTAGTGGTTCCTTTTGCATTTACTATGTTAACAGTGTTTCCCAACCATTTTCAATTTACCTACCTCATTCATTCATTTATCATCTCAAACGTATTTTCCATTTGATTTTTATCAATAATTAAATGCTAGCACAGGAAGACAATCATTCAGGAAGTTTTGATTTTATAGGGAAATATGTTTTTTTTTTAATTTTTTTTTATACACGTACGTGCAGGATTTCGCTTAGAGTAGTACGTCAGAATATCGGAATCCGACACCGCCCACATCCTCTTTTTGAAAGGATCACATATTTTGTTTCCCACGTATCATCAGCAACATAGGTAGACCGTAACTAATGAAACTTAGGGACAAAAAATAATCGTCATTTTGTTCGTCAAGATAATATATTGGTAATATTTAAAAGAAGAGACACGTTAGGGAATTTGAAAAAGGTCCGATGATGCATCGTATTTCAAAATGAAAGATTATATCGTTCCCGGAGGATTTCTAGATCGTATTGATCGAAAGGTAAACTCGGTTGTTTTCCAAATCCGCCAGGTGTGTGTAGTCTCGCGAAACGGAGCACCAATCGCGAATCGTCGTGCGGTCGTCGTGGTTTGCCACGAATTCGATCTCTCATGTAGGATATCGATTTTCATAAATATGCGCGATCGTACGAACGAGAACTTCGAACCTTTTGTAAAAGTATTTTCACGTTGAAACAACAACCAACTTTGTTGCAATCAGGTGTTAGCCAAAGATTTTCAATAATTCAACTTTTAGTTTGATCCCATCTCAGAATAGAAAAAAAAAAGTAGTAGCCAGGTTTATAAACATAGCAATCTGTTTTGGAATGGTCGGAAGAGTAGTTTAAAAAAAAAAGTGGGTCTTCTCCAGAGAGCACAGTTCTTTTTCATCCTTCGTTGGGTTGCGTCGCATAAATTCTGACGCGCGTCCATGATCGTTAAACTGTAAGAAGAAACGGGTTTTGTCGGGCCGTAGGAGGAAGCCTGGCCGAGGCTTCCATTACCGTTGTAAGACTACGGCTCAGGGCCGTATTACGCAAGAGAGAGAAGGTCCGACGAACCTGACCGGCCCTTCCTTCGAGCAGCCCTTCCTTCGACCAGCAGGAACACGATCCCTTCCCATTCTTCGGAGACTCTCCAGGGGTATCCTAACACCAAGGATAACGCGATTAACACTCGATACATTTTATTACATTAACCACTCCCCCTGATCAAATCAACCCTCGCTCGTATCTTCTATTAAATGTTATTTATTTACTTATTTATTACATTTCCCATCATGATTCGCGAATAATTACTTTGGTATTAATGTTATTTGAAATTTTGCTAAAAGGGTTCAAACCAATCGAGTCGAAGTTAAAGAATGAAAGAAAGGAAGAAAGGTAGCATTAATCCGGATTGTTTTACCCTTCTTGGTCTCCCTCCATTACCGTTCAACCCTTTTCCCTTTTGGAGCTACAGGGAGAGTAGTCCTCTAAGAAGAATCCACGTGGGCATGAAAATGCACACGTGGTATGGTCGGTAAACATCGACGAAAAGAGGGGAAGCAGCTCACTTTTAGTCGAACTCTATGCAGACGACAGGATGGAACTGTGTGGGTGGAACTGAACTCAACTGCTCTTGTGCATTTGCAAAAGGGAAGTTGTATAGGGGGAAGGGAAGTGTGAAAGGGAAACGCGAAGGCTCGGTTGTGTCCGGGAAGTGGTCCAGTCATTTCACTATAAGATACGAGTTCACAATATATGCCTTTTTTCTTTTTCCATTTCTTTGTTTTGTTTTGTTTTGTTTTGTTTTGTTTTCTTCCATTTTATTTTCTTCCCTCATCTTGCATTCCACCACGCAGTATTGCATTGTCTTCTTCCTCCTCTTTTCTGTATTTTCTCTTCTACTTGTTGGCTTTTTTCCCCCGTTTAGATTATATTCTTCTTACAGCTTTATATTATTTATCTATTATTTTATCTCCAATTTATTTTTGCTTTTTAGGATTGTAAAGTTGTTCGCCGCGTGCTTGCGTGCTTGCGTGCGTGCGTGCGTTCGTACACGTGGATGTGGACGTTGTAAATTACAAATATTCTATAAGCAAAATTTTCTGAAGCTTTTTTCTTTATCAGATGAAATTGTAGTTAATTGGAAAGAACGATGACCTCGCATTTCGCAAGTCCAACGCACGAACATGAGTTTCAGTTCACGATCAATACGTAATTTCTCTCTCTATCCTTCTCTCTCTCTCTCTCTCTTTCTCTGACGAAGTTTTAGCCTTGCTTTGGAGCAACAACCCACCACCATCCACGTTACTTCCGGCACGAACGTTCAAGTCGCCAGGTAGTAGACTTTTCCGGTCTCTAATCGCCAACTACCCTCCCTCCCTCCCTTCTTTCCCTACCTTCCTAATCACCCATGGTTACATAAAAAAATCAACAAGCATTCTCTTGCATGTTCAATTGATCGGATGATCGAGGAGAGACTCGAACGAGGAATAAGATAATTGGTCTTTTGGGATTCGTACTTTAATATCCGGTTTTCTGATAAATGTATAATTATTTTTGTTTAACAACTGGTAACACGTTTCAAGTATTTTTTTTTTTTTTTTGTTATCTTTGCATATACCTAAAACTCTCACCCAATTCGTAAACCTTCCTATCTGGGTATGTGTGTGAATGCATGCGTGCCTCTACCCTCCATAGTCTTCTAAAAGTATTGCAGTTATTTCACAACCTTTTTGTTTCACTTCTAGCCTATCTATGAACTTTTGATCTATATTCTGTATTAAGAGAGAGAGAGAGAGAGAGAGAACTGAAGAAGGGTTACCGTTTTAGAAGAAGAACGCGGTAATGATCAGAGTAAATTCTGAATAGGGAGAAGAGAGTTAGTTGGATATATAGCAAAACTCGCATTATCCAATCGTCGGTAGTGCTCCGCGGACTGCGTTTATGGCGACCCTAAGTCGTGACCGATCCTTTGGTGGGAATCCGCCCTGAGATCGACTCTCATACGCCTCGAGGAATACTTTCCACCTCTTCTCTCTTTCTCTCTCTCTCTCTCTCTTTCTCTCAATGATTCCGTTAAGAGTCCATCTCTTTCTCTTTTTATCCTTTTCCTATACCTTGTGTATCCCTTTCTCCTTTTCCCACCTTCTTCTTGCAATCTTTACAGTCTACTAATGGACCACAGCAATGATCTTTTTGAATCCTGGATCGCTGTAACTAAAACTATGTCAGATTGTTTATTTGTTTCTATTATCTATCAACTAGGATGTTTTAACAGAGAGAGAGAGAGAGAGAGAGAGAGAGAGAGACGTATTTGGGTTAGTCTAATCTTTTAATCGTAAATTATAATTGATTGCTAATTTAATAAAAGATTAGTGTCACTTTTAAATAATTGGTTGTTTGATTTATAATAAATTCAAGAAATAATCTAAAATAAACAATTGAATGAGAATGAACCAGACAAGATATACTATCTTTATCTCTCTCTCTCTGTTTCCTTTGAGAATCAAGTACTCCCGAAATAGCTTGCTACTCGTGTTGTTGGTGAAGCTGATGGAAGAAAGAAGAAGAAGAAGAAGATGAAGAGGAGGATGAGGTGGTTGGGGAGGAACCATGAGACTTGAATCTCGGACGATGTCCTCTACTCCTTCTTCTGTACGAGACACAACTTAAATATTTGAAGGCTACAGTGCCCCTTTAAAAGAGACTCTTCTTCTTCTACTTCTTCTTAAATCTCATGTTTTCAAAGATGGTACATTATGAATGTACACGATGAAAAAGAAAGAAAGGAAGAAAGAAAGAAAGAAAGAAAAAAAGAGAAATATCATTCTCAGTCTTTTATATTTCGAAAATTTGCACAAAACTTTGCTTCCGAATAATTTTTGTCGATGAAACATTGTGAACGACATTTTAATGAATAATACGAATATTACAAACATGACACAAGAATTTTCTTCTAGATAATAAATTAATACTCTAACATATTCAGATGGTTGAAAACTTGTTTACGTGTGTATATTGGTGAATACAGGTGTGACGATGATGGGTCGTTTAAGAGAGTTACTACTGGACTACGCCTGACCAGAAGGCAATTAATATGCCAATTAGGATTGCAGAGTAGTGGGTACCAGGAGAGAGGCGTTTATGGCAATTAATGACAAAATTGAACGCATCGAATTGACCGGAAGTAACGTCGAATTTAGTTAGTCGATTGGGACAAATCGTGTTATCTCTCTCTCTTTCTCTCTCTCTCTCAACATTTTCCTCCTAACTTCGTATAATTTTCTAATTAAATGTGTGTTTGTTTTAAACAAAGGTAGAAAGAAATTTGGAAGCATGTGTGCTTGTGTTATTTGTTAGTTTGTTAGTTTGCGAAAGGCGAGGCTTCTGGCAACGAACGACTTGAATAAAAATAAAAAATAAAAAGAGAAGGAGTTAGCTTTGGTACCGGTCTTTCTATATTTTTCTCAGTTCTTTTTGATTATGTCTTACCGGTTTTCTGGACGGTCATAGCCACGCGTAACGGTTTGAGACGATCGACGTATCTTCCAACCGAGCAAGGTTCGTGCTCGTCAGACCGGTTCGCCATTTCTAAAGTAATTCTCCTTGTGTGTTCTGTGTTACGATTTTATAGAGTAGGACATACACGCACGCACACACACGCGCGGAACGTATATACGTCGGAATAGCAGCAGGTGTAACAACGCGAGAGTTTCATTTTAATTCCGTGTTTTATATACTTCATTGATAAACCGACCTCGTTAGATACGTCTTTTTATGTAAATACATTTATTCATTTCGAATTAAAATCATCATATGTTCATTCGATAGTTATGAATAAATTTCATCAACGTAGAAGTAAAAAAAGATAGAAAAAAACGAGAGTGTGAGATAAAACTGCAATTGAACGAGATTATAAAAGATTACAAGTAAATTTTACCCTCGAAGTCATCATTGTACAGGAGTGATACAAAAATTACGTTAGAATGATAAAAAAGCAAAAATTACAACGTTATAATCTTAATTTTGATGTATTACGAATATTATTCACGTTATACACATGCGCGACATTCGAAAAGTCATATAAACAACATTGAATAAAAGAATTTTGACAGAGGATAACGGGCCAGTTTGAAGGAGAATTTCGAGGAAGACGGTACTCCGATCATATACTCGGTGTTTTTAAACAACAATACACATTCCTTTCGATTAATTAACAATTATTTAATCATTCTAATACACTCTACTTACATCTTATCTTAATAAATATAAATTACGTGTCACGTTGTTCGTCCGCAATGGACTCCTAAACTACTGAACCGATTTTAATCAAATTTTTGCACAATGTGTGCAGTTTCATTCAACTTGAAAGATAGGATAGTTTATATAATTTTAATAGCTGACGGTATAAGGTAATTCGTTGCTGATTGTGAGCCACAGCAATGCGTGGCGGGGCGCACCCACCCCTATTTATGATAAAATACATGTGTTTTGACGTTTCATTTTAAGACTTCAATTTGACATCGAGATTGTTTAATTATTCCAATGATATTAACAGATACGTAGCTTGTATTTTGATTACTTGAAAATATATAGAATTTTTCCAAGCGTAAGTTTTATACGAATTAAACATAGAAGAAGAAGAAAAAGAAAAAAAATGTAGATTAAAAAATACGAGACGTTTATATTTCCTGTTTGAAAAACAAACGAGAAACATGAACGAACGCTTGTACACACACACTTATATATATATATATATAGAGGTGGTTAGGCAAAAAATAAAATTCTAATTTTCTCGACATTCTACTTCGTACTCTGAATCATATTTAACACGCCTCCTTGAACTCTACGGCTAATACAGTGGCGTGAAATTTGAAAGAATTGTGCCTAGCATTAAAGTCCCAGTAGAAATTAATTAACGCGTGTTCCAGGCTTATTATTATTATTATTATAATTATTATTATAATTATTATTATTACGATTATAATTATTCGTGTCAAAGTCCATGTGGTAAGATTCGCGAGGTAATTAATCAAACCGGAGGTCAGGAAGATCGAGTGAGTTATCTTCAGACAATATAAGTTCATTTTTCTTTCTTTCTTTCTTTCTTTCTTTCTTTCTTTCTTTTTCGAGAAGTAATGAGACACTTGACAGAACTACGACGACGACGACGACGACGTCTTACGCCAACGCTTTTAACAGTCTCCGTGCACTTGAACTTGCAATTATATCGTTATTACGGAATAATCGTCTAGCTTCCTCACTTTTTCATTTCCTATCTTTTCTATACCCCATGTACATACAATTAATAATATCACACAGAAATGATGTATCCATACATTATAAAAGACAATTTTGTAAGAAAAATTAGAAATAAAATAAATATAATAGGGGGTGTACGAGTTAGTTATGTATGCAACGTGCAACAATATCAAGACGATGGTTCATTGATTAACACCCGTTTTATTTAATCATCAAAGTCAAACAGCTTTAACCACGATTAACAGTTAGAGATGGGTTTTCCGATTAGAAAGAAAGAGAGAGAGAGAGAAAACTATTTGATAGTATAAGAGAGTTATTAAGGTAGTTTTTAAATTCTGTTGAAAGTGTTGAAGTCGTCTTTGTAGGAGTTTCTGAGTGGGATGAAACTGCTGGAGGATGTCATTGACCTGATGAAAAGGTCAGAAAGTACTACTAGATGGATAGATGCATACACCAGTTTTTAATGCAACACGTAAGGAAAGAAAAACGTGCGACTCTTCTCTCTCTCTCTCACCTCTTTTTGTTTCTTTTTTCGCAACGCGTGACTTATCGAGCCCAAGTATCGGCTCGAACGTGTCTTCTTTCCAACCCCCCTTTTTATTTCATTTTTTCTTCTTAACAAAGCTCTTCTATAAGCTCGTACAAGTCCTCCTCTCCTAGACATTTCGATTTTTACGTTACAATGAGACGAGAGGAAAAAGGAATGGAAAATTTGTTAAAAAGAAGAGTTAATATTTTGTTAAAATTAAATTAAAAAAAAAAAAAAATAATAAAAATAAACAAACTAGGCTAACGATCAGTACGAAGGATAATTCGAGATAGAAATTAGTCACATGTATTTGTATGGAGGTTTCATATCAATGAGTCATCGTCTCAGTCGAGGTTGAATCGTCAGAAAATTTTCTGGATTGCACACACACACACACACCGTGCATCCCAACTTTCGTTTCTCTTATCATTCTTTCTCTTTCATCAGAATTCACGCAGCTGTTTCTTTTTTTGTTACGTCAATGATGAAATGTAGAATACGATTGATGAGTTGCTGTTAATTTGGTCAACAAAGCAAAACAAAAACAAAAACCAAAAAAAAATGAATTAAAATAAAATTAAGTAATAATAAAAGAGAATTAAATAAGAAATAAAACGAAGTATTTCGTAAGCATTTTAAAAAATGACGAAACAATAACAATGACTCACATAAGTTTCTCATTTCATTTCATTAGTTGAGAAGTTTATCTCTGTAGCTCGTAAGGAGAAGGAGGGAAGGGTAGATAATAAATTAAACGAAGTAGTAGCAAGAGAGAAGTGCCGTAATTGATACCGTTCGTCTGATTAGAAAATAAGAGAACGCATTGGTCAATTTGCCGTGCTCAAAGAGAGAGAAAAAGAAAAAGAAAGACAGAGGGAGAGAGGGAGAGAGGGAGCATTGTTTCTTCAAGTCCTTCGGAAATTAACGAGTTCCTTATTGAGCAGAACTAACTTAGTTTATACTCGCTTTTACATGTCAGAGATTATTAGGGATTACGTTGAAATTGTTTGAAATTTAATAAATCATGTATAAATTAATATTTGTAACATTACAAAATACATCAAATGTACAATGAAGGTGTAATTAAAGTAACAATACTAATAGTTATTACATATATAAAATAATAAAGATATTATTTGATTAGTTTTGTTGTTTAGGGTGATGACACGCTTTCTCTTTCATTTAGATTTTTCTTTATTCTTTCCTTTTTTTTTTTCGGAGATCCAATTAGTGTTCCAGGATTAATTAAGTGGTGTAATTGTAACCGAAGTTTCGTCGAAGCGTGTGAGTAAGGCGTGAACGAGAAGAGAATGACTCATACGAGAGTACACTGGTGTGTTCAAAGAAAGAGAAAGAGAAAGAGAGAGAGAAAAAAATCGTATTTAGGAAGATCGAAGGAGAGAGAGACCATTTTGGATAGGACTCTCGTCGTCGTTGTCGTTGTCGTTGTCGTCGTGCACGACGAGCCCTCGAGAGTTGACGAAGGGCTAAGGGTAAAAGGGCGAAACACTAAGTTAGATAAGAGAAAATTGAGTGTGTATATCGTTCAAGTAAGAACGTTTCTCGTCCAATTAAAAACTCGATAGAATATATTATATGTCCAATTATAAAATGAAAAATCAACACTTTTGACAGTGTCACGTTGTTTGTCCGCAATGGATTTTTGAATTACTGAACCAATTTTAATCAAATTTTGCACACTGTATGCAGTTTTATCCAACCTGAAAGATAGGATAGTTTATATCATTCTAACAGATGGCGGTATAAGGTAATTCGTTGACTTAAAGAGACGTGTATATCGGACTGATTGTGAGCCACAGCAACGCGTAGCGGGGCACCCCTAGTTTTTTATATTATTGTTATTATCTTATGTAAAATTGTTTCCTCATTTTTATATTATATTTTTGTCTTTCTTGTTCTCCCGATAAAATCACGAAGAAACGGATCTGACAAAAGGAATCTTTGGACAATAGCGTCCTCGTTAAACGTACACTTAGTAAATACCTGCAGCAAGTAAGAGAGAGAGAGAGAGAGAAAGAAAGATACGCCTACACAGTAATCTGGACTTTTAACTTTTTCCATTTCTTTGCCACTAGAAAATGCCAGCCGGCGTCGCGTTGAAAGACTCGAGAAAAAAGAGAAATGGAATGAGTATAGTCTAGGGAGAGAAAAACAGAAAGAGACTATGGTTGATAGTGACAGTAAAAAAAAATAGAAAAAAAAAATAGTAGAAGGAGAAAAAGGAAACGGAAAGAGAGTGGTGGAACACACACACACATCTACACCTAGTCTTCTTACTGTATTGCTTTTTCTTTTGTCTCTTTTCCCAGCGAATAATCACGAATGCCACGGAAAAGCTTCAGCAATTGCTTCCTCCTCCCCCCATTCCCACCCTATCGTACAACCAACCCCTATCCCAATCCTCGTTTCCATTTCATACTCCTATCTTTATCTCATTCTCTCTTTCACTCATTATTACTGTTCGTGATAAAAAAAAAAAAAAGGTATAACAAAAAGGAATTCATACCTTTTAAGCGTTTTCTTCGGCTTAGTTTTATTTTAACCTTTCGTCTAATTAAGATCTTCCCCTCTCTCTCTCTCTCTCTCTCTCTCTCTCTCTCTCTTTCTTTTATAATTGAGTGTATTTCCTTTTATAATGTTGGAGACAAAACACTAGTCATTGAAACTCGTGCTATGCGGAACTACGAAGTACACACGGTCAAAAGTACTCATTTGATTTTTCAAAATCAATTAATTTATTCTCCTGACAATTGAATTTACAACTCTGTACTTGTCATTTTATTATCTTTAAAAAATAATGCAGTATTTTTTTTGGTGCTTTTTTTTTATAGATAAAAATTGAAAATGAAATATTTGCATGATAAAAAGAAAAATATCTTTGTAAAAAAAATGAGATGGCAAAAAGAGAGAAAATATTTGATTAGGTATCTTTTATTCTTTTTTTACATTTTTTTTTTTTGTGTTTGTTCGTAACGTCTTTGACACTGATCAAAGACTCTTTTACTTTTGAACGATATGCACGCCAGCCAACAACCATTTTCCACTAGCACTACCCACCACCACCACCACCTCCCTTTTATCACCGTCGTCGTGTATAAATATATTCAGGGTGGTGCTCGTTCCAGCTCAGACATTTCTTAAATAAACCCGAGCTCAAGACGAATAGAAATAAGGTCTTCTTCTTCTTCTTCTTCTTCTTTCTTTTTTTTTAGTTCGTCAAACTTAAAGGGAGAAAAGATTCACTTCCGGAATTTTTCAGGATTTCCTTCGGTCCCTTTTTTTTTATTTTTTCGGACGGATTTTTCTTTGAAAAAAAAAAAAAAAGAAAAAATCCTTCTCATACAGACTTGTCGAACCTATTTTTTTTTCTATTTGAAGAAACCAAACGAAAGTATTTTTTGGTGGTTTTGTTTTATTTTCTTTTCTTTTCTT
Source organism: Polistes dominula (assembly GCF_049000335.1). Lineage (NCBI taxonomy): Eukaryota > Metazoa > Arthropoda > Insecta > Hymenoptera > Vespidae > Polistes > Polistes dominula. The sequence goes on along the minus strand of NW_028301061.1, from coordinate 340,280 downwards.
GTCTTTTTTTTTGTTGGAAATAAGATCTTCGAGGTTCTGGTTTTTGAAGAGAGTCGAAAGACGATGGTTGTTGCTGCCATCGCGTTCGTTCGTTCGTTCGTTCGTTCGTTCGTTCGTTCGTTCACTCTTTATAAATAGAAACTTAAAATTGTCAGTGGTGTCAGGGCTCATTCTTGATCTATGTGAATAGATCCTCTAATTCACGATCCTTTCGTTCCTGTTCGTATTTCCTGTTGTTACTAAATATAAACACTCCTTGTAGTTACCTTGTAATAATAATTATTAAAAATAGGATTACAAGATAAAACCCTTTACACTTGATTATATAACAGTTGATTTACCTTGTAACTGATTCTGATGACTTTTTTTGTTTCAGATCAAAGAAGATATCGATCATGCATCAGGATTAACATTCTTTGACCTATCTTCAAGGTAAGCTGATTGACATCGATGTATTCGAATGTGTTCGAATCTTTCCAACTTTTTTTATCCATCCAATTATTAGACAAAAATGTCTTCCGCAATGTTGCACTTAGATCAAGTAAATTAGTCGAATAATTTCTCATTAAGTCTTGGTAATAATTTAACGAGATAATTTGTGCATTAGCAATTCTGGAATTTGTCCTTAACGATGCTAAATCATTCTATTTACGTTGACTCTATCCAATCTCATCAACCAACACAGCATTAAAAGCCAAGATGGATAGAACGTTACGTTTTAATCGAAAGACCCTAGGCATTAATTCTGGGTGGGCAAGTAATCGTGAAAGCCACGACAAGGTCATCAATGCAATGAGATCCTATCGATGTAGTTAGCCTCAGCCTCGATCAAACTAGTCGATCTAGTTTTTACTTACATTTTTTCTTTTTCTTTTTCTTTTTCTTTTTTTGGTCCTATTTCTTTACCTGATATTCAAATAATTTATTCAGAAAGTTGTTAGCTTCAATTATTATCGTTCGATCTTCAAAGTAAGAATAAAAACAGAGATAAAGTAAAGGGGAATGTCTTGTGAGACATTTAAACAACGTACATTGCATTGTTAGACCAGTGTCATCTTGCGAACGAAGACAGTCACATTTCAAGGTCGCATAATTTTGCCCGTTCTGGAAAGGAATGCAATAACGGGTTCCCCTGACTCATCCCAGAATTCTCTCCTACACAGTTGAATCATCCAACACTTGCCAACCGTGTTGTTAACTCAATCTAACGTGTAAATACTTACTTAAGGAATTCATCGAGTTAATTAAACTACGACACTTTCTATATGCATTTCCAGTTGATTTTGAGCAAATCAATAATCAGCTTTTCTGTTATTCCTGGAACGTGTATTTAAACATCAAATCAATAAACAAATTAACTGTAGAAACAAAAATTGCAAGTAGTGAAATACAATAGCATTATGTGTTATCAATCAGAGTTAGACAATTCTGTTCGGCGTGGTATATAAGAAGAGAGTACATAAATCCCCTCCTACGATCCGAGGAGAGTAACCACATATATATATAGAGTAGCGTAGTCAGCTGTGCGAAGGTCAGGGTCGCTTTGAAGCAATACTATCCGAGGGGTTGCAATCGATGCACGATGCTGCTGCTGCTGCTGCTGCTGCTGCTGCTGCACCCTTCTCAACTACAGTTACCATAGTAACCACCATCTCTCCTGACCTATTGCTGAAGCCAGAATACGAAAGGGAGGGGCATACTCTCTCTCTCTCTCTCTTTCACCCCCTCTTTCAATAATTTTTTTATTCAGAAAATTTATATTAAAAAATTTCAATAAAATATTACGTAAAGGTTCCCACCCAAGCTGTTGCTAACAAAATATTACAATTTATTTCAATATAAATTATTGAAAATTGTAATATTAATTATTGATCAAATGGATCGTCGATTTATTTACTTATGTAATATATATACAGTAATCTATGTATACATATGTACTCTCCCCCTCTTTCTCTCTCACTTATTCCCCATTTCTTTCTCACTCATTGATACCTCCTCTATCTTTCTCCTACTCCGTCATATCCCGTTTCTCTCTTGCTCTTGCATTTACAGTATCTGTATATACCTACATACATACATATATATATCTACATTGGAGATAGTAAGAGAGAGGGAGGGAATACGTTCAGCTGCTTCCGCAACGATCAGCACGTTCCTGTCTTCTCATCGTCGACGAGTCTTTCTCTTTTATCTCGAGTTCATCGTGCATCTTTACATACACACACACAAAAATAAGAAAAAAGGGAGAGAGAGAAAGAGAGAGAGAGAAAGTTATTAACATCTTAGAAAAAAATGATGTGACGTTTGTGTTTCGTGTCAGTGCATTTGTGCTAGTGCATTAATTACTTCAAAGTGTTATTAACATTACGATGACATTTTTCTACACCTTTTTTCATACGCTCCTTCCGTAACCAATGAATTACTTCCTCCAATTAAACGAGCGACCTTGAATCTTGACACTACCGCATCAACGAGAGCAAAGTTTTTATTGAATAAACTTCAACGGGGTCCTATATATATATATACATATATATAATAACTTCTCATTCAATTTGTATTAATTGCAACTAACCCTCAAAAATGTTCACTGTATTATTTTGTTGCGAATTAAAATTCATTGAAAAATTCAACTGCATCGGATAAGAGTGCGGGAGGGAGGGAGGATGTAAGGGTCGGTCAAGGTCGAGTGGTTGGTCCAGATCGATAACACCGGAAGTAACGACGTTTTTCTTCATCCGTGAAATGTTTTACGCAGTTTGAATTGAAATCATCGAGTACCTACACTTCGAACGATCTATTACAGATTAATATAAATAAATGATTGAATAAATAATCGATTGAAATAAATTTGAATTATTATTAAAAATCGATCAAAGATGGATGGATGGAAGAGTTGGAAAGCACGGGACAATTCGTTCATAACGAATTGGTATCAACGTGTACGAGAATCTTACGTAGCCGTTTGGTTCTTCGGAATGTTTCAGAGTGGCAGAATGTCAACTGCAAGTAATAGTGGGACAGGGGGAGGTGGAAGTAATAGTGGAGGAGGAGGAGGTGGAGGAGGAAGTAGTGGTGGAAGTGTTAGTGGCGCTTTAAGTTTAATGGGTTGCGTCAGAGAGGCTTCTCCTCCTCCTCAAAATCATCATCATTATCATCACTATCATCATCATCAGCAACAACAACAGCAACAACAACAACAACAACAACAAGGCCGTGGACTTGGCATTGGGGATTTTTCTTCGAACAGTAGTGTCGACCCTTTACCCAAAGGTTTGTTCGTATTTTATTGTTTGTTGTACAGTGTCTGATTGTAAAAATGTATAGATTTGATCATCAAGTCGATTGTTTGAGAATTACATTCGACTATTATTCGACTATTCTTATCCACGGATTTGGCCATGACCCACTTTCACGATTTCTCTATCCTTTTCTCTTTCTCTTTTTCTTCTCTCACTCTCCTTCGGTTCAAAGAGAATTTCAATCCAAGTTAACGCCATGGGATATAATTTTCTGCTAAAACGCATCCACGCGTTCGGCTAATTTCTCTCAGCACTGACTGACTGACAGTACATAAACACACATGTACACGTGTTTTAAATGTAAGATGTATAGAACATGAGTACTCTTCCAGGGCTTGAAATTGAAGTTTTATCATTTAAAACGTACAAAAAAAAAAAAGGATTGTAAGAACTCAAGAAGAAATAAGTTTTAGTTTCTAGCATTATTCGCAAAAGTCAGCCTCTGCCATTAAAGCAGCAATGCTCGAGTGATTTTGTCATTGGTCAACCGTGAAAAACAATGTCATGCCTGAATCGTTTCAGATCTATATACCTGAGTTTCTTCCTATTTTATCATTTCTATCATACGATTATATTATAGCCAAGTCCATTGACCCTTTCCTTAGAAAAGCAAAATCTTCTAAAACATAGACCAGACCTATGATAAAATGAACGAGTTCTCGGGAGGGAAGGTTTCATTAATTGAATAAATGCATACACGTGGTGAATACGATATTCAACACGCATACGGATACATAAAGGGTATTAAAAGATTTTTCGCATAAGCGATAGATAAATATCGAACCGATAGGGTTATCAAACGTTTTCTAATCTTATCGATGCCGTACCCAATGTTATGAGACGGTTTTATAATAAGGTTTAAGTCACAGTCAGAGGTGCAAGTAGTTTTATCCTTTATACACAGTTTAACAATTAACATTAACCATGGAAAATAAGATGCACAGTTTCATTGAGTTTCATGAATTTATTGGTAAGATTTCTTTTGATTATTTTTTATATATATATATATGTTCAATTGCATCCATGGCTTGTTGTGTAGAATTTTTTTTCCATGAAATATTTCGACAAATGTTAAATAATATTCAATTTTCGTCTATGCATTTATTGATCCATTAAAAAATAAATAACTTTAATAATTAAACACAAAAAAATAATATTTATTAATAGTTGTGAGAAAAACGTCATCGATAAGAGTAGATTAGAAATCGTTAGATAAAAATCAAGTAAACGTCAAAAGGATAAGATCATTGTCACGTTTGTCAATTTTTGCAGAACCAAAAAAACGTCGTTTTCATCCATTGAGAGGCTTAAGAAAAATATTCCGAAGAAAAAGTCGAGGTGCTGCAGACGTGCGATTAGTTTCATCACCTGGAACCGGTGGAAATGTTGAACGAGATGGTTCAGAATTGGTGCGAATTCCAAGAGAAGAGGTCACTCTCAGACATCCTGCTGGGAGAGCAGAAGAAGCAAGAAGCAGGAGTGCCAGCGAATTACTTACAGATTCTTGTGATCGTGAAAGGTAAACGACCACCAAACCCAAGCCCAAATTAATTAATATAAGATTTTCTACGTAATCCTGATGGACAATTGTCTTTTTTTTTTTTGGTTTTTTATTTGTGTATCCTGTATAAAAAAACAAAAATGATAAATAACGATAGGAGTTGGGAATCTGTTGCATTTCCAGTAAACGAAGTTCAATTACTTCCATCGGATTATCATCTCGAAGCTATAAATTGGTAACACCAGCGAAGCCTAGAAGGTCCTTCAAGCAGTAAATATCTCGAACGATTCTTTCCTTTTTTTTATATATATTTTTTTTTTTTTTTTATATTATTGTCCAGTGTGTAAACTTTGTCCACGTGTTCTGAAACGTGTAGAATACTCCGATCTTCCAGACGTTTACGTCCTTGATACTGACAATGAACGTAACCATTCAAATGGAAGACTTCAAATATGATCGGAGTTCCTGTATTTGTGCAGTCGTCTATTTGAATTTTGTTGGATCTTATACTACAGTATGCAGTAGTATCGATTGATTATGGTATTCAATTTCTGGGCTCTAATGTTACACCGGAGACCCTTGACCTCGATTGTAATAGTTACATTCTCTTTTACCAACTGGATTACTATAACTGGTTATAGGATATTGATGACTTGTGTCGTTGGTTGGTTGCTATAAATGTTCTTCTACCTTATCGCTATCTACCATACTTGCTAGATTAGATCACCTAATGTTTTTCTAATATCTGCAGTAGTACGAAATAACACACACACACACACATCTGTAAAATCATGATAATACTGTTATTTGAAAAAATGATTAACCAAGTATTATTTATTTATTATTTCAGTGTATTCCTGAGGAGAAATGGAACAGAGGATTTGTTCGTAAAACTACGAGGTGGTACCGGAAAATTGTCAGTCTCTCACGACAGTGTATTCCCTGGGGAAGTTCCTCATACTCGTCCTCTATCTTCATTGGACAGTCTGCCAGCTCTCGAGGTCAGTTCTTTTTCTATTTTTCTTCATTCCCGTTGCATTTAGAATCTAAATTCGACTCCCCAGAGATTCCGTTTGAGAATAAAACAACCCTGTCTCTTTTCTTTACTTTTCTTTCCAATATTAAATATTGAATATTACGACATGTGTAAGAGTGAGAAACTTAGACACTTTGAAATCCAATGCATGTCCGATTGCACATCGATCTTTTAAACAGAGAGTTTCCAAAGTTTTCAAATATTTTGACGATAAATGTAGAAAGTTCTAACGAAATGAATTTAATTGTACGAAATTCAGTGAGATGTTGTTTAGAATAAATTTAGAAAGTTTTGATGAAATTGGTTCGATTGTATAACCAATCTCTAAACTTTTGAGAGAGACACGCTTTTAGAATAAATTTAGTAGAAAGTCTAAAACGTGAGATTTGTGAATACAATGTTTAAAAAAGATTGTTTTTAAAAAGAAAGAATTACTTGAAGAAGAGAATATGAAGAGAATGATTATTACTATTATTATTATTATTGTATAACTCGATTTATAAAGACAGAGAAGTTATTCTAAGCACGTGTGAATTGTATTAAGACGGTTACACATGTCTTAGGATCGACTCGTGACTCGTCTTCTAATGTTCCATTCACACAATTACACGATGATGCTGTTTTACGTTCTAATCATTCCTATCACAATGAATTTAACACTTAGCCGACCGAATGCCCTAGAGACAGAGACCTCTACAGTTTCCACCGCGCTCGGAAAAGTCAAACTGCGCTCTCTCTATCTATCTGCGTTCCTTCATTCTATTTTTGGTCTTTTATTCCAATCATTTGATTTGTATATTAAAGTAACGTTTAGGATTGCAAGTTTAGAAATTGAATTGGCCCAAGTAATAGGAAGTTTTGGTCAAGCTTTAATATTTACTAATAATCATGAGTCGTCGTTCCGTTCTGATAGTTGAGGAAAGTCACGAAACGAAGAGAGTGTTTCAATGTTTCCCCTCTTTATTCATTCCATTCACTCGTCGTCGTCGTTGTCGTCGTCGTCATTCTCTTTGTTTTACTCTATCTGTCTTTTTTTCTTTCTCTCTTTCCATATCGAACACAACACAACACGCAGAGACGACAAGAGAGGAAAAGCAACGAGATCGAACACAAAGACTATGCTCCCTACGTAGTCCAAAGGCACAGGATATCCTTGCGGGTGAGTTGTTCTTTCTTTTTTTTTTATTCACATGTTTGACCACAATTTATATATACCAAATTTATTTAATCGATCAAATAGTTTCGTTTGAAATCATTGAAAAAAAAAAAAAAAATATTTTTCAACAGGTACTCGAGCAAATAAAAACCGTCATAGAGAATCGGAACCAGCAACAAGCATCGACGATTTCCTCCGACAATTCAAACAACACGTTGTTACAACAGGTAGAGTAGTATAATTATTATTAACTTTTACACGTGCGTTGAATATTCACTGTTTTTTCTTTTTGGTTTACATTTGTTTTTTTTTTTTTTTTCTAAATCCTTATTTTTATACGCAAGAAACTTTCGCTTGGTAAAACCGCTTATATGTTGTTCCGCGTGGACGTCGTGTCATAACTCATCCATAGAGTTGTGTTCGTTTGGGATCTAATGATAGGCAGTATTATTATCATATATATATATATATATATTTATACACACATATATGTACCAGGTTGATATGTAAGAGAGCGTTAAAAGCGAAATGTAGAACTTTCACCAACTATAACCGAGTAGTTTAATGGTCGAGTATTAATCTTTATAATTTCTCCCTTGGGCTACTCTTCATATCTTTTTTTTTTTTTCATTATTATACTTATTATTTATTGTAATACCGTTTTTATTTATTTTTTGTCTTTTTCTTTTTCATTTCTTTTACAGTGTAGATTTTATATTTAATTGAATTGAATTAATTTTGCGGTAGCCATGATTATTTATTCGGGGGTGTATTAATCAGTTAAGTGT